>NC_041404.2:124443985-125043985 GCF_900747795.2 Erpetoichthys calabaricus | reverse complement strand
ATCTTCCCCTCTTTTACCATTTCATATTAAATTAGCTACGGTATTAATAAAACATATCCAATTTCCCATTTGAACTTTATTAGTGTCTTTTTATTTTTTATCCCCAATTATTTCTGAGCAGATATAAGAATCATACTATGTTGGTTTCTCTAGAGCTGTGCTTATCAACTGTTTTGGGGTTGTGACCCAATTATTCCCATATAAGTATCTTTGTGATCCATCAATGGGGGGGGGGTGATTGTTAGAGCAGGGCTGTTCCCCCTTGGGGAAGCAACTAATGACCCACCAGTGACAGCCCCACTGGTTAAGAAAGACTGCTGTAGAGTAATAAATGACCATTTATTAAGTTTTCCACTTTAATCTGCAGCATTCAGAGGGCGGTATAACTTTGTCATTTCGTTTTTGGCCTCCAGTCAGTCAGAAGATGGTGACTTCCCCCATCAACCCTTCATTCTGGTTTACTATTGAATTCAGAACATTTGACCCCAAACCTGTTTCAGTCCTTTGTTTTACTGCTTTTACTCTAAATGGTGGTGTTTTGAATATCTGTTCATGGCTTACATATTCTCTAGAGGCTTGGCATGGGGTCAGTGCACCTCTGTAATTTTGGCCAAGGTGGCATATGCACACCTCTTTTTTATAATAAGGCCATCCTCCATGGGTTAACCATAATATATGAACATTTGGTGACATTTTATAATTATAATGGCCTTTGAGCATTCCAAGGTTTGAAGTTCTCCTTCAACGTTCCTTTTTCTTCTTTCTTTTCTATGTCCAGCACAGATCAGTTATTATACTCCTCCTTTGTCCTCTCCAATTCCATCTCAATCACTCCATAAATTCTTCTCCTTATTAACTGTTCCCTCAAAGCTGGGGCAGCTTTTCATGTGTTGTTACACTGAACATCCTACACACTCTACAAGTGTTCAAAAATACATCTTCTAAAAGACCAAACCATCAAAGCATAAATACTGCTTAAATTCATTCACTGATCTTAAGTCACTTGTAAACATACAGCATTTGTCTGTCTGCCCCCAGACTCTTAATGTTAGTTTTGATCAATAAAAGACTCTGCCCTGTACATTAACTGGCCAAGTAGAATGAGGAATCAAACCTGCATTATCTCATTGTCTGCAGCAGACACATTCATGGAGGCTTTTATTATTTGAAACATACAGAAGCTGTTTAAGCAATGAGTTTAGCTACTGGGAAGATGCCCCTGATGGAGACTACAATGAATAAAACAAAACACAGATGCTGCTGCCTCACCTGGACAGACTTAAGTGGCTCAGTGACTCGCAAGTTCACTCCTTGTGGCCCATTGTGGCTGTGGATTTTAATCCTAACCCACTTCAGCTTTTAATTGGATCCCTGCTTTAATTAAGCAAGCTGCTATCTCCCATTTTATCTACTTTGGTGTAAAACCCAGGAAATAAAAAAATGGATTTACTAATTTTTTTAGCAAAATCTTGTTTTTCATCATCTTTCATTCTGCTCTCAAACATCTTCTGGTTATTTTTTTTTTAACTAATGAGCACACTAGTGGGGACTGTTATGCTTTAGGCAGGTCTCATCCCAGGCTCATGTATCTTTTCATTTTATTTAACCTCTTTTAAATATTGCAAATTTTGTTATTAAATATGATTTAGTTCTCTTTTTTATGAATATAAAGTAATTGTATTTCTTACTTTCCTTACATTATTCGTTCTTGCTAATCATCCATCCCCCCAGAAAGGTCATGGGGAAACTGGATCCTATCCCAGCAAACATAGGGCACAAGGCAGGAATGATCTCAGTCCATCTTAATGTGAAAACAAACAACATTTGTGCACTAATATATTTCTGTATTCTTATGTTCCTTATATTTTACATAGTGAGCCCAAGGGGGCAGGGACCACCTGGTGCTGCAGCTATGAGACTACTCTTAGGGCTATGTATGTCTGAGATGGCCTCTGACAGCGGCTTTCTGTCACATGTAGATAGTAAACAAAGATTCTGACGTCACGTCCTGACTTAATCATACTGCGTCCCCCGAGTTTTTGCTGGTACTGTAACTCATGCAAGTGTCGCGTTAATTTCTGAGGACCTCCTCAGAGGATGCGTCAAATGAACGCTGGGAATGTGTGGCAGCCATGATGCACTGGAACAGGATGGCAATCCATCTCAGACTCCACCCACACACACTGGCACAATCAGCCAACTTGGGAGTCACAGACTAAACCTAAGCTAACCTAACAGAGAGTTGGGAGTAAATTGATACAGACCCGAGGAGAACCTGCAAACTCCACATAGACAATGGCCAGAGCATGGGATTTGTGATTAACCACTGTGCCAAACCAGAAACAAATACACAATATATTTAAAATCATTCACACACATTAGAACATTAGAATGCTATAATATAAACGATTGAGAGACTCCCCCGCAGACAAAATGACCTTGACACACATACATGTCAAGCACACACAGACTAGACTTATGACAATGCACTAACATCGCTTACACTACACCATACAAATTAACAGCAACAAACCCAGACACTCTAAGTGACTTAAATTCAAATAATTCTGTAGCTTCTTTATCACTATGAGCAGCAACCCCTAAATTCTGAACTTCTACTTTTGTTTAACTCAGAAGAAACTATTTTTAAGCTAAGCAGCTCCATTTTATGATATCCTTAGAGGTGACCTGCTGAGACCATGAAATCAGCCATCTCGCATTTTAAGCATTTAACGCTTCTCTTAAATCATGCTTCATGCTTCTTTGGTAGATATATTGTTCTTTTCAAAAACAAGCAAAGGTCATCTCAGGTAGATAGGAAAGCCAGACAGGTTAAAGAACAGCACTTACCCTGTGTACCTCTAGAGTAGTCTACAGCTGCCTGTGGGTGATCAGTATATCAGTCATGACTATTGATTACTGGACAGGCTGCATGCACAATGAGGCCAAGCAGCTGTCTGGTTCACTGTGCTGCTTGCATTTATTTATTGACTCCCTACAGGAACTGAATATTCATTCTCAGAAGGATTTCAGTCTGAGTCTTGTCCTTTTTCGAGCTGTCAGCCATCAAACCTAATACTCCAGGTCTGCGTCTGTCCAGCTACTATTTGTTAAGACGTCAACGGTCAAGGCAGTCTGTGCTAAGTCATATTGTCTCATTCTAGACAGATGCAGACTGGAAGTAGAAATTCACTAGCAATCCAGAAAATGTGCTAACTACAGCAGCCTTTAATGACTTGGGGCCAGGAGCAAATTGACAGATCTTTCCTGAATGAGCACTTACTTCCAATAGTTGAGTTTTAAAAGTACATTTTACTTGGATTCCTACAATTTCCTCTTAATAAGTTATCTATTTAGTTTCTGAAATACTCCTATAAACCACTAAGAAAATAATTGATTAGTAGTTCCCACTATGAAAGGAACTATAGAAAGTGAAATATCATTACCAGAGAAAAAAAAATGCCACAAAGTAAACCAAAGCCCCAACATCAATGTAGTCAGTGACTACCCTGCTGAAATGGAGCTTCTGTGCTTGAACAGATTAGAAGAGCCCATGTGGATGTGGGGATGGGTGTAAATGGGCCCCGTGATGAATAGGAATCTTATGCAGGGGTGATATCTACCATGTGCTAATGCTGCAGGACACCAAATTGAATTAAATGTTACATTTAGCTTAGATCATTTTAAATTAGATAAAATTAATTAGATTTTGTCTTCACTTTGTATATGATCACTCCACATGCAGTATGTAGTCATAAACAATAACCTGTGAATTGCAGCTAAGGCAATAAAACGAATAATAATGCAGTTCAAAAAAGCACAGGTTTAATGTAGAAAATAATCCATCCATCCATCCATCCATTTTCCAACCCGCTGAATCCGAACACAGGGTCACGGGGGTCCGCTGGAGCCAATCCCAGCCAACACAGGGCACAAGGCTGGAACCAATCCTGGGCAGGGTGCCAACCCACCACATGTAGAAAATAATGCATTCATTAAATAATTATAATCATAACAGTGCTTACCACTGCTGCCACACAGCCTGGTTTAATTCTGTGCTTCACCACAGTCTGTATGGAATTTGCATGCTCTCTAGTGCCAGTGTGGTGTTCTACATGTGGTTCGCTCCTCCATCTTAAATGGTAAGTAAACTGATGTCTCCAAATGACCCAGTATTTTTGCTTATCCAATGTTTATATGCTCCATCAGCTTGTGAGCTGGTGTTTGAATGAGCAGGTCATTAAAATGTATGAGTTAAGTTGTTATTTTCTCAAAACCTTTCTCTGTTTAATTTAACATTTTTAATTTGACTAATTGGCGATCCTAAATTGTCCCTAGTGTGTTCTTGGTGTGTGTGTGCCCTGCGGTGGGCTGGCACCCTGCCCCGGATTTGTTCCTGCCTTGTGCCCTCTGTTGGCTGGGATTGGCTCCAGCAGACCCCCATGACCCTGTGTTAGGATATAGCGGGTTGGACAATGACTGACTGACGTGACTGAATTTAACTAACATATTTTAGTTTGAACTAGCTCATTTTTTCTAAATAAGAAATTGAATGCATATTTTACTTACTTTAGTTTTCAAATTCTTATATTTAAGTTATATTTATATCTGTTTTTTAAGACTTATCACAGGTGTATTCCAATTACTTCCATTCTATGAGCCACCTCATCTCACTGGCAAGTAAAGTGACTAGTTCAGTGTCACACCAACCACTAGAGGGAAATAGAGGACTTGCCATGTCATTTTCTAACCCATTTAATCCTGACCATTGTCACAGGGGTGTTGGAGCCTATCCCAGCCAGCATAGGACGCAAGGCAGTTACAAAGTCCTTCCCAGGGTGGAAAAAAACACACACCAACCACACACTAGGGCCAATTTAGCATCACTAAGTCACAGAACCTGTATGTCTTTGGACAGTGGGAGGAAACCGAAGGAGACATGGGGAGAACATCCAAACTAGAGAATCTGGTCTCCTTACTGTGAGGCAGCAGTGTTACCAATGCCCCACCATGTTGACCTTCCGTTTGCATTATGCATTCAGTTGTCACATTACGTGACTTCTAATCAACATGTATGTCGGATTTGCCAGCTTCAATGGCTGATCTTGTTGGCAGACAATGTCAACTTAAATATGACTGGTTGCATCAAATTAAGTGAAGGGTCATGACTTTTCCAACACAGTCTCACATTTCCAAAGTATCATAAACTCACCCATTTTTCTGACAGCTAATAAATAACATGCTGCCTGATGGATTTGGTGCTGTATGAAGGGTTAAAAGGTATGATAAGTTCAGACACAATCTCGGCCCATTTCTAATATACAATCCAGAAGCACCTACTGCAATAGCCACACCTATCTGTCTGTCCGCATGAAATAATTCAGACTCCAGTGGACCAATTTTATTGAAATGTATCACACTTATTCTTCAGGGACATTTGACAGGGATGTTTCGTTGAGATATCTCAAAGAGATCTCACTACAGCAACTTTTAAAATCGGAAAATCTCCTATGGAAGAGCATTGGCCAATCTATGAACTCATCTATCTTAAAATGGAGAAATGTTCTGTGCGACTTCAACTATGTTCCTTTACCATTTCAATTTTACCTTGTGACCGGTTACACCAATTTGTATATTTTCTATATATTCCTGTTTTTCACCTGCTATAGCCCAGAGGTGTGACCAGAACATCATGTGTGGGTGGGCATTTGGCTTGTCTGGGGGGGCAAAAAATATCCATCTATCCATCCATGTTCAATAAAATTAACAGAGGCAATGGAACTTTTATTATTATTTTTTGTGAACAAATATAGAACTACATCTACAAGGTAAATATCAATAAAGTCAAATGTATACAACATATGAGAGCAAGAACAAAAACGTGGCTTATTGTAGTCATGGGAAGCTATAGGACATCAGTTTCCAGTGTTCAACCTGGATATTATCTACAGGACCAGTCTGCGGTTACTCTTGGCAAATTCTGAAATAAATTCATTCATGTCTAGATTTTCTGTGATGTTTTTCTCATGTGCCAGAATGACTAAATTTCTCTTCCTTGAATGCAGCATTGTTTGGCGGAGTGGAGTGAGAATGCGATTCAAAGTAGAGAAGGAGCTTTCGCATGCAGCTGAAGACACACCAACGATGAGTGCTGTGATGCAGACATGGCTCTGACGTGCGGGATACTAGATGTGTGTTTGTGGAAGCCGCCACCATCTTTTTCTAGAGCTTTTTTCCAATTAGTGTAGCCGTGTTTGGTGAATATGTCCTCGTGGTCTGAGTTGGAAACACTAAATTTGTGGCAGGCAAAGCAAAAGCTGCCATCACAGACAACAGAATATTCAAGCCATGGTCGAGACTGATACTAGCTTGCACTAAAACATCTGAGTGCCTTTCCGAATGCGCACTTAGGATAGTTAATTAAAATGGGCTGGGATGGGCTATCCATATTTAAGTCAGGCAGACCGGACTGTATATTTTGTTGAACGCAGAGGTTTGGAGTACCCGACATGGGCGCAGAGCTGGAGGATTGTGTAGGCTTATCTACATCTTTTGTAATTTCAGTTCCCGACGTAGGTGCGCTATGCTCCCTGTTGGTAGCAGCAGTGCTGGGCTCAACCGTGGAGCCAGCAGCTTGCGGAGGGACAGAGGTTGAAGATGTCTGTTTTTTAATAAGCCACCTATGCATAGCCTTTGGTGTTACCAACCAGAAAATAAAAGAAGAATGGAACGTATACAACAAGTCAACAAGTTCAAAACGTGCTGCAAAATGTGCTGCGAAGTGAACTGTGAGCAGCACGGTGCCTGTCTAGTGGAGGAGACACTGACGGATACGCCCCACATTAAAACGGCCGATTGGAAAGCAACTCAGTTTTGAAAATCAAATGTTATTCTTCTCCAGGTTTTTCATTGGACAGACAGAGCATTTCGCAGGGGGGGCACAGCTTGTCTCTGGGGGGCAGTTACCACCCCAGCACCCCCTACCCCCCCCCCCCCCCCGTGGTCACACCTCTGATATAGCCCCTACTGACAGCAAATATCACCATTACATATTAATGAAAAACCACAAGACTGCATGTATGGATAAGAAGTTACTTGCTGCCATGGGCTGCTTGCTTTGAGCATTTCTGTATCTGCAAGTCCAGCTGCATGTGCACAGGACTGCAATTCTATTATAAGCAAGTTGTTTCTGCTTCATGAAGTCTTCTTACCTGCATGAGCGCAAACAAAAGAAAACCAGTGCATCAGCAGTTCACTGCTTCCAAAGCTTTAAGCTGTAATAGGTACATTAAATGATATTCCTAGCCGTAAAAGTACAAAATGCGAGCAAGGAAAATAAAAGGTTATCTAGATATGAATGAAGTACCCTATTGCTTAGTATTTACCTTACACTAAACCAACTGTACAGCTCCATTTTATGCAGTTTATAATGATTCACTATTTCACTGACACTATAACTAACTACGGTGACCAGACATCCAGGTGACAGGGACTGTCCCAGTTTCAAACTATGTACCTCAATAATTAACTGAAGAAATCCAGCCAGGAGCCAGTGCCCCACATCACTTCTGGCCCCGGGCCCAAGGACGACATCACTTCCGGCCCCCGAGGACGACATCACTCCCGGACCCGGGCCCGAGGACGACATCGCTTCCGACCCGAGGACGACATCTCTTCCCCCAGACTCCCTATAAAACATCACTCCCTTCCTCTGGATTTCAGTTCTGTTTTGGACTCTGCCTTGTAACCATTACTTGCTTTGAACAAATCTTACTTTTTTTGCAGCCAGGAACATAATATATGGGTGGCTGCCAAAACCTTTGCGATGTCTGGTGTCTCTTTTTCTCACATTGGTGTAGCCGACATGATGCTGTTCCCAGAAGAAACTGCGACAGATCCCAAAACCAAACCAAGTAGGTAAGTACCGGGGTCAAGTTTCCGGATGGGTAGTGCGTTGGGGGTCGGGAAAGACCCGGTACGGGCTCCACTCCATAAGGACATCCCCGGGCATAAGTCCTACCGAAAGGAGAGTGTGGTAGGGACCCATAGACATGGGCTGGTTACTGGGGGGAAAACAAAAAGGGCTTACTATGCTCTCTCGGACGAGAGAGTTGAGCCACCCATCAGGACCAAGGTCCCCAGTAAAGATGGGCTTTCCCCGGGCCAGCAAGTTAAGATAATTAAACACTGGGAATTCGATCCGGAGGGGTTGGTCCCTGAACAGAGTATGACTCTCTGGGAGCAGGTGGGTCTGTGGCTACGGCCGTTTGAACTGACCACCTACCAGATTGTACAGCAGGTCGCTTGTTTTTTGTTCCTCCAAAGACTGCCCCAGACTTTTTGCCCAGCCGGCCTGGGGAGATTTCCATAACATGGACGAGCTTATACAGCTCATTAAAAACTCGAGGCCAGTCTCGAAGTCCGGGAGGGCAGAATGGCCCTCTAGTAGAACCCCTAGGGACTACGTTCCACTCGCTAAGTCTCTCCCGCACAAACCAGAGCCCGTTCTGAAGTCCCCTGACCGCTCGGTGTGCAACTTGTCCGGGAGCGAGGCAGAATGAAGGGGGATGCGCAGATATTGTTTGTGTGCCATTAGCAACCCCCTGGCAGCTTCACCTACCAGAGAAGTGCTCATCAATGGGTATAAAGTCAATGCATTGTTTGACTCCGGCAGTAACATGATAGTCGTTGCTCACCGATTTGTCTTACCGCGACAGTGGACAAAACAAAATACCAGTCTGAGGAGCATCCACAGAGAAGTATGTGTATATAAATCCGCCCGGTGTTACATCTGTCAGGGGGGAATACTTATAAGACTCCCTGTGGCAGTCCATCCCAACCCTCCTTTTCCTGTGATACTAGGGCGGGACTGGTCTGACAGTAAATGCGGTAGACTACTGAGTACTTCCAGACAGCTGATAGGCCTTGCGATAGACGAGGGTGACTCATCTCAAGCTGCCTCCACGCCATGTAGCCGGATGACAGACAGCGAGTCAGAGGGCCACAAGGCCGACGCAGAAGCTCCTGGTCCGTCACGGGCAGCTACGTGATCCACCCGCTCATCGGCAGACTGGGAGGAATCCCCACCCCTTGAGGTCCCACCGGATCCGCTCTCTGACTTACAAGTTCAGTTTAAAGTGACGCCGACGTCTTTCAAGAGAGAACAGTGGAATGATGACTCTCTGAAATATGCGAAGAATGCAGAGGTTCTAGTCAATGGCCAACACACTTATCAGCCCATGCCACAGGGACCTCGCTTTGTAATTGAGAATGACGATTATACCGGGTCGCGGAGCATGAGGGGGAGGACCGGAAATTGCTGTTAATCCCACAAACCTATCGGTGGCAGGTCTGTGAGTTGGTGCATGCCAACCTCCTTGGAAGCCATCTAGGCTCCGAAAAAACATTAGAGTGAATTAAGCTCAGATTTTTCTGGCCGGGAATCAATGAGAAGGTTCGCCGTTTTTGCATTTCCTGTCCGGAGTGTCAACTACAGCAAAGGATTTCTTGGTTTAGCCAGGTACGGCCACCGGTTCGTACCTCGCTTCTCTGAGAGAGCAGTGCCCTTGACTGATCTAACAAAGAAAAGAGCTCCCAACCAGGTGGTATGGACTGACAAGACAGAAGCTGCATTCTGTTACTTGAAACATGCTCTGACTTCAGCACCTATATTAATAGCCCCTAACTTCTCTCTTCCATTTATCCTCCAGACGGATGCCTTGGACACAGGCCTGGGAGCCGTGTTGGGCCAAGGCGTCAATGGTGTTGAACACCCTGTCATGTACCTTAGCTGTAAACTGTTGGACCGGGAGACCAGGTATGCAGCGGTGGAGAAGGAAGCATTGGCTATTAAATGGGCAATTACCCAGTTGAGGTACTACTTCTTGGGCCGGGAGTTCACTCTGGTGATGGACCATGCACCTTTACAGTGGAGGTGAACCCGCAGGTCACTAGGTGGTTTCTTGACCTGCAACCATACAAGTTTTCACTCGTTCATCGACAGGGGTCTCTTCATGCCAACGCTGACACCCTCTCTCGGGCTCACGACCTCTCGGTGCAGGCCACCCGCCCCGATGGGTCTGGGCTGAGGTGGGGAGCCTTGTCACACACGTGCGAGTAGGAGGCAGCTGAAGTGCTTAGAGACTAATAGTAATACATCCACCCAGGGGGTGGCAGGGTTCACTAACTCTCTTTCTAATTCTCCTGCAGACCTTTCCCGGGAAATCCAGCCAGGAGCCAGTGCCTCAGCTCGAGACACATCACTTCCGGTCCCGGCCCCGAGGACGACATCACTTCCCCCAGACTCCCTATAAAACATCACTCCCTTCCTCTGGATTTCAGTTCTGTTTTGGACTCTGGCTTGTAACCATTACTTGCTTTGAACAAACCTTACTCTTTTTGCAGCCAGGAACATAATATACGGGTGGCTGCCCCAAACCTTTGCGATGTCTGGTATCTCTTCCTCATATGTACGTACACATATATATATATATATATATATATATATATATATATATATATATATATATATATATATATATATATATATATATGTGTGTGTGTGTGTGTAGGTCATGTTAATTGGCAATTGTAGGTGTGAATATGAGCTGTGTGTGTGTTTATGCATGTGCGTGAGTGACTGGGGTCCCTGTGATGGACTACAGTCCTGGCCATGTCTGTTTTCAGCCTTTTTCCCCATTGTTTTTATAGCCTTTGGCTTCTACAACTCTGAAGTGAATTGAGAAGGTTCTAGATCTACTGAACAAAGTCCATTGATGGCTACAGTGCCTGCCTAGCCCTCAAACACAACCGAATGTTATGCCATTTGTACATTTTCCAACTTGTTACTTTTTTCCATTTTTTTCATGGTACGTAATACATGAGACATCAGACAGATGAACTTCTCTTCTGCTTGTGCATTCCTTATTCCTCGTTGCCTCCTTATATGCAGTGTACATCCAGATTCATATTCACTGGTTGTCAGCTCTTGTGCACACAGAGCCCACCTCTATGAGTAAAGACTAAATCAAACTTGAGGAAGTCACTGACTGGAGTGATTTACGGGATATGCCACACTAGATGACTGCTTTTCGAGGGAATGTGCCATTAACTGCCACTGACTCACTAAAAGGCTAGATCCACACTACTACTTTATCATTTAGAAAAAGACATTTTTAAATGAAAACAATCTCTGTCCACACTACCATTCTAATTTTGTTCACGAAAGTATTTCCATCCATACTAAAATGACAGAAAACACATATGGCATAGACATTTGCCTCTAATGGGCATATGCTCATCAGTGAAAAAAGTCCTTGAATGAAAAGTAATGCTGTCACCAACAGAATTTATCACAAAACTGCAAATTATTTGCCTTTTGCACATGTATGCAGCATTCAAACTGTACATAACACAACTTAGATAAATACAGGTAAGCAATACAGTAACTACCATGGAAAGCAACTCCTCAGTGTTTAATGTTGGAATACTGTTTTCATTCACAAAGGGGGACCAATCAGGTAATGAGACATTGTAATGAGTATGATCCAGTCATGGTAGGGCTATTCAATATGCACAAACTAATAACAGCGTGATTAGAGTGTGCATTTTCAAAACTCTGTTTTCACCCATCCACACTAAATGTCAGGTCTGTGTTTTCAGAAGTATACGGCTCTGAGAGCATTTTCTGAAGTCTTTTTTTTTTAAAACACCTAAAAATGCCAGGATATTGTGTGTAAAAGGTGAAAATGGAGACTAATGTCTGAGTTTCTAAATGAAAATGTAGAAGCCTGGTCATAAGATTATGTAAAAGAAGACAACAAAACTCACTTGAAAAGTAAATCCATGTTGTCTCCCTGTTGACATTTTTTTCTCAGATTTCAAATATGAATGCTCTAGAGGACATTACACACACATTGACAAAATAAGAAGCAACTATTCAGGTAATTGGAGCCTTTCTTTGTTTATCAGTCATATTTTATGCATGTTGTTATATTCCTTTGTAATGTCCATCCATCCATCCATTATCCAACCTGCTATATCCTAACACAGGGTCACGGGGGTCTGCTGGAGCCAATCCCAGCCAACACAGGGTGCAAGGCAAGAAACAAACCCCAGGCAGGGTGCCAGCCCAGCGCAGGGTGCACGCGCACACACACACACACCAAGCACACACTAGGGACAATTTAGAATCGCCAATGCACCTAACCTGCATGTCTCTGGACTGTGGGAGGAAAACCGAGTACCTGGAGGAAACCCACACAGATACAGGGAGAACATGCAAACTCCACGCAGGGAGAACCCAGGTCTCCTAACTGCAAGGCAGCAGCGCTACCCACTGCGCCACCATGCCGCCCCCTTTGTAATGTCTGTGGAGTAAAATGGGGTTCTCTGCCTGGTTTCCCCTAACTCGGGAGCAGGTAGACTTGCACCTGGAAGGCCAGAGTGTCTACAGGTTGACATTTATGGAAATGATTAGTTAGGCCAGTGGTCCTCAAACAAAGCCCTTGGGACCCCTTGAGGCTGAAGGTTTTTTGACCCAACCAGTTTCAGAGCTATTTTACCTCTGATTGATTTCATTTAATTAACTACTCTGTTTTTCCCTTTTTATTCTGTAAACAAAAAGCACAGCAGTGTAATTTTTTACATTTATAAGACATTTACAAATATTTGTATATTGCTATATCTTTAAATGCTTCACTCTCTTGTGTTGTTTCCTATTAATTTACCATTTTATATGTAGTTTGCTCCCTTAATTTCTATCTTAATTGTGGTAATTAACAAAAGGCAAAGCAGACACCCCGGCAAATGACACCAAATACTGCATGGATGGAACTGCTTCAGCATCCAACCTACTAATGTGCTATTAGGAAATAACAGCTTAAATAAACAGAACATCTGGACAATGGAATGAAAATCCTGATGATAATGAAAATATTAAAAACCAAATTAACATAAAACACTAAAGTATCCTCATGTAACACATACATTCTATAAAACTGATAAAATCTAGTTTTGTAATTCTACTTTGTCCCCAAAACACAGAAACTGTGAAACGGCTGACTTAATTCAGCTAGGAGTTCAATTAAAAACAAAAACCCTACTCACAGGGACTGAGTCTGGAACCCCTTGTGTAATTACTTGATTGTTTGTTACAGTATTCTGTTTTGTCATCTAATATAAGTGCAGACTTTACCCACAGTTGAGACCACTGACCATTTTTTATCCTTTTGTTTGATGCTGTACGATTTCCTTTTTTTTAATTATTGATTTTTTTTTAAGAAAAAATAACATTCCATACAATCAAGTCACACTAATACAACAAAGAACATAACATTACATACAATGAAGTCAAACTTAATAAACCAGAATTCAAAATTTTAGAAGATATCCTTCTCAAAGTGTAGGACAGTGAAATGCCCCGAGAGTGTAAGTGTTCAAGAGGAAACTGAGCACAGCAAATACTAAACCAGAGGTCTCCAACTCCAATCTTGGTGTGCAACTGTGCCTGCAGGATTTCATTGTAACCCTTTTCTTAATTAATGACCTGATTAATTAAATTATTTTCTCCTTTCATTCTAATTGACTTGTTTTTTAAGATTCGGTCCTCAGAAATTGCTCCACTTTTTTCCTTAAACAATACCCAAACACAAATGAGATGTGAAGTGAGGCAAAATTTGACCGGCTAAGTAGAGAGCTCAAATCCAATTTTAATCCAACTAATTTCTTAATTAGAAGCCAGTGTCTATCATTAATTAAACCTGTTATTAAATGCCATGACTTCCTACTGCTGTCATTCTGCCACAGCAGACATTTCCAAAACTTTTCATTTTATTTTTCATAACACTGTCATGATGTTTTCTGCAATTTTGTGCAACATTACTGAGATCTTTCTTTATATGGCCACAGGTTGCTGGTCATGTGTTGGCTTGTTTTGTATCTCATTACTGTTTGTCTGCTAATTAAGGAAAAAGACATAATTAAGGGGACAGAGTCTCAAATAGCAAGTCAATTAAATTAAGGCAAAAGAGTTCATTAGCAGCAAAAATTGGTAACTAATTGAGTAAAGGGTTAGAATGAAAACCTGCAGCCACCAGAGTTGGAAGCCCCTGTGCTAAGAATACCAATGATGACTGTGTGAAAAAAATCCCAATCAGGTTATTTGAAATGTACACTGGAAATGAAATTAGGAAAGAGGTCCATCAGTGGGTCAGAGTTTCTGCCGATTGTCAGATTTGCATAAATCAATACCCTTGGACTCGGTGACCGTTCGGGACCCCGAGCTGAGTCTCAGCATGCTGACCGGGCATTCTGACACGAGCCAATGCACTCAAGGCCGGCTACAAAAGTTTTGTTTTTTTTCAGGAGTGCGTGACGGAGATTATATTTGTTGAATGTTTAAAGGAAGGCGATTCTCGTTTTTCTTAATCCAACTTCATAACGAAACTAATCTGCAGTTTAGCATTGTTAATACCCGTGGTGTAGCTGTTTTTACTATGGGGAGAAGTCGCGTAAACATTTGACATTTTCCTGCACAGTTACCTTTAATATTTGTTATGCTAAAAATAATCGGTTTCATCCAACATTTTCTAAGCAATTTCAAAGTGGTACGCCTTATCACAAACGAAAATCTTTGATCAGAATTTCATCCACCATCTTTATAACCCGCTTATCCTGGGCAGAATTCCACTTTTATTAAATTTCTACCTCTTACTTACCTGATATGACTGTAAAGTAGTATTCGTTTTTGCGCTCATTTTCCAAAATTCTTGACGATGGGACATTACAATTCCAACATGATTAGAGGTCCCAGTTCCACAGTGAGCTCCTGGCCTCTTTTCTTCCTCAGGGATCTCAGTGGAGCAGAATCCCGAAGTTGTGATGGCCGATCGAATTAAATCAAATGAATGTCAGACAGAGCGAGGCGGGCCAGTCAGTGTGTGCGCACCAAAGACTCCACTGATCCCCCGACACGTAGTCTTTATTCTTGGAAATATTGATTTTTAAGCATCCATTTCCCAAATTATGACATCAGCCTCGTGAAACATTTTCCCTATCGTCTCTTTTTCCATATCCATCTTAAATATTACATAACAGAACGCTCCGTGTTCTTAAGTTATAGCAAACAGAATGACAAATTTCAAAAGATCAAAGCTTAACCTGCAGGGAAGGTTTAACTGGAGTTTGAAGAAACGGATCCATTTTAATAAAAATAAAAAGTGAAATCAGAAAGTTGTCTGGTGTCTTCGCATTCTGTTTTCCGGCGATGTGTGGAATAAGCGGCAAGTCCGCTTCAGTGTTCAATGATTGATTATAACGAAGGGAGAGTAAGCAGTTAGGGAAATAGAAAAGACAGCTCTGTAATTTTTGATTATTGCTCTTAAGAGCGATTTTACAGGTGAGTTGAGACTCGTTAACGCAGATTACACGATAATGCAAGTGCAGACAACGGAGTCGTTTTTATTCCTCGCTTTAACCGACTATGGACTGTTTCGTGTTGTCGTGACAAATGATGCATTAATTACTGCCATTTACAAAATGGCATTTATTCCCATGAGTGCGTTTAAGAAATAGTGCCACGGAGTACACACTGCGGCAGCACTCTTTATGTTGATGCAGAGAAGTATGGATAATAAACTTACTGCTGGGCACTTTAGGCGGGTCCACTCGTATGGGACTTATGAGTGCTGGCAGCCCCTCTTGAATGGAGTGATAATTAAAAGGTCAATGCTGGCATATCGGAGATCAGAATGAACGGACTTAATTGGCAGAATAGGTTTGGCTTTAAGCACACTCTTAAAAATAAAGATGCCAGACTGGCTGTTCAGAGCGATGGCATAGGTGAACAATTTTTGGTACTCAAAAGTGCCATTCACATAAAGGTTCTACAACAACCTTAATTTATTATAAATGGATCCACACCGTAAGTACTACGAATAGATGCTAACAGATCTGTGAAATACCAATAGTTCATGAGATTAAAAACACACTTGTTGCATATGTCCAGTAACAGAGGCTTTCTTCATCTGTTAGTATCCTGTAGCCTATCATATTTTAAGGATTTTTTTCTACATATTTGGAAGTTTTCCAAAGCACAAAGAACCTGTCCCTGAGTTAAATGGTGCTTGGTCAAGCAATGGAGTTATGAGGTACCAGAAAACCTGAAGAACCATAAAATGCCATTAAAGAACCATTGAGTGCACGTCTCAATAAATTTTTTTTCACTACATCTTAACGGTTTATGGCTTTTGTTCCTACATGTTTTATTTGTCGAGTTAAATATATATATATATTTTTGTCCTGCATTATACCCTCCTCTTCGCAAGCCTAGAAGCGTGTCCAGAATATGTGTGGACTGCACATTATATTTACTTATATATACTGACCCCTTTAGCCAAGGCGACTTACAACATATGAAATACAATTGGTTACATATTGTGATAGATGGCCAGGAACCCTGCCCCACCGGGATGCCTGGAGGAAGGAGGAACCAGGAGAGGGGCACTTCTTTTCCCTGTGTACCCGGCCAGTCCTTGATCCCTGGGGGACAGCACTTCTGGGACACCAAGAAGAGCTGACAAACCAGGGATGATTTATGCCCGGAGTGCTTCTGGGTGCAAGGGCAGCACTTCCGCCACACTGGGGAGTGCTGCTGGAAGTCCGTCATCAGGCACCTGGAGCACATCCGGGGCTGGATAAAAGGGGCCGCCTCACTCCATTCGGGGAGCCGGAGTCGGGTGGAAGTAGGACGAAGCTTGCAAGACAGGAGTGGAGGCAGCCAGTAGAATCAAGGACTGGACTGTGTAAATAGTATTGTATATATTGCTGTAAATAAACATGTGTGTTGTGGACACTGCGTTGTTGTGTCTATCTGTGGCCGGGCTAGCTTCTTATAATTTATTTTGTTTTTCCAGTTGGTGCACAGGCAGGTGAAGTGATTTGCTCATAGTAACACAGAGTCAGTAGTGGGATTTGAAATCACCACCTCGGGGTTTGTGGTCTAAATCCTTAACTACTACTTCAGACATTTCCAGAGTACCAGGAAAAGCAATTAACAGATTAAAAAATGACAACTATTCAAAGCAACATATCTGTGTCTATATTAACATGTATAATCCTTACTATTTTTAAATCAAACCCATTACGTATATGTCTTACACCTTTATGCACATTCTTTGAGATGTGTGAAGGAAAAATGAATATCTAGAGAGCGGCTAGCACAGACATCATAAGAAAACATCACATCGGCATAAGCAGTCTGCTGGTGGTGTGTGACAACAGCCCCTGTCACCTAGTCACCCACTTTACTGAGTTACACAAGTCACGGATGTGTGGTGCATGTCCCAGCAACATCCCATAATCAGGTCGAAACCAACCATGGATGAGAGGCCTATCCGTCCCACATACTTTACTGTACTATATATTATCCATCCATCCATTTTCAAAACCCGCTTTTCTAGAGCAGGTTCACGGCAAACATGGGGCCCACCACAGCATGCATTGGGCACAAGGCAGGAACAATCCTATTTCTGAAAATTCAATTACAGCATTTACTGACCAGGAATTCTTTTCTAAGTGTTTGGCGGAAATTATCTTAATGTTTTTCTTTGGGTGTAACTTACCTGTACTAGCTTGCAATGCAGCATGGTGGCTCCCATCATACAGTAGTTAGCAGCAAGTTTCACAACAAACAATGAGCACCCCTGACCTCTTAAAACTAATGGTTATTTAATGGCACATTACTAGGTTTTGTGGTTCTTTATAGAGCAGGGAGGTTCCAAATGTTGATTGTCCGCACCCCCAGGAGAAGTGAGATGGCATTTCAGGAGTTGCGACAAAGAGGAAGGTCACGTCACGTTGCCCGACTTTATCATGACACAAATGGTGCCTTGCTGTGTGCCATCATTTGTAGGTCATTTATCCATTGTTGCTTCTGTTCTATGATGTAAAAAGAATTACGCATTTTGCACACAATTGCCACCTGTGAATGAGCCACAGAAATGCATGTTCTTATGGGTTCCTTGATGCACGCAGAGAGCTCATAAAGATAAATAACTTTTTTTAAGAGGATACAATTTGTATCTAGCAATGATCCACAGGGGAGGGAAGGTCTTTTATTTCTGTGCAATCCCTGAATGTGAAACTACACTAATTCTGAGGGTCAACTGACATTTTTCCCCTGGCAAAAGGAGCTGAATTGGATGCAACACCTGCTGCTTACACTCAGTCCTTCTCTCCTGCTGGTGGTCCTGGCAGTAGTGCAGCAATTCTAACTGTGTGGCGCATTTGTTTTTGAACTGCAGTGCCGGTGTTACGGGGGATAAAACTCATCAACTGTGCTTCATTGTTTAGTGGCACACCAGTACTCGTTATTTCACAGGGGTCTCCAAACCCACAAATACCTCGATTATTGACCGGGTGTCATTTCCTTTTGGTGCTTGGTACTAGTGGGATATTCCAACCCCCAATCTAGAATCAAGTATCTAAGCTTCCTGGGAGACACATTTACAAGATTATTGAGATTAATAAAGATAAATTGCCAAATTTATATTTAAAGTTTTATGCACCAAGTTAAAAGCTTATTTTGTTGAGTTTAGTTTTTTCACCCACTTACCAAAAAATCATTTTATTTTGTGAAAGGTTCCTTGCATATGAAACTGTTTTTTTTATCTTTGAAAAGGTTGCTAATATGTGGAGAAAACAGACATTGTTAATGTGTAGTAAGTAGAATATCTACATGATACTAACAGATCAAAAACTACTCGACTTACCCTGCGGAATTGAATGCAGAATCCTTTTGAAAACCACAAGCCCAATGGTATTTCACAATTCTGCAGGAACATGGGAACAATTTTTGGTAATGGGTGCTGCTGACCGCAAAGACTACAGTACACGTACATAATGCACATAGGCCTAAATGACCTACACTCTTAAAAATACTGTTTCTTAAATGGCATTTTATGGTTCTTTCTGGGTTGTATGGTTCTTCATAGAACTCTTGTTTGACAAAATACTATTTCATTCTGGGAAGAGTTCTTTGCATTTGAAGTTGGTTCTTTCTGCTTTGAAAAACTTCCTCATATGTGGAATAAAATTGAAATCTTTAATATATGGTATAGGCTACCTAGCAGGACACTTAAACAGGGGTTCTCAAAGTCGGTCCTGGGGGCCCACTGTAGCTTCAGGTTTTTGCTTCAACCAGATTCATAATCAGTGACAACTGATAACATTGACCTCAATTAATTAGCTGGTATTTTTTTCTCTTCTATTATTCTACATTAAGAAAGCACAGAGGCATGATTTTTACATTTATAAGACATTTAGAAATATTTCTGCTTTTGCTATAGATTTAAATGGTTAAATCTATTTGTTGCTTTCATTATATTTTACCCTTTCTCTGTGCAGTTTGCTCCCTTCATTGTATCTTAATAATGACAATTAAGAACAAGCAGAGCAGACACCCAGGCAAACGACAAAATCATGAAAGACTGCAACTACTTTAGCGTCAGACCCACTAATTAGAAAACAATGAATTAATTAAACAATTAGAACACCTGAAAAAACAGAATTAACATCAAGGTGAAAATATAGTTAAAAAGAAAAAGAATACATTATTCCAATACATAGTTCATACAATACTTAGTACGATAGTACATTTTAATTTTTTTTATCAAACCTAGTTTTCTAATTTCTATATTGTTCCCAAAACAGAATCTGGGAAATAACAGTTCACTTAATTAGCCCAGAAATCCAATTAAAAACAGAAGCTGGTTGGAACAAAAACCTTCAGACACAGTGGGGGCCACAGGACCAACATTGAGAACTCCTGCACTAAAAGACTGAGAACACCAGAACTTAACCTGTGTTATTGTATTTTTTGTTCTTTATTTCGCCTTATACAATTTCTTGTATTAGGAATTTGTTAGTTTTCGCATACCCCTTTGAGTCAGAGCGCAGGGTCAGCCATTGTACAGCACCCCTGGAGCAATTACAGGTTTAGGGTCTTGCTCAAGGGCCCAGCAGAGTAGGATCTCTTTTGGCAGTGACGGGGATTCAAACCGGCAACCTTCTGGATACCAGCACAGATCCTTAGCCTCAGAGCCACCACTCCGCCCCGAAAGATTACGCAACACGTTTTTTGCCCTCATTTGGGCTCATCAGGCGTACACACTCTACTGCTCCCCTCTCGGGGATCGAACCTCGGATGTCAGCGTCAGAGACGAAGCCCATATGCAGCAAGAATCCTTTAAAAATCATTACATATTGGGGTTCCACAAATATATTACCATCTAGTGATGGCTATTTAATGCATAGTGCCAGATCTAAGTAAATAAAGGTTCTTTCTGGAAACATCTTGTAGATCAGGGGTCCCCAACTCCGGTCCTGGAGGGCCACATTCTAATCCTGTTCTTAATTAGTGTCCTGTTTTTGCTCCTAATTAACTTCTTTTAATTAATTTTATTTGACTTGCTCTTGAACACTCAGACCCCTTAATTGTTTCTTTTTCCTTAATTAGCAGCCAAACAATTAATGAGATACAAAATGAACCACAAATTACCAACATTGTCAATCATGCAATATCTGAAAATAAAGAAAGGTGAAGGTCTCAGGAATGCTGATCTGCACAGGTTCCCAAAACATTTTAACAGTGCTGTTAGAAATGAGAAAATCAACAATTTCAGAAATATATACTACTACGCCGCATAATTATTTATTGATGGGTGAACACTTCCTGAAAGACACAGTTGTCCAAATGGAGTGGGTTTGAGGATATGACTGTGAGTGAATGAAAAGATGGAACTCTGGAGAGAGCAACATACAATTGTCCGTGACTGAAAACTGGTTTTGGCAGATACAGGCTTATCTTTTTGAAAGTTTGTCCCTGTGCCTTATTGTCGTTGCAAAGACCAATCTAACAGGAAATTGTCTGCGTGTAAACGTAAAAGGGAAATTTGAATCTGATGGGGTCAGGGAAATCCGGGGAATATGGACAGTTTGAGGTAGCACCTGCGATTGTTTTAAACTCTAGTACATTGTGGTGAATGCTGGTAACAGTCAGTCTAGTGCCATCACAGAGACTTCTTGCAGGCATGAGGTTTCTGAGAAGCATGACGACTGAACCAATTTTAAGTTAGAGTTTATGCAGAGGCATGCCAGTGGGAGTAAGACTGCTAAGAAATTCTTTGGGGAATGAAAGTTCATGTGCTGGATCGTCTGTGACGATGGAGTCAACGCTGGTGAAAGTTAC
This sequence comes from Erpetoichthys calabaricus, assembly GCF_900747795.2. Taxonomy (NCBI): domain Eukaryota; kingdom Metazoa; phylum Chordata; class Cladistia; order Polypteriformes; family Polypteridae; genus Erpetoichthys; species Erpetoichthys calabaricus. Next base: position 125,022,738 of record NC_041404.2, on the reverse strand, counting down.
TTCGTCGGTAGGGATAAGTTTCAGTACCTGTTCATTAAGGTGTAGCGAGTCTTCGTTGGTGACGCTTAATTTAGCTCGCGTACTGAGTTGTTCTGGAGTCACAGTTGAGAAGTCGATGTCACCACATAGTTGTTGAACGGGATCAGAAATAAAAGGAAAACAAGGTGAAGGTAATGTTGCAGGTGTTCCATTTTTCCCATCTTGTGAAATCTTATTCGTGAGGAACAGCTGTCATATTTGTCGTCAGTGTAAGTACATGCAAGTGACGCCACTAAGGTTGCTTGTTAATGCAACCAGCGACAGTAAGTGCTAGAGTTGGCGGGCGGGGCTCTGTCATGTGTACCCCATGACGCGGGAGGAGGGTTAGAGTTGGCGGGCAGGGCTCTGTCTGCGTGCGTGCGTATCCCATGGTTGGGCGACTTGGTGGATTATATATAGAAAAGCAGCTGGTACCGAAAAGAACAATGAAAAGTCAGCGTGGCTCAGAGGTGAATGTGGACTGTAGCAAAGACGAAAGCGACTGAGGCGGTGTTTGGCGAGATGTTGCGTGTTGGCACATGCGGCTCTGTCGTGCATATCCCATGACGCTGGAGAAGGGTTAGAGTTGGTGGGCGGGGCTCCGGCATGCATACCCGATGACGCGGAAGGAGGGTTAGAGTTGGCGGGAGGGGCTCTGTCTTGCGTGCGTGTGTATCCCATGGTTGGGCGACTTGGTGGATTATATATAGACAAAGCAGCCGGAACCGAAAAGAACAATGAAAAGTCAATGTGGCTCAGAGGTGCATGTGGACTGTAGCAGAGACGAAAGCGACTGAGGCGGTGTTTGGTGAGGTGCTGCGTGCCTCGAGAGCGAGGGTGGACTCGGGAGGAGGGTTAGAGTTGGCGGGCGGGGCTCTGTTGTGCGTATCCCATGGTCTTAGTGTTGGTGGGCGGGGCTCTGTGAGTTGGCGGGCGTGGCTCTGTCATGTGTATCCCATGGTCTCTGTCTTGCGTGCCATGGTCGGCTGCTTAGTGAATTGTTGGTGGGTGGGGCTCTGTGAGTTGGCGGGCGTGGCTCTATCTTGCATGCGTCTTGATTGCCATGGACTTAGTGAATTATATATATAGATAGATGGCACAAAGAGAGCAGCAGCAAGCCAAGTAATTAAAGAATGGGTTTAATTAACAACAAGAATCTGCACCTAATTAAGAAATGGGTTGGAGTGAAATTGGTTGGAGTTTGAGGCCCTGACTTTAGTTGGTCTTCTCACTTCACATTTCATTTCTGTTTGGGTGCCATTTAAGGAAAGAAATGAAGCAATTCAGAGGAACAATGAAGAAATTCAGGGGAACAAATCTTAAAAAACAAATCAATTAAAAGTAATTCAAAAGAAGTTAATTAGCAGCAAAAACAGGTCACTAATTAAGAAAAGGGTTAGGAATAAAACCTGCAACCACTGGGGCCCTCCATGATCGGAGTTGGGGACCCTTGATATAGATGGTACTTTTGGGCACCAAAACTGGTTCCTGTATGGCATTGCTCAATAGAACAACTCTGGCACCTTTAATTTGTGAGTGTTTGAGTATAAGTGTAAATACAGTACTTGCATGTAAAATTATTATTACAGTATTTATTTATTTTTGCAAGTTTCCAGACTCTTCTGTCAAACCTCCAATAGACTTGATCTGTCTTTCAGTTGAGTGAACATAATGCCCACTCATTAACTGCATGATGTTTCAATTGAATCGTTGCCAAATTACCAGGTATGCAGGCATGTGATTCTTTCTATCAGTGCGTCGAGTAACGGTTTAATATTCGAATGGAATTTCTCACTAATTCGCAAAATTAACCGGTAACAAAACGCAAACACCTGCCAAGTAAGTGGACGCGTTTTTCAGTCGTGATCTGTGTGCACAAGGCATTTAAAACGATGGTCTGCTGACCGGCACACCTTAACCTAAGCCTTCTGAATTAAATACAATGAGTGCAGAGAAAGTCAGCGGCTCGTCATGGCGTCAGACCCCAGGAGCAGCCTATATTTTGCTTGCAGTGTACGCCGCTCAGTGCCACTGTTCTTTTTCCAATTTTAGCACAAATCAATAGTTCTGTCAGTCGATCTGTGGTACCCTATCGAAAAATATTACCGCACACAGCTTAGGCAACTTCACCAGCTAAAAGAAATCCCAAAAATAAAGACATATAAGAGTCAAGCTAATGTTAACGGAAAACGTGTTTGCTTAATTTGCACCGTACACGTCTGGATTTTTTATAAGCCTCATACATAATGCTCGAACCTTTCCAGCAGCTGTATTTGTACCTAATTTGGAAACCCTCGACAAACGCAGCTGCAATGCATTACAATGCATGCACGTAGTAAATCAGTTATAATCAAGCTGTGACTATTTGGGACAGACGAACAAAACTAAATAAACTTAACACGCTGGATTAGATAATATGAAGTATTCATAACGCGAGAAAAAGCACATTGCAATTGTGAAACCAGAGTGAGATAGCAGACAAGTTCAGCCTCCACGGAATAGCCGGATGCCTGGTGACAAACTCTAGGAAAACTGTTACAGGACTCCATCCAACGCTCAAACACTCCAAAAACATCATCAAACTCTTCATGCAAAATGTTGACGATTCCCTTATAATAGAGGCAGCTGGACTCTATGGGAGTGCTACGAGAAAACGTGACGTAATCGCGTTATGAGCATGCGCTGTAATCGTAAACAGCAGTACGTGCCGGATAGCCTGTCTGTAGACTGTTAAACGCAGACATGAACCCGGGTGCAAGTAAACACAAAAGTCCCCAACTAACTCCGGCCAAGGCAGCATACATACTATGTAATTGGAAAGAATATATGATAATGTAATGAACTTGATACTTACTAGGTTAATAGATATTTACAAAAATAAAAGACATGTGTTAACCTTACCGCTTGAATCGTCAAAAACGGCACGTTTAGACCTGGAATGGACTTGCCGTGGTTTATGCCAGCGGTTCCTAAACTTGTTTTTAGCTACGGAACGGACATAGTGTGCGTGACATTTTCGCGTACATTCAGGAGTGGCATCAGAGGTAACCGTCTCGGCAAAGCCATCATATTCGCACATTCGTGTGCTTCATCAACCCTAGAACTGGAATCTACTGTATAATATAGTCACTGGACATTTCTAATGAACAATCGTTAACACGCCACAGCACTTTCTAACGCCTAGGGCCCCTCGGACTACAATGGACTAGAAATTTCTTCACCTGTAATAAGAAATATTTGTTGTTTTTTATAAAATCAGCCCTGCCTCTAGACAGCTATCGTGTCCTATATAACCTCATTGCTGTTTTTTCTTGCAAATCGTCCACTACCAGTCATTCGCGTGCACTCCGCCTTCCCCGAGTTTACTCGTCAACAGCGCACAGCGGCTTTCGACGCGACGTTTGCTGCAGCAGGACTTGCGGAATGCGGGCTGTCAGAAAGGAAATCCAGTAGCGTGAAGAAGCTCGTGCAGAAGTCCCGGCGGGCACACTCGAGTGGTGCTGCAGCGTCCTCACCAGTCCCCTTCCCTGCAAATCGGTTATAATTTATTCACGTATGATGTCTTTGACTGATCAAAATAAAAGCTTCTTTCTGGAACATTTAATGTAAATTGTTCTTTTGAGAACTAAAAATGGTTCCCCTATGGCAGGAGTGACTACAGGTTTTCATTCTAGCCATTTTCTTAATTAGTGACTAGTTTTTGTTACTCATTAACATAATTTGCTATTTAAGACTCAAGACTTTAAATTAGGGATGAGTAGCGTGGTTCTGGAGGCCCGCAGTGGCTTCAGGTTTTTCTTCCAACCCAACTGCTTCCTGAGAAATCGTTAATTGCTGAAGAAGTACTTGATGCTCAAGTGATATTTTCCTGCTTCATTTTAAATGCCCTGCGTCTTAGGATTTCGAATCCTTAATTGCTAAATTTAGTCTTAAACAGTTGTAGTCATTGTTTTAACTGCTCCTTATTAGCAATAAGGTGCAAATGGCAAAGGAACCAGCAGTTCTACATCTAGCTTGTCTCCATTTCCAACGGTGTGTAATCATCATTCACTATTTCATTTAATTAAGTACTCAGAAGGAAACTGAAAATTACTCACCCGTTTAAAGCTTCAGATCACTTGAATAATATATGTATCATTAGAAACGAAAAAAAAATCTATGAACTTAGAATGAACTGAAATGGTACCGTTAAAACATTAACAATCCAAGAAATTAAATAAGATTTGTTATTGGTGAGGATGGGCTTCTAATTAAGCAACTGGGTTGGAACAAAATCCTGCAGCCACCGAGTCTCTCCAAATTGGAGTTGTTTATGGAATCGCCAAGAAGAACCATTTTGGCACTGTTGTTTGAGAGTTTACAGACAGAAGGTATTCCGAATGTAAGTTTGACCGTTTTAAAGTAATATACTGTAATTCTTTTTACAGCAGTTATCAGTTTTACAGAGTATTATTAACAACATTTTTGCTAGTTATTTACTGTAAACTGTGCTGTATACTATTACATTATGGCATAGTGATGAAGGTTTTGGACTTCAAACCCGGAGGTTGTGTGACCATGAGAAAGTCACTTCACCTACCTGTGCTCCATGTTGGAAAAGCAAATCTAACCAGTTGTACCACAGATGTTAAGTCTCACTGGATGAACATGTCAGCCATATAAACGTACTAGTGAAACTGTAATGTTTCCGGTTATTTCAATGTAAAAGATTCTACAGCCTAACATTACTAAATTAGGAAACATACAACCACGTATTGGCAACTCGAGTTGCTAACTACTGGAAATCAAGAAGACTAAAAAACTGTTGGAAACTGGATTACAAATACAATGTTACTGGGGAAAAAAAATCTGTATTTTACTTACAAGAAGCTGCTGAACACTTGAATCTAGCAGTACACTGCATTGTTAAATTAAGTTATTTCACTGTATTGTTTTGGTAGCTTTTTTGCCATTTCTATTTTGTTATGCGATCAGACTAGTGGTATTTCATTGACATTTGTGGGGAAACTCAAGTCACTTTTCCTGCTTGTGCCACACTGGCTGTTTTAACCCGTCCCTGTGTGGTAGTTCGTTGTTTAAACAAGGTGTGGAACGAGTGAAAGGCAGAAACCAAAAATCCCCAGACCACCTCACACACCACCGTCGGGGTAGTTTGGATTGTGGGTGTGAGAGAGAACATTCAGCCTCCACACAGACAGGGATGAAAGCGCGGTTTCTGTCTAAGCTGATGAAGAGAAGGTGAAAGGAAAGAGAGAAGGAAAGGAACAAAGCTGCAGTCACAAAGTTTAAGAAATAAAAAGCTATAGATAGCCATGCATCCCATCATTTATCAATCTACTGATAAATGCCCGCATGCTTCACTTACTGGAAATTGCAGTGAATTCGGAACCACAACAAAGACTTGTATTTCCTTAAAAGGCTGCTGTGGTTTCAGCGTTGAAGTATGATGTCTTGAAAATTCTGAATAGAATGCAGTGGTTTGTTTTATAAAAGTCCACACTCAGGCTTTCAGACTGACTATTGCTAATTTTATTTGCATTGGACCTCCTAGTTTGGCAGGCTTGAGGCGGGGTGCGAGTGAAATCCTGTCTCAGCAAAAATGCAAGCGGCCAGCATCCACTTGGCTTCTTTCAGTATGGAGAACATGCAGACGTTATTTATTGAGTTGGCATTAAGTATCACATCTGAATGCAGGTAATTGTTCGGGGTTGTGGCTCTAAATGGAATAAGTAGCAGTGAAGAAGTAAAAGCTTTGATGCACCGTGCTTTTTGTTGTGGCCTTTTAAGTAGAGATGAATTGTGAAGAGGAATGTTAAGTCTGGAAAAGAAATTAGAACAATTTATAGCAAGCGCACCTGGACATGTGCAGGTACAGAGTGGAATATGCTCTCTTCTTTAAACTACCTGGGGTGTCATTTATAAAACTAAGTGAATTTGATCATAAACATTTGTGCATGCCAGAAAAGTCCGATTTGAGAAACCCCTGGTGTACATCAGGTTTAACGTTTCTAAAATACATAACTTTTATAAAGTCCATTGCCTCATATATACAGTATGTGGGCATGAGCGCACCTTGAACACAGCCCTGAAACATCCATATATGGAGCATGCTAATCAGCCTCGTATATATGCAATCACAATGCTGCAGAACTTCATTAGCTGGTAAAGGAGCTCCCTCGTGACATGTTGAGACCCCGCCTCTTGGATTATTGCCCTTCTGCTCTGTGCTCTGGGGGTACAGGAAAGGTGTAAGGTGTCATCATAGCCATTATAACTTGGCGCATACAATAATATGATTGTTGCTACAGTGAATAAATACAGGCCATTTGAAACACTGAGGGTTCGGCTAGTTACCTTACCAACAGGCCAGCCACCATATACAGCACCATCACATTTGTCAAAGCTACTTTTGCCTCAAAATAACCGACTCACGGGCTGACGCGTTCTTCAGTAGCTGTGAGGACGATCCTCCAACCCCTGCCCCATACACTAAAACAAAATGCAGAGCCACAGTTGCAAGATGACGGTGCCAAATGAAGCAGCCAACACAAGAAAAGTCAAGGTGCTTGGAACTTTTATTTTCTCATCGTGGTCCACAGTGACAGCAGCTCAGATGCCATTTTCTAATTTAAATAAAGATGCACATTGGGTTACTGCATTTGCTGGAGATGTTTCACAAATCCATTTACTCTTACTCTTCCTGCTCTTCACACATCTCAAGCTTTGAGTTCGGCTTCACTAGAACAGACTGAAGTTCAAAAGCCACACAACACACCATTTTAGCATCTCAAGCTTTGAGTCCGGCTTCACTAGAACAGACTGAAGTTCAAAAGCCACACAACACACAATTTTACTGCATTAATCAGAGTGAGACAATGGTACTAAGATGGCCATGCTAATATTCCTCCTCCTCCTCAAACTCGCCCTCCATTGAATCGATGCCTACTTCTTCATAATCCTTTTCCAGAGCTGCCAAGTCCTCCCTGGCCTCTGAGAACTCACCCTCCTCCATGCCTTCTCCCACGTACCAATGTACAAAGGCACGCTTGGCATACATCAGATCAAACTTGTGATCCAAACGGGCCCAAGCCTCAGCAATGGCAGTGGTGTTACTTAACATGCAGACAGCACGCTGTACCTTGGCCAAGTCTCCACCGGGTACCACAGTTGGAGGCTGGTGATTGACACCCACCTAGAAGGTAAAGAAGTGTTTGTTAAGACCACAGAAACTAAGTACTGGTTAAGTTCATAGAACTCACATGGTTTAGATAGATAGATAGGTACTTTATTAATCCCAAGGGGAAATTCACATACTCCAGCAGTACCTTACTGATACAAAAAACAATATTAAATGAAAGATTGATAATAATGCAGGTAAAAACAGACAATAACTTTATATAATGTTAACGTTTACCCCCCCCCCCCCAATGTGGAATTATGGGACATGAGATGTACACACACTGTATACACCATCAGTGTACACAAGCAGTCACGTTTGCCTCCATCAGTCTTACCTTAAAGCCAGTAGGACACCAATCCACAAACTGGATGGTTCTCTTAGTCTTGATGGTAGCAATAGCAGCATTCACATCCTTAGGCACCACATCACCCCGGTAAAGCATACAGCAGGCCATGTATTTCCCGTGGCGTGGATCACACTTCACCATCTGGTTGGCTGGTTCAAAGCAGGAACATGTAATCTCAGCCACGGAGAGCTGCTCATGATAGGCTTTCTCTGCTGATATGACCGGCGAGTAAGCAACCAGAGGGAAGTGGATGCGTGGGTATGGAACCAAATTTGTTTGAAACTCAGTGAGATCCACGTTGAGGGCACCATCAAAGCGGAGAGAGGCAGTGATGGACGACACAATCTGGCCAATGAGGCGATTGAGGTTGGTGTAGGTAGGTCTCTCGATGTCTAGGTTTCTCCTGCAGATATCATAAATGGCCTCGTTGTCCACCATGAAGGCACAGTCCGAGTGCTCCAGGGTGGTGTGTGTTGTCAGGACCGTATTGTAGGGCTCTACCACAGCTGTTGAAACCTATTAGACACAAGTCAACATATTAATTTACATTGACCCGCAAAGAGAAAGAGAAAGAATCAGAATGTCTTCTGATACATGCTGAATGCTTTCCTCTAGGGTCCGCTAAAACCATTTCTCATGTATACAGAATGTACAGGATTTGCAGCACAAATCAAAATGTAGTCTCCACTCCACTGTCTTGGGAGAACTTCTCTCATAATCATGATGCTGTTCCAGGATTCCCGGAGCATTTAAATTACCTGAGGTGCAGGATAGATGGCAAACTCCAGCTTGGTTTTCTTTCCATAGTCAACAGACAGTCTCTCCATAAGTAGGGAGGCAAAGCCAGAACCAGTGCCACCACCAAAGCTGTGGAAGATCAAGAAACCCTGCATTCCAGTGCACTGATCAGCCTGTCAAACAATGGAAAACAGTGGGCAAATAACTTAACATTCTCACAATACCCAGAAAACAAAGGTAGCACCAATCAACACAGACGAGCATCACTGTCTTGACAGAGTTTTCTTGAATAGAATTTGATTAAAGAAATAAAAACAATGAAAACATTTAGCAAAGCCACCATCACTCTGGTCACACAGCCAAGCTGTCATTATCTCAAGCATTGTGTACTCGCCAGCTTTCGAATGCGGTCCAACACCAGCTCGACAATCTCTTTGCCAATGGTGTAGTGCCCACGGGCATAGTTGTTGGCAGCATCCTCCTTTCCTGTAATGAGCTGCTCTGGATGGAAGAGATGGCGGTAGGTTCCTGTGCGCACCTCATCTGTAAGAAACCCATTTCAGTGCATTGAACATAAGCGATCAAGAAATATGGCAGTCTCAGGCTTAATTGTGTAAGGCTGCCAATGCAAGGAGTTATTTGGAATCCAAATTAAATTTTAGGACATTCCTGTAGTTGTAAAGAAAATTAAATGGGGCTTTGTATTAGCATTCTGGCAACAATAGCAACAGAGCCTTTCAAAGGAAAGGGTACTGGGTTGTTAGCCAAGATGAAAAGAGGATTGCCAGGTGGATGAGAGGTTCATAGAATTCCTTGATCTGGATTTTGGTTACTTAAAACATAAATGGCACTGCAAAATAAGTGATGTAAAGCTTTCCCTACTGATTCCACAACAGTCAGAACTGAGTGTTTTTTAGCTTTCATCACTGTTGGTCAATCGCCTAATTTACTTAAAGGTCCAGCTGACAGAAAGCTGGTGGATGACATTTTCAAATAAGCAGAGATAGCATCTAAGTGGCTTTCACTAAAGAGAGGTGGACAGAGCTAAGTGGTAATTGGACTGGAAAGGTTGAGGGGGTACATCCAGGATGTTGGTTATTCAGTTGTGTCTAGTCCGAGGTGTCATGGGGTTATCAACGAAACGCCAGTGAGAACACGGTAAAGCCTGGATGGTCTGGACCTCAGAGCTCTGTCCCTGGGACAGAAGGAAAGAACAGAGGAAAGTGCCCCATACGGAGGTGGAACAGGAAGTGTCTAATTCCAACAACCTCACATTAGTTACAGGACAATTCTTGTTATGCAAGACAGTTGTTGATAAGATCATTGTGCTTTACACTCATCAAGTATCAACAAGTATTGATGGACGAAAATATATGATAGTAGCTGACTAACTGGTATACTTGCTTGACTAGTAGAACATAATCAAAATCTGGCATATGAAGCTCACTGGCTCAATTTGACTGAACTGAGCTGTATGTTTGCTACATAATTTCCCTAAATATAACCAGCTAACCAATTAAAGAAAATCACATTACTGTGCTGGAAGGCCTCTCTTGGGCTCCTCGGTTTTCTGGTCTGGTCATCACCTTTGCAAGACGCCTCAACTCACCGATCACAGTTGGTTCCAAGTCCACAAAGATGGCCCTGGGGTTAAGCTTTCCAGCTCCTGTCTCTGAAAAGAAAGTGTCGTAGGAGTTGTCCCCTGTGCCAATGGTCTTGTCACTTGGCATGTGCCCATCAGGTTGGATTCCATGTTCCAGGCAATAAAGCTCCCAGCAGGCATTGCCCATTTGGACTCCAGCTTGCCCAACGTGGATCGAAATGCACTCACGCTAGATAAGGTAACACAAATAGCAAGTTAACCCACAAAGCCAGGGAGTGGAGATGAAGATCTTCTTCGGAGAGGTGAGGCATGTGCCATCCTAAAGGGGTAGGCGGCCATGAATATTATATGACTGAGAGAATGGGCTACAATAAGAATGGTGTGAATAGGTGGCAAAGACGGCTGAGGTGAGTAGGGGTGTTAATGAGTGGCATGATGTGGTGGTGGTATCACATGTGGGAGAGTACAGTGAAATACTTGATTAATGTCTGAATTACATGTAACATGCTGCCTCTCTCTGGTGCCATGACAAATAAGAATGTAGTAGAGTGAAGAGTGAAAGTTGCAAACTGTGTTTGTGTGTCTCCACTACTCCAGCAAATTATTAATTCTATAAAACTACTATACTATAGCCTTCCATTCAAAGTTTTACATACCATGACTGTCAGTGGCGCAGAAACAAGTAAGCTGTGCTGAGTTCTACAGGAGGCTTGGCAACAAGTAGCGTCTCGTTTGTGGTAAAAAGAATGGTGAAAAGATAAGAATAGAAATAATCATCTGACAAGGGAACAAAAAGCAAAGCAAAAGTAAGTAAGCTGCCTAGGCCAGGCACCTCACACTGGATGTGACCGACACTGGCCAGAACCTTTGTACTGATCCTGGGACTGTTCCAAAAGAGTGGGCTTTGTCAAGATGGCACTCTAGGGGAGGGGTGGCCTCATTCACACAGGCCAAAACTTCAAGTCTTCTGACCTTCCATCCTGGGGCTGTAGGTCACTTTTAAACCTCCAGCACCCCCCACTCTTGAAACAAGGTTCAGTCCCTGACACAAGGCAGGATTTAAGCTGTGTTTGTGGCCTCCCAATGTTTGCCCTGGAATATGACAAGAACAGAAATTGCCATCTTGCATGTATTAAGTTAATGCACTTTACTGTTATACACAATGGCAAAGTCTCAGTGTATGTGTGAATTTGTCATCAGAAGACCCTTCACCTGGTCTTTGTAGTACATTTGATTCCATGTGCTGTAAATAACTTCATTCAGTGTTTTTTATGTAGTATCCATCACCAAATACACCATCACAAGGCACTTTATAAAAAACAAAGAAGGGTACACTATACATAATATATATGCACATATGCAGTATATACACACCTTATCTATGTGTAAACCTAATTATTGCTTTCTTCATACTTGTATTCATAGTATATTGTGGCAATATCTGCTGTAAAAGGCATTCAAGAGCCTAACAAATGAAATGATTTGCTCAGGGTCACACGGGAGAGTAAAACAAGTATTCTGTGGTTCACAACTTTTTTTCAAATACTCATGTTTTCCTACAGCATCTCGAGCATAACTGAACAAGCAATATGAAAAGAGGGGTAAGGAGTACATCAGGTAAATTGATTTGTTTTTCCAATTAAAGGAAATGGAATTGTGCATTTTAAAACATTCTTCTTTATCATGGCACCCAAGGGTGGCAATGTGTTGTATGTTGACTGGGCACATAAAAATTCCACTGTACTGTGTAAACATGACAATACAACTTCTATTACTTCTGCTACAATTCTGCCTTAAACACTAGGCAACACTTGCTAACAAAGTTTAAATGTCTTAGAAATTATTTTTAAAAATGGAATGCCTGCTCTAACTCTCTTTAGTATGAGTAATCTTGATTGGCAGTTGATGGTATATAACTAAAGCAGGCCTGCATGTACAGACTACAGTGAAATTCTTATTTGCATGTACTAATCAACATACAATACGTCACCACTCTCTGGCACCTTTTGTGAGTATAATAACCTAGCTTCGGTCTTCCATTCCCAAAATAACCAACTACCTTTAGCAGTAAATTACTATCAGCCAGTGTCTCCAACCTGTCGATGGATTCACTGAACCCACTGTCAGTAATTTCAGATTTGATGTTAAACATCACCTGACCTCTCCTTGATGTTTCCTCCTCTGTTACCCTGAATTAGATCGAGGGGGATTGGCAATGGTTGAGTTAAATGTCACGCATTAGTATCCCCCTTGACAGCACGTTTATCAGATGTTCATTGTGTACCATCAGGTTCATGAACACTACCCCATACCGGGGCTGATGCTTAGCATACATCAAATAGATTTTGACTTGTCTTTTATTAATGATCATGTCCCCACAGACTTTTATTTCTCTGTTATCTCTATAGATGAATTTTGCTTTCTTCTCACCTGCTGCCATCTGGCTTCATACCTTATTACTGTACTAGGGGGCTTTGCCCCCTGCTCGTTTCGCTCACCAACCACCCCAGCCTGCGCTACGTGCCAGCCACTTCGTGTCTCTGCCACTCACGTATGTGGATTTCACTTTCACCAAACAACAAATATTTTAATTCTTGTGGATACACCTCTTCATTGAGAAGAAACACTACTTTTCCCTGATGGCAATGCAAATTATATGAACTACAAGTCTCCGACTTAAAGTTTAAATCCGAACAATATATTCAATCTCTTTTCGCTGTTCCATTTTTTCACCAAGTAATAATTTCTGTTTGTTGCACTAATGCCATATTTACTATCATTTTTTTGAGACTTTCGAATTTTAATGCTTTCATTATCTCTAACCTGCTCTGCATGTGATTAGCACCAACATTTTTCAATTCTTTACGACATTATACTTTGTCATCTACTCTTTGTCTGCGGTGGGTTGGCACCCTGCCCAGGATTGGTTCCCTGCCTTGTGCCCTGTGTTGGCTGGGATTGGCTCCAGCAGACCCCCGTGACCCTGTGTTCGGATTCAGCGGGTTGGGAAATGGATGGATGGATGGATCTACTCTTTGTCTTTTATTTCCAGCCCAGGCATGGTTAAATCTCTTGGCACAAAGTCTCATCTCGTGGGACGTTAAAGTGTCTCTCTGAAAAAGTCATGTCTCGTCCCAGGCTAAACAGTCTCGTCTCATCCGAAGTTTTTTTTATTATAATAGAGAGATACTTGCAGTTCATTCAGAAAGTATTCAAACCCATTCACATTCTCACATTTTACAACCCACAATGACTCTAGCGCAGGTGAGCAGATAGCTGAGGAGACTTTGTGCCAGCAAAGCAGCGGGTCCAGATGGAGTATCGCCACGACTGCTGAAGGCCTGTGCGTTGGAGCTGGGGAGTCCTCTACAGTGCATCTTTAACCTGAGCCTGGAACAGGGGAGAGTCCCGAGGCTTTGGAAAACATCTTGTATCACCCCAGTCACAAAGGTATCACGTCCTAGTGAGCTGAACGACTTCCGGCCTGTCACTCTGACGTCACATGTGATGAGGACCATGGGGCGGCTGCTGCTTCACCACCTAAGGCCACAGGTCCGCCACACCCTTGACCCTCTGCAGTTCACATACCAGGAGAAGGTGGGAGTGGAGGATGCCATCATCTACTTGCTACACCGATCCCTCTCCCACTTGGACAGAGGCAGTGGTGCTGTAAGAATTATGTTTCTAGACTTCTCTAGCGCCTTCAGCACCATCCAACCTATGCTCCTTAGGGACAAGCTGACAGAGATGGGAGTAGATTCATACCTGGTGGCATGGATCGTGGACTATCTTACAGACAGACCTCAGTATTTGCATCTTGGGAACTGCAGGTCTGATATTGTGGTCAGCAACACAGGAGTGCTGCAGGGGACTGTACTTTCTCCTGTCCTGTTCAGACTATATACATTGGACTTCCAATACAACTTGGAGTCCTGCCACGTACAAAAGTTTGCTGATGACACTGCTATCGTGGGCTGCATCAGGAATGGGCAGGAAGATGTTAAATGGTGTGACTCAAACCACCTACAACTGAACACCAGCAAAACCAAGGAGCTGGTGGTGGATTTTAGGAGGACCAGGCCCCTCATGGACCCCGTGATCATCAGAGGTGACTGTGTGCAGAGGGTGCAAACCTATAAATACCTGGGAGTGCAGCTGGATGATAAATTGGACTGGACTGCCAATACTGAGGCTCTGTGTAAGAAAGGACAGAGCCGACTATACTTCCTTAGAAGGCTGGTGTCCTTCAACATCTGCAATAAGATGCTGCAGATGTTCTATCAGACGGTTGTGGCGAATGCCCTCTTCTACGCAATGGTGTGCTGGGGAGGCTGCATAAAGAAGGACTACTCACGCCTGGATAAACTGGTGAGGAAGGCAGGCTCTATTGTAGGCACAGAGCTGGACAGTTTGACATCCGTGGCAGAGCGACGGGCACTGAGCAGGCTCCTGTCAATAATGGAGAATCCACTGCATCCACTAAACAGTATCATCTCCAGACAGAGGAGCAGCTTCAGCGACAGACTGCTGTCACTGTCCTGCTCCACTGACAGACTGAGGAGATCGTTCCTCCCCCACACTATGCGACTCTTCAATTCCACCCGGGGGGTAAATGTTAAAATTATACAAAGTTATTGTCTGTCTGTATACCTGCATTGTTATCGGCATTGTTATCACTCTTTAATATTGTTCTTTATCAGTATGCTGCTATGCTGCTGCTGGTGTATGTGAATTTCCCCTTGGGATTAATAAAGTATCTATCTATCTATCTATCTATCTATCTATCTATCTATCTATCTATCTATCTATCTCTATCTATCTATCTATCTATCTATCTATCTATCTATCTATCTATCTATCTATCTATCTATCTATCTATCTATCTATCTATCTATCTATCTATCTATCTATCTATCTATCTATCTATCTATCTATCTATCTATCTATCTATCTATCTAAACTACTACTTCTGGACATTAACCTACAATCAGTAACCCATGATGACAAAGTGACAATGTGTTTTCAGAACGGTTTACAAATTTATTTCATATCACAAACTGAAATCTCTCATTCCTAGAAGTTTCAAGACCCTTTGCTGTGGAATTCCAAATTGTGCTCAGGTGCACCCTATTTGCTTTATTTATCCTTGAGATGAGTTTAGAACTTGATTAGAGTTCACCTGTGGGAACCTGAACTGACTGGGCATTGTACAAAGGTGCACACCTGTATATACTGTATGTGGTCCCACAATTGACACTACCTGTCAGGACAAAAAGCCATGAAGTTCAAGAAATTCTCTGTGAGACCTCAGCGACCAAATTGTGGTGAAGCATAGATCAGAGTGTAAGGGTATAAAACCTTTTTTTAAAGCTTTGGGTGTTCCCAGGAGCTTAGTGACCTCAATAATTGTGAAATGGAAGAAATTAGAACCACCGGGGCTCTTCCTAGAGGTGGCCATCTGACCAAATTGAGTAACCAGGCAAGAAGGGCTTTGGTCGAGGAGGTGACCAAGAATGCAATGGTCACTTTAATAGAGCTTCAGAAGTTCTCTGATGAGATGGGAGACCACAGCACTACCCCAATCAGGCATTTATGGTAGAGTGGAGTTTGACAGATTGCATTTAAAGGACTCTGAAAGCAAGAGGAAAAAAATTCTCCTTTCTGAAGAGACAAATATTGAACTCTTTGGGCAGAACTCCAAGTACTCTTCATCAAGGCCTAATACCATTCCTATGGTGATGCATGGTGGTGGCAGCATTATGGTATGGGATGCACTTCCCAGCAGCAGGGACAGGGGCACTTGTCAGAATTGAGGGAAGGATGAATGCAGCCAAGAGAAGTCCTTGAAGAAAACCTCCTGACTGCCAGCACCTCAAATTCAGTTCACCTTTCAGCACAACAATGGCTGAAAACATTTACAATGACCTGCCAGGAACTGTGGAAGACCCTCCATATTTATAGGGTAGAGGTCAATTCCTGGCAGTGATCCCCGCCTCACAAAGCGCATGGAACATAATAAAGGCAAATCTGAACCCCAGGCAGGGAGAGGAACCCTGGCTGAGACATAACACCTCTGTTGACAAATCCTCCACTAGAGTGCCCCAGCATGTAAAATTTCGATAATTGATTTTTAGGGCTGTTTTGTTTGACTGAGGTTTGGCTCTATCACAATCCCTACCGTTTTCACTTTCTCAGTACTTTTTTATCACGCCACAGAACATGCATAATGGTGAGTGTTGATTGGCTCAGTAAACTTAGTATTGATATTTAAGATGCTTGAATTTTATAAAAAAACACAATGCAGTGTGATCAGTTCAGTTCAGATTTACTGTAATGTGTACAAAGTGCAATGAAATTGTTTATGAAAAACATAATCCTATGATTTGAGTCATCACAAGTGCACATTGGAAACTCCAAAGGCACATTTTCTTAAATCATAACCTTTGCTACTTCAAAGCAGACATCATTTAGGTTTTAAGGCTTTTGTTTTTATGTTTGAACCTCAGTACCCTCCATTATAAAAGGCAAGAGCATGCTTGATATATTTTTTTTAATTTATAAAAAACACCTTAGAATCCAATTTCATGTGGTAAATTAATATATGCAGCGGTGGACAAAAGTTTTAAGAATGACACAAGTATTGGTTTTCACAAAGTTTGCTGCTTCACTGTTTTTAGATCTTTTTGTCAGATGTTTCTATGGTATACTGAAGTATAATTACAAGCAATTCATACGTTTCAAAGGATTTTATCGACAATTACATTAAGTCTATGCAAAGAGTCAATATTTGCAGTGTTGGCCCTTCTTTTTCAAGACCTCTGCAATTCGCCCTGGCATGCTGTCAATCAACTTCTCGGCCAAATCCTGACTGATGGCAGCCCATTCTTGAATAATCAATGCTTGGAGTTTGTCAGAATTTGTGGGATTTTGTTTGTCCACCCGCTTCTTGAGGATTGACCACGAGTTCTCAATGGGATTAAGGTCTGGGGGGTTTCCTGGCCATGGACTCCAAATTTCGATATTTTGTTCCCCAAGCCACTTAGTTATCATTTCTGTCTTACACGGTGCTCCATCATTCTGGAAAAGGCATTGTTCGTCATCAAACTGTTCTTGGATGGTTGGGAGAAGTTGCCAGGGCGAATTGCAGAGTTCTTGAAAAAGAAGGGCCAACACTGCAAATATTGACACTTTGTATAAACTTAATGTAATTGTCAATAAAAGATTTTGAAACTTATGAGATGCTTGTAATTATACTTCAGTACACCATAGAAATATCTGACAAAATGATCTAAAAACACTGAAGCAGCAAACTTTGTGTCATTCTCAAAACTTTTGGCCATGACTGTACCATGATTATGAAGAAATAACTGCGATTTGGAAAATACCAAACATATCCTTTAAGTACACAACAGGAGCCAACACCTCATTGCAGAGACCACCCATTCTTTCAAATGGCGACACTTCACCTGTCTTTGGGATGGCAGAGGAAACTGGTGTAGTTGGAAAGAAAACCATATAACATCCATTTTCTTTACCCATTTTGTCCAGTTCAGAGAGGTGGTGCGTGTAGAAATGTCTGCTTATCGATCCACTTTGTATTTCTTATTCTTTTATTGAGCGGTGGGCACCCAAAGTCCAACACAGCAGCACAGGCCATAAAGAGCATCTCTGTGACAATACTGAGTCTATAAACCTATAAAGTAGAACTGAACCTTGGATTGGCACTCAATATCCATATACAGTTTGTTTACAGGCACATATTTTATTGTGTTTTTGGTTTCATTGCAGTGTTTTGATGTTTTCTTGGAGTGTTTTGAGATTTATAGATATATTGGGTCATTATTGTCATATGCAAAGTGAACAAAAGTACAGTGTAGAATGCAGTGAAATCATTCGTTCTGTTTTATAAAGATGTATGTTTACAGGAATCTGAGCTCACAAGGGGGCTCCCTGCTCGCTTCGCTCACCTACCCCCGCCGTTTTGAACCCGTGCCCGCTGGGCAGCCACGTGTGAGGATGACGCATGTTTAATACGGAGCGTTCGCCCGTGTCACTCTGGGGCCCCCCACTGTTAATACGGAGCTCCGTCCATACTATTATGCGGTGCATTGTGGACCACTGCGGACCCCGTAGTGTTTCCCGTTTCAGTTTGTATCTCGGTCAGTCGAGCTTTTGTTTTTGAAGCTTTTGAATTCTGGTCTTCATTATCTGTAACTTGCTGTCCATGTGTTTGGCCCCCTCGTTTAACCTGTTTATGACGTTTTACTTTGCTTTCTACTCTGTCCTTCATTTCTGATCTCGCTTTATTCTGCTTTTGTTTCAATGACACCTGGTCCGTGGTGAATATATTTTCCCTTTTTCGAGTAATAATTTTCATTTGTTTGAGATACTTTGATGTTTATCGTACTGTTACTAATGCATTACTGTAATGTGATTCACCTATGCTGTATAGTTTGGACGTGTGAGGATGACGTATGTTTAATACGGAGCGTTCGCCCGTGTCACTCTGGGTCTCCCCACTGTTACTACGAAGCTGTTTCCGAACTATTATGCGGTGCATTGTGGAGCACTGCGGACTCTGTAGTGTTTCCCGTTTCACTTCGTATCTCGTTTAGTCGAGCTCTTTCTTTTTTTAGCAGTGCCTGCCTGGTCTGCGGTATTTCAGACGCACGTTGTAGGCGCCTGCGTTCATTAATTATATCCAGGCAGGCGCGTGTTTGTATCTCGGTCACTTGAGCTGTGTCGTGTTGAATCCTTGCCTGCTTTGCCTACGCAGTTTGAGACGCGCGTTGTAGGCGTCCACGTTCATTAGATCTGTCCACGCGGGCTCGGTGTCGAAGCTGTGTTAGTTGTTGAGCTGTTTGGTTTTGGAGCTGAGACAGTTTTGCTTCCACGGTTTCCGACGCGTGTCCGTACCATCTCGGGTTTGATGTATGAACCTTTGTGGACTCCGTAGTGTGTCCCGTTTCACTCTGGGGCGGGGCGTTGACTCCTCTTGTTTTACTATGTCTCCTCCTGCTCCTTGACCACGCATTAGTGCCACTCACAATATGGCGGCGACGCCTGCGCCCTCCGTATTATGTCGGTTTTTACCATGCTGTGTAGGCGCCTTTTGTACTTTACCGCGCCTTCCGACGCACGATGTAGGCGCCTGCACCTTCCGGGTCCGCCTCCGCTGTGTGGTGTGGACATTTAACTGTCGTTGTTTCTGTCTTTATATTCTGTATCTCGGTGTGCATGTGTTTCGTGCCTAGGTTTTTTTGAAGCTGTTGCATTCCAGTTTTCATTATCTGTAACCCGCTCTCCATGTGTTCGTCCCCGTTCTTTAATCCCTTTATAAAGTTTTATTTTGTTTCCTACTCTGTGTTTTATTTCTGACCTCGCTTTATTTTGCTTGCGGCATGTCAGACGGTTCGTAGTCTCTCTCGTTTTACTCTGGGGAGGGGGGCTTTGCTCTGTAACCTGCTCTCCATGTGTTTGTCCCTGTTCTTTAACCTCTTCATGACGTTTTACTTTGTTTCCTACTCTGACGGTTCGTAGTCTCTCCCGTTTTGCTCTGGTGCGGGGGGTGGGGGCTTTGTGTGGCGCCTGCGCACGTGCGTAGTCTCTCCCGTTTCACTCTGGGGGGGGGCTTTGTGTGGGTGGGGGCTTTGTGTGGCGCCTGCACACGTGCGTAGTCTTTCCCGTTTCACTCTGGGGGGGGGGGGGGTGCTTTGTGTGGCACTTGCGCACTATGTCTTTTGCGTCCACGGGCAGGTCCCTGCGTCCATATCCGGTTTACCATTCTCGTTTAGTAATATGGATAAATACAAAGTGCCCTGCATAATGATTGGATGAACTGAATTCATAAAGAACTGTACAGTACACTGAGCACAGTTATGCATCTCCAAGATGTGAGACTTAACCAGACTGGCAATTCCAGACTTGGGCTGCGTAAGCGTGAGTGTGTGACAGTGAGTGAGCACTACACTCCTTTGGAGGATGGTGTCTTGCCCTGTGCCCACTGCGGCCCCAACAGCCCCAAGCACTTGAGACCTTAAATGACATTAAGCAGGTATGAGAATGGTTTGTTAATAACATCTGTACAGTACATGAATTTTCCTGCTGTTATAAGTTTTCATTTCCCAGTCTTTCATGTCAGTACAACATCAGTTTGTCTTCAGGGCACACAAATTCTTTTTGTAATCCCTATACCCTCTTTATCTGTATAATAATACAACATCTTCTAGAGAGCGGAGGAAAAAAAAAATCATAATCCATGACACACTTCAGGCTTTACAATGATGGCTCAGTATGATAGTCAGTGCTAAGCTACATCTCTGTAAATAGGCTTTAACTACGTTATTAAAATATGAATTTTAATAAATTATGTTAACAAAGAAAGCACATTTGTGAAAGGGTCTGCTTCTGTCAAAAGATTTAATTTCTTGTGTGCTCCCTGCAGGGCTGAAGCAGTGAACTCTGGGCTGTAGAAGTACAATTAATGTGTAGCAGTTTCAACAATGGCTGCTTGGAGGTTTGCACAGGGTTTATGAGATGAATACCTTAAAAGTGTAAATAACCTGTGGTACATTTAACAATGGCCACTTCACGGCTTGCACAGTGTTTATAGGATGACAACATCCCTTATGATAGCTAGTATTTTTTATAGGGTTTAGGGTGCAAGTAAGAGGACTGGGCCACAGCTACAAATTTGACACCCCTTTAAAAAGTCATTAGTCATTCAGATCATTTGTATTACAGCAAAGCAAATGGAGAGTTTTATTATAGATTTGTCCAAATTGGGGCCCTGAAAGACTTCTCACCAGTGACAACTGTACTCTTAATATCATTAAAAATTGTTTTTTGGAAAAGTCAAGATTCATATTGATCTAGAGTCTTGACCACACTCTTTAAATCATGGAGGACAATGCATCCATCAGAAGTTGTATTCAGAGCCACTCAGTCTCTATGGGTGGCATAGGCGGCCACTTAGGGTGCCATCACCTGAGGCTGAAGGACACTGTTCATGAAAGTTAAGGGGCGCATGCTCGGACACTGAGGAGTTCTGTTTATATAACTCAAGCAGCATTTGCTTCGGACCTTTCTATCCAAATCTGCACTTTGAACACCAATGGGTGCAGTTTTAATAACTCAGGACTTCAACTGGCACTGCTTGTATAGTAAACTTTGTATACAGTATTTTCCTCTTTTACACATCAGATAGCCACTCCTGTCACTAACAGATCCTCAGTAGTCAGCATGACTTATGAAAATGGCCACAGAGTCCCAATCTGTATAAAGAGAGGCGCAGCAGTCTGATAAAGTAAAATATTACAAATGCTCCAACTTTCATGGGTACGTTTTCTAACTTATTAAAAATAAAAAAGTACTTATTTTGCAATAAGTAGAGAAATAAGCTAAAAAAAAGTTTACTGTCATTTACATCTCATTAACAGTATTTGTGCTCTTTTATGTATTTTCATTAAGTTTTAAATGTGTTCATGTAAGTTTCATTGCAACTTCATATTACAAACCATTTACGACATTTGACTTGAGAGATTATGTAAATATGGAGCTATACAATTGTGACTCTAACAAATGCAATTATTCTTTATGGTTCAACTGAAATCTCATAGATGCTGGGAGATTGCTGATGATGGACCAGCACATACAAGCAAGTATATCAAAGTGTGCTAACATGCAGACAGTATGCTTTCACTTCAGTTCACACTGCCAAATGCTGTTACCTCAACAGATGTTTCTTCAGAACAGGCCTTGTAGTAGTAGCAGCAGTAGCAAGAGTGTCTTGCATTCAGAGTACACTAAAATTCTTATGGTCCTGTCCAACCAACATATCACATGTTGTCACTCACCAGAACCATAATAAACAAGAATGTATTAAGTTACTTTTACACATGCCATGTGATTAAAGAGTAAAGTGACCATTAGGCAGCACACAATTGGTGTAATGGTCATTTGACAACCAGCACACAGCTTAATGTCACATAGCTGTGCTGAGGATCTCCCAGAATCAAAGATTCAGACTACTGGCAATCCACCTAAATAGTGGTATTGGGTCAATTTATTCTGTAAGTGAATGTGACCAAGTTGTTGAGAGAATGGTGTATACCCCGCAAATAATACCATCATGATGACGATGGCTCCAGTCCAACAAAGTGCAGCACAAGCCGAAAAATGTCATTTGCTCTTTTTTAAAGTTGAAGAGAACACAGAACAGGTTTGAAAGAGCTCCATTTATTTTGTTTCCATCAAAAAAGTCAATAAGGATTCAGTTTGTATGGGGCTGAAAACCTAATGGGTTTGATTTAAGACTTTGGATTTCAAAGCACCTTGCAATTTTCAATTTTTGTATGTTTGTATTTTGGGCCTGTATCCTTTTATTTTAAATTTTGTTACTCTTCGCAATAAGTGTTTGTTAACCCTCTCTTTGTTTATGCCCTTGTCTCATCGGTAATTCTGCATACCACTATATTTTCACAAGTATTTTGACCTCTGTTTTATTTTTTTATGATTCCTGTCTTAGCCGATGCCATTCATTCTTTAGGGGTGCTGCACTGTAATAGATGTTCACTTGATATATTTTTAAAGTTGAAGAGAACACACAACATGTTTGAAAGAGCTCTGTTTATTTTGTTTCCATCAAACAAGTCAATAAGCATTCAGTTTGTATGGATATGATTCCTCTTTTTTCACATTTGGGCCTTTGAAGTGTCCACACTTAAAACAATTTTTCTTTACTGGAATCCAGGGTTGGCAAAACCCATGCGTTCCTGCAGCTCATGGATCTCAGCAAGGAGCTCTTCATTCTGTAAATTTAACTGAGGAAAGGAATGTGTTAAAACAAAACCAGAATGAAGAGGTAGAAAATAAATGATGGGACCACCCATACCTATGTTTCTTTTCTTTCAATTTTTCTGGAAAACACTAGTAAAAAGATTAATTTTATGCATAGTAAGCTTAATGGCACTCCTGTGGCTTTAGAAGTGTGTGAAACCCCAATAATATGCCTAGGAAAATATAGAGAGCAAACCCGACACAAACAGAGGCAAATTATCTAAAAACTAAACTGATTTCAAAGCTTTGTGAGCCCATCCTATGTCACAATACATTATTCCAACTGTTGGGACAATCCCATGAGTGGGTAGAAGAGCTGCATAGGGTGTTAGATGTGTAATATGGAGATATGAGGCAGCAAGGAAGGCAGTGGTAGTACTCCAAGAATGACATCACGGGGGGCAGCCAAGGGGGTAGATGGCTGAGTACTACTTCTAATATATAAGGCACAGTCGATGTATGTGTGTATGTATGTTTGTCCGCCATACAAATCTGCACCGGGCATCCGATCACCACCAAACTGAGGATGGAGCTCTTTTGTGACCAGGAGGAGGTCATGGGGTATGTTTGGTTGGGAAAAATGTTCGTGGTGAAGCGCAGGGCACCTTTTCACCGACACAACGTTCGGCACATGTCCCCATACATCAACAAGATGGCCGCACGTTGCAACAGACGTGAACAGCGGCGCCATCTATCAGCACGTTTGGTCCCTGTGCATCTCTCTTTACCAATGTTTCTTTAAATTGCCAACAGATGGCGGAAGTGTCCAAGTATGAGAAAGTTGACTGCTTTCATCGCGTGAAGGGGAACTGCCATATGGATGTAAAACGTGAACAACCCAGTGCGCGTTACTGGCTTTCTATATTTGTTGTAATATTTGCTCGCTTTCTGACTCACAGTACGATTTCAGTCTTGCTCTTTCTGACTGACTGGTGCTATTTGTTTGCTTTTTCGACGTATTGTAAATAACGTACATTCATCTCACTGTGGTGCATATTCCGTACGTAATACAATGTAACACATTATAATTGTCCTGCTTTTCGCTAATATACCCATGCCACTGAAAAAAAGACGTAAAATTAGAAAGTCCACTTCCGATGCCAGAAACAAGTCTATTTCAAAGGCGCCTGAAACATTGTGCAAGACGTGAAGATGTTTTCATACCAAGAATTCCGCTGATTCCGAATGATTTACCCTTTGATTTCAAACGGCTACAATTTCATGTTTGTTTGGCTTTTGCTTGCGGTGGGTTGGCACCCTTCCCAGGATTGTTTCCTGCCTTGTGCCCTGTGTTGGCTGGGATTGGCTCCAGCAGACCCCCGTGACCCTGTGTTCGGATTCAGCGGGTTGGAAAATGGATGGATGGATGGCTTTTGCTATGTCAATTAATAAGACTCAAGGGCAATCACTGCAGGTTAAACGCATCAATTTGGAAAATCCATGCTTTTCACAGGGACAACTCTATGTAGCATGTTCTACAGTGGGCAATCCTCAGAATTTGTTCATTTTCGCACCACAAGGAAAAACTAAAAATATAGTGTATCCAAAGGCTCTGGAATGACCACTTATATTACCTATTACAATAAAATGCCAATCAGAAAACTGTTTGTTCTATTTCTATGTTCTGTTTCTTTCATTTATGAAATTCACCAGTTATAGATTCCCTGGCAACGGGAATAGAACAACGGGTACTCCTGCTAGTTCTTTATAATGCGATGGATGCAAGCAATGTGAGACACTGAGGTTAAGGCTGGAAAGAACCATGAGTAATTGCTCCTATGGTTACGTATCAACAATCTCTACACCATCTAGATCCATTTTATTTTATACCAGTAGCAAGACTGAGAAAGACAGCTTGCCACCATATGATATGACACCCTCACAATGCAGTTAGAAGTCAGAAGCCTGTTTTCTCGTTGGAGCAGAGGGAGTTCATTTATAGCTCAACAAGGTAATTAATTGTGGTGAAGCATATCAGGGGTCCATGGCAGTGTATGGCTTCATGAACAGCTCAGACCCCATGGTTATAGGTGTGTGGGAGAAAAGCAACATGGCTGTGTAGAACGTAATGAGAAAATCATCTAATTGCGTGTAATATGCACAAGTGCAGTTAGCTCAGCCATCCCTCATTGAGGCTCCGTGGATCATTTGGTGCACCTGCTCTTACTGGGTATTAAAGAGGTCTGAGAGCAAGAAAGGGAAGAAATCAAAACAAATCAAAAAAGTAAGACAAAAAAATGGAGGTAAAACCATGACAGGGACAAAGAGACAGAAAATGCCAGTATCAGTGTTGAGTTGGTACAGAGAAAATGAGGTCAAGCAGCCAGGAAGTCCAAAGAAGTAGTGAGAGGAAAGACACACCAGGGTTGCGGTTGCTCCTGTTAAGCATCAGAGAAGCAGGAACAGCTGATGCTCAGATGGTTGTCCTACATATGTATGGTGGTGGGATGAGGGAGGTGAGCTCAGTGGTCCTTATGTATACCTAAGGATGGTGGTGGGGGCAAAAATCAAAGGATGGTTGACTGTGCTCACTGAAACCCTGGCTCTGCTGAACAGACAAGGACAGGGAGCAGAGGAGACAACATTAGAAAGACACGCTGGGGCTCAAGGGGCAGGAAGAGAACCTGAAGCCAATCCTGACTCTGTTTTTCATTTTTAATTTTAACCTATTTATTGGATTTATTTATTTATTGATGGATTTTAACCTCCAAAAAGGCACTGTCGTTAATAAGGATTATTTATCAAACTGATTGTTATTAAATATTTATTTAAAAAAAAAAAGTGAATTTCCCCTTGGGATTAATAAAGTATCTATCTATCTATCTATCTATCTATCTATCTATCTATCTATCTATCTATCTATCTATCTATCTATCTATCTATCTATCTATCTATCTATCTATCTATCTATCTAAATGCACTAAGCACTTTTGCACCATGACTTGTTGTTTGTGTCCTCATTGTCAAGTCCATCTCATTATATGACGATGGATGTCCCAGAAAATGGGTGATGCCAGGGCTGCAGGCACCCGGGGCATCACAGTAAGATGGTGCTTACTGACACTTCAAGACCTAGAATTCATGGTCAGTCTCTCTCCATTGTGTGAGAATGTGAAATGGACAAGGGGTGGGGGGGCTAAGAGATTTTTTTCTTTTGAAATACTTCTGATTCATATTGATATTGTGGAGGGAAATATAATCATGCATCTGCTCCAAACATTGATAATTTTCAACAGTTCAGTGGTGTGCATGAAAGTATTGATTTCCATACACTGCTGCCTGTCCTTGACAGACAGATTGGCTGACTTTTCCGCCAAACAAATTTGTTCCATTACACAGTTTTTTTGTCTTGGATGTTTTGGTTGCTTGAAGGGTTACTAAATCTTACTGTGATAACACTTTTTTGAAAACAAGTCTATTTTAAGGTCTTTTACATAATGCCATTTTGTTTTTCTGTGGGCAATGCCATTTTAGGCTTATTATGTACTGTTAGTAGCCAAGTTGCTATGCAGGACAATTAGGGGTCTGACCCATGATGTCACGAGTTAGAAGTTATATAGGTCTGCTGAATAGCTTCCTGGTAATTTAATTTTGTAGACAGAAACCTTGAAGGCTACAACTGCTTTTTTTTTGTTTCTCAGTTTCCTAGTTAGGGTGCTGTGCTTTGATTCTTTACATTTTTTAAACTACCTTAGGCTTAAGGACAGACACTTTGATTTTTGATTAACACATTTTTGACGTTTCTTCTCCCAATCTTTGTTCAGACAAATCTGCTTCATTTTCTTAAAACATCTTATCAGTAGTAAATACTGATTGTAGCTGTCCTGAGCTGCTGCTATTTTAGGTCTAATTTTTGGGACAGATCATTGCAATGCACTTCAGTGGTCCGAAGGGAGCAGGCATGGGACAAGGGAGCCAAACCCAAGGACAAAAAATATACATCAAGGGAAATAAGAACGCTGTAGGGCCTCTGGTGAGGTGAAGCCAGACTCAGGAGTCATGTGCTACCTAAGAGAAGTTGGCACAGGCATTCACAGAGAAAAAAGCTGAGGAGTAAGTAGTGTGAGGTAATTAGTCCATAACCAACCTTAACAGCAAACTTATAGGACTGGTCTGCTTCCACCTTCCTGCTCGTCTGAAAATCAAATGAGAAGAAGTAAAATGTTAATTCTTTGTATTATTTCACATTCTGCATTTATAAAGTAGTCAATCAATAATTGTAGTTAATTGATGCATGATTTACTGTTTGAATGTGCCTGTTTTTATTTTTCAAAATGAGCAGCTATGCTGCGGCTTGTAATGAAGATCCTGTATCATGAGCCTGTATGATGAAGGTCAGCTTAACACATGTATGGTTATACTTTTGACAATGATAAGTGACAGTGTTTGACTGTGAAATCTCTCACCCAAGTTGCAGCAATAAGAAAAAGAGTAATATTTTCATTAAGAGTAAAATGGGTTGTCGTTTAGTCATATGTTCCTCACTAGCAAGAGAACAATTATTGGAGATCTCTACGTCAAGAACAAATTGTTGCTAAACAGTTGTAAATTCCCAGGGGTTTTACTGCAATAATATTGTGATATGTGGATGAAATTTTTGGAACTGTAATATTTTTTATAATTTGACAATTAGGTTTAAATTTCATGTAAGCATTCTTATGATGGAGGTACACCCACATGAATGATTACATGGACTTTTATGTATAGATTGAAATGATGAACCGACTAATTGGAGTTTAAAGAATGGGTCTTTGTTTTAGTATACTTGTTTGATTTGTTTATGATTTAACAATTAATTGTTTAGTTTTTTATTTGATAAAAGGTTCAATCATTAGAATGGTGAATTTGTATTTGAATTATGTCCTGAGTGGTTGTGTTTTCATTTAGCATTGGGATAACAAATAGATAGATATGTCTCAGCACTCACAGGATGGGCAAAGCTAATAGACAGGGAGATATAAACCAGAAAATAACCTAGACAGAAGGTCTTCTTTTCTATTTGAGAATGGCATAAGCTACTGCAAGACTCTGTAACTAAGAAATGTGCTGGACAGAGAATAAAGATAAGCTTAAAACTGCTGCAGCTGCAAGAGTCCATGGTTGCATACTTTCTGTAGAGCAGCTGCCTCTGCTAGATTACACTGGACAGAGGAATGGTTTGCCTTCACTGCTCTTCTTTTGTAGTTTCACACCTTGAAATGAAGAGCTCATTATTAATTCCAGGTCAGTAGAGACCTCCTCAATAGACGTCTGTACATAGTGTAGTCCTCAGTGAAACAGTACTATATGTAAGGGTGTTCCTTAGGGGTTGAAGCACCAACTGACTTGTGATCAGACTACGGCTGATAATACTGTCTAGATGAAAGTGCTATACATTATAGTTTGGAGTATATGCTCCCAAATAGTGAAGAACCTTGTGGTGAACCCTGACATTTTGGGGAGTGATGAGTTTCCCAACAGATTTGTATAGCAATGGAGCTGCTATGCTTGTAAACTGAGGGACGGATGGAATTAGGCCAACACCATGCAAATATTAATAAAACACAACAAAAAAATATCAAAATAAATTAAATATATTAAGTTCCAAATATATATACAACTACTTACAAAGACAGCAATGAAAAGTAATAATGAACATATAAAATGACCACCTCAAACAACTAACCCCTAGACGATATATATACAGTCCCAAACGTCATTGCTGGGTGTGAATTCTCAAGTGCAAACAACAGTTACTTCAATGAAAGATGTGATGGAATAATCCCCTTTTGCAAACTGCTTCCTTGAAAAATGGATAATGTAACACAATCCTACCAACAGAGTTCAGAAGGTGTTTGATCTTCTGAGGTGCATCTCTTCGCCAAACAGCAATTGCACACATGAATGTAAAAAATGCCCACCACCGTCCCTATATGCCAACAGCTACTCCATATCCTCTTCCACTGTGAATATCCAGTTCTAAAATGGGTTTCTGGATGCTGTCAATGATTGGGTGTATGGAAAATGAAAAAGTAAAAAATCCTACCGCATCCTTCCCTTCTGGTTGTACACATACTGTGCCCACAACTACACACAGCAATTCCCACAAACCCCTTCGCATCCATGCAAACCTATTTAAAGACACAGACCCTGCATTTACAAACCAGGTACTCATCTCACAAGTATTGTTGCTAGAATATAAAAATCATCAAATGGTACATACTAAACAAAAAGGAAAACCCTATAGGTGGCAATGCTACAACCAAAAGCTTATGATCAGTATGAAAAGCAAAGCATTTCTATGATATTACATATGAGAACCATAGTTTATCAATGGTTCTCAGCTGGTATTCGTGATAGAAGGCAGCCCAGGCTGGGTCAGCATGTGGCACACACCAGGTTTTAAATTAACGTTAAAAAATAACAATCCATTTTCTAACTTGCTAATCCAGTTCAGAGTTGCAGGTGGGAACCAACCCTCAGACAGGATGCCACTCGCACACACATACCCACATTTACTGACACTGCGCTTAGTTTAGAGTCGTCAGCTAACCTAGAATGTGAATCCTTGGAATGTGGAAGGAATATCAAAGAAGAAAAGGTGGAAATGGGAAGAATATGCAGACTCCACACAGATTGTGTGCAAGCCAGGATTCAAATCCAGAACTCTAAAACACTTAGTGGGGTGTACTGGGGTGAAAACATTGTGTTTTTAATACTTTGTTAACAAAGACTCATAATATTGTGAATAAAATGGTGTGAGCGCTGCATTGTAGGTATTTAAAGTTAACAGGGAGATGGCTTTGTTGGACAGAAGGATTGGAGAAGTAAGCAGATGACTGACTTACAGGTTGATAATAGAGAGAGGACACTGGGATGCATGCAAATAAAATTGAAGAATGCTGGGACATATGCAAATGTAAAATCAAATACAAAAATGTTATTACTATTAGATTTTATACTTTTATGCTCAGAAAAATTAACTAGTATGTAAACGCTTGTAAGAAGGTATGAAATAGGTGCATGTGACCTTGCCATCAACATTTTATTGTGTTTAGCTAAAAGTGGCTTCACTGACAAGTAACAAGTCCATTGGAAATCATCAGTTGTTTGATTTGGCTGATGCAATTATATAGCTATCAACCACTGAGACATGATAAAGGAAAATGATTTGAAAAGGATTTAAAAAACATTGTCAGAGACATCACAACTGGTATAGACAGAGAGACATCACAAGAGGAGAAAATCCAGTTAGCCACCTGATACAAAGCTTGCTGTGTGACTGATTTTAATCATTCGAGTTGTGTGTTTTGATCTACTACTTTATCTAATATTTGATATGTCTGGTTTCTCTGTAAATAAACATAAGTTTAGATTGTAATAAAGTGTGGGGATTACCTTACTGAAACTGCCTTGCTGTTTAGTGGCACTAGTGACCTAACCAGGTACTAAATGCTTGTTCAAATGCAGCGAACTGGCAGCAGAGAGATATATGTCATCCCAGCAGGAGCAGGCTTCTGGTCTTTGTTGAAGTATTTAGTGCAAGCCCTTCGAGGGCAGCCTCCCTGCAAAACATATTAGTTCAAAATTCTTTCAAAGATAGTGAACTGGGAGAAGGGTGGGTTCCGCAATCCCAGCAGGAGCAGGGTCATGGTTTTTGCAAGAGTATTCAAAGGTTCAGTCCTTGAAGTGTGAGAAACTGAGGCTAAAGTGCCCTCAGCTACTGTTAAGGTATTTCAAAAGTCTAGTGTAGAATCCTTTATTAAGCTAGTCTGATCTTATTAAGGGTTTCCAGAAGTAAGTATAATGGTGTGCACATGTTAAACAAGGTAAATAATTTAGTCATTATTGGCATTTACTTGTCCACCATTACAAAAGAACCTTTGGAGGCTAGAGTACCTTTCAAGGACATTTTCATGACAAAAAACAGGCCCCTCCTAGTTCCCCTAGTATTACAGGTTTTGCACACTGGAGTATCTCTGCACAAAACACAATATTTTACCCCTAGGTTAATAATTTTCTAAAAAGAACCCATGGGTTTTGCACTTGCTAACAACAATAAAGCCTGATAGGCGGTCCTGCAGGTATTACAGTGTTCAATAAATGTCAGCTTAAATGGTAACACTGCACCTATCAACCTTTGTTTCATTTGTTGTCTTCATATAATCCCAACTATCTTAAAAAGGTTAAATATCTGGTAAGTGGCAGTCACATGATAAGACAGGTGAAAAAAATAAGCATTGCATACTGTTCAGTGTGTACTCGAGCACTGCGCTGTTTGTTGCAATGAAAACCTCATGGGTTTGATTTTAGAGTTTGGATTTCAAAGCATCATGCAATTTCCAATTTTTATATATTTGTATTTTGGGCCGGTACCCTTTAGTTTAGGTTATGTTACTCTTGGCAGTAAGTGTTTGTTAACCCCCTGCTCGTTTATGCCATTGTCTCATAGGTAATTCACCGTACTACTATATTTTTGCAAGTATTCTGACCTCTGTTTTGTTTTTTATGATTCCTGTCTCAGCTGATGCCAGTCATTCTTTAGGGGTGGTCTACTGTATAAAATGTAGTCTTAATATATTGTGCATATAGTCCTAGGTTTTGCACCTGTGTATTCGTTTGCCCCTTTTTTTAACGTGTTATACTGTATTTATATCTTTATATATTATATGCTACCATGGCTGTTCGTTTGTCTGTCTAGGATTTTAAATCACCTGTAGCTCGAAAACCATTTGATCTATTGACCTGAAATGTGGTACACATATACTACGTGACATCTACTGTCCACTTTCGGGGTGATGATTGATCTTTTTATTTTTATTTTATTGTATTGTAGAATCAACTCTCAGCAGCGGCCAGCAGGGCGGCCATGCAGCACATGC
The DNA here is from genome assembly GCF_900747795.2 of Erpetoichthys calabaricus. NCBI lineage: Eukaryota > Metazoa > Chordata > Cladistia > Polypteriformes > Polypteridae > Erpetoichthys > Erpetoichthys calabaricus. The sequence goes on along the minus strand of NC_041404.2, from coordinate 124,991,155 downwards.
GTATGGGCGTCGTTCTCATCCCTACCACCTTTGCAGTCACTTCCCATACCTCTTCATATCTTAAATCATTCTTGAGACAGATTGAAGACTTAAGTGCCAGCTTAAGTGAAAAATTAAGGAAAACATACTAAGTAATTTCAAAACAAACACTGACTTAATCAGTTTTAACATGAAAAGATGTCAACAAAAGAACAGAAGAAGCAGGACGCTAGGATAGAGAAAAGAAGAGCTGCTCAGGAAGCAGTAAGCACATCAACCTCTGAGCAAATGAATGTTAAATGTACAGAGAAAGAGGATGAAAACTAGGAATGGTCAAGTCAAGTGTATTCACTGCACGTTATCGTGCAGTGCGCCATTACTGGTATATAAATATTTTGTTCTATGCTGCTGCTGGACCTTGTGAATGTCTCATCATGGATCTCTTTATCTGTATTGTTCAATCTGTCCTTTATATGCATCCTCCCTTCCAGCTCTATCAGTATGGTGTAGTTGCCTCTGGGACAAATAGATGTCAGGACATTCATGAACTAACCTCCAGGTCTACTTTCTAAGCCCTGTTTCTTTCCAACAAAGTGACCTTGAGTGATGCTGTAAGAATGGCCCATTTACAGCACACCAGGGAGTTAGGGATTAGTACTTCAGTAGAGGGAAGAAATTGTGTGTAGGGAAGAGATGTTGGTGGAGAGAATGATGATTATGAAAGTATTACTGTGGAAATAGAGAGACTTTTGGGAACTGAGAGTATGCCAGCTGCAGTGATGCTATTTGTGTGTGCATTAAGCCATATGCCTCCAAATAAAAACTATACTTAATTCCTATCATTTACAAACAAATATTAAAGTTTATATTGTTTATAACGGGCGGCACGGTGGCGCAGTGGGTAGCGCTGCTGCCTCGCAGTTGGGAGATCTGGGGACCCGGGTTCGCTTCCCGGGTCCGCCCTGCGTGGAGTTTGCATGTTCTCCCCATGTCTGCGTGGGTTTCCTCCGGGCGCTCCGGTTTCCTCCCACAGTCCAAAGACATGCAGATTAGGTGGATTGGCGATTCTAAATTGGCCCTAGTGTGTGCTTGGTGTGTGGGTGTGTTTGTGTGTTTCCTGCGGTGGGTTGGCACCCTGCCCAGGATTGGTTCCCTGCCTTGTGCCCTGTGTTGGCTGGGATTGGCTCCAGCAGACCCCCGTGACCCTGTGTTCGGATTCAGCGGGTTGGAAAATGGATGGATGGATATTGTTTATAACTAATTTAAAAATCTCTTTTTATGCCAATGATGGAAACAAAAAACAAGAAATAAAGGCGGAGTGGTGGCTCTGAGGCTAGAGATCTGCACTGGCAATCGGAAGGTTGCCGGTTCGAATCCCGTCAATGCCATTAGGGACTCTGCTCTGTTGGGCCCTTAAGCAAGGCCCTTAACCTGCAATTGCTGAGCGCTTTGAGTAGTGAGAAAAGCGCTATATAAATGCAAAAAATTATTATTAAAATTATTAAATTAAAAACTGAGAGGGTAATAGACAGTAAACAATTACAGAGTAATCTTGCCAAAGTAAGAAATCGTTTCCAAGGGAGATGCCCCCACTTTCCAGAGTCAATTTAAGAAATTAAAAAGCATAAAGCACTCTTTATGATAGCTACATGTTAATATTACTGCCATACTCAATTTCTGTGATAGTTATCAATGATGGCAGTCCATTCAGCACGCAGAGGGTAGGAAGAGAGAGCTGTTATTCTTTAAGCCCATTTCCATAATGGCAGTGATCCTTTATGACAGCCTGATGCCCACTTTATCTCCAGAAAGGTGGACAAGGTGTCCGGTGCATTGATCCAGTACACCAATCACAATGAAGAGATAGTGCCCTCCTATCGTTGAAAGAATTGGTGCCAAACATTCCAAACAATCTTTTTCTTATCAGCCATCAGTGTTAACTCCCAGCAGGGTTATACCAACTTTCATGTTGTGCTTTGTCTGCGCTCTCCTTTGTGGTTGCAGTGTAGTCTTGCATGGCTCATTGTGTGGTTGTAAAACTTCACTGAATCAAAGTGCACTTTACCTGCAGACAGATGAGTGTCAGATAGCCCCACACCTCTGGATTCCTGTTATTCATGATGTTGGCCTCTGATAGGGCATCTTCTGCCTCTTCCAGCTCCCCCAACTGTAAACATAGAAAAAGACATGGCAAGAAAGTCTTAACACTCCATCTACGAGATCAGTAATATAATGTCTGCCTTCATTATAGAGAAATAAAGTGCCAATTTAGAATCTTTGGTCCTGGGGGCATTTGAACAGATATTAATGTTGTGCTTCATTGTCAATTTCAATTTTGCATTTTAATTTTATAACACCCTCTGCACACCATAAACTAATAATTAATGTGGAATAGTTTGGATTTGTTACAAATGACATTCGTATAATTCCTGTTTGTAATTTGATGCTCTGCATTAATCCCAAACTGCTACTGCATTGGCATCGGTACTACACAGCTGTGCTCAAGCAAGTAACGTCATAGGCACCATTTTGTGGAAGAGCAGATGGGAAGCATAGTGGATAGTGCATGTAGAGGGAGTTTAAGGTAAAACAACAGGAAACAAATTATCATTTGAAAATTAGAAAAATGAAATGAATAACAATAAAAGAAAATGAACAAGACAAGCTGTCCTTTTAAGGGACAAAGATTTGAAAGGAAGTTAAGTGTAGATTTAATCATCCACAACTGAAATGGTCAAGTTGTTGTTGTAATTTGTTTTTTATTTTATATTTCTTGAAATAGTTCTATGGAATTCATGTGATATGAAAAAAAAAAACTTCTCATTTCTTGTGAACACAAAGAAACTGTCGCTTGCTCACAACATTTTACATTTGTCTGTGCATGCAGGAAACCTTCTTGGGAGCACACAAATGAGTTGCTTTTTTATTTGCTCATGTCCCTTAAGGGCATCCGTATATTTCTAAGGTTGTTTTGTGTGTCTCGTTTGGGTACTGACTAAGAGACAGACAGTAGAGATGTAAATGAACAGGATTGAGGCTTTTATCCAAAGTGACTTACAAAACAGGTCAACATAATCAAATAAACATCAGTCCAGGGGACTGTTTGGGGAAAAAGGGTTACAGGACAAGGATACAAAAATGATCACCACAAGTGAAGAACTCTGAACAAAATGCAAGCTACGTTATGAAAACCTAACAGATCTATTATCAATCATACAGAAATTCACCAAAGGAAAGAGTCTTCAAACATTCCTAAAATGCATTGAGTGACTTAGATGCTTGAATTAAGGCTTGCCACTCATTCCACCAGCTAGGAGCTACACATGAAGAGTCTGGATTGAGACTTGATAACACACAGAGAGGTGGCATCACCAGATGGCTTTCAGCAGCAGACCTGAGTGGTTGAGATGGAGCACAGAACCTCACTAGTGTCTCCAGGTACTGACTCACTGACTACTCTGTAGGTAATAATCAAGTATTTGAACTTAATATGTGCTGCTACAGGAAGCCAGTATAGTGATCTGAAAAGAGGAGTGACATGTGCCCACCTCAACTGGTTGAATGTCAGATGTGCTGCTGCATTTTGAGTTATCAGCAGCAGCTTGGTCACACATGCTGGTACTCCTGCCAGCAGAGAGTTGTAGTATTTCAGATGTGACAAGACCAAAGCCTGGACCAGGAGCTGTGCTGCATGCTTTGTTAGATATGGTTTGATATTGCAGATATTGTGTAGAGTGAACCTGCAAGACCTATAGCATTAGGGTCCTTGAAGAACAGCTGGTCCTCACCATCTCAAGGTTGCCTACAGACTTGTTGAGTGTTAGCAATAGTGAGCCATGCTGAATAGAGATGGGGTGCTGAACAGACAGAAGATCTAGGATAATATGAAAGTCCATCTTTGCCACATTTAGCTGGAGGTTGAAGTATCAATGAAAAATGCAGAACTCATAGCTGATACCATGTGGTCCTCTGCAGAGAATGACATATACAGCTGCATAAGCACAGCACTGATATGTAAAACCATGAAACATGATAATCGTGCCTAAAGAGGAGGTGTATAAAGAGATGAGGAGAGGGCTTAGCACTGACCCCTGTGTTTGCCTGCTGCACCCTTAACATCTCTCCTTAATTAATACGTGGTAGGATCTGACAAGTGTTAGGATTCATACTACCTGGGGACAGCCCCAGTGATGCCATGGTTAGAGAGGAAAGGCAAGCAAATGAGATGTGGTCAAGAAAACAGGAAAGGGTCACAACCAAAAAAATGGAAAACCAGATGTTAGGTTTAAAACACAAACCAAAAATCAAAATCTTGTGCCCTAGAAAAATATTTGTTCATTTAGTCCCTGGTTTAAAAAAAAACCCTACAAATATTCTATACAGAAAAGTGCTCAGTTAATTACATAATAAACTCCTGACATATTCAATTAACCAACAACGCAAGGTCCATTGTCTTAGGAAACTTCCCTGGTGAAGCTGGGTAACACGGCTAGTACAAACATAAAGCAATGTACACCACCACTGGAATCCTAATATCGGATACAACTTTATTTACAACAACAGAATTAAACAACTTTATGCTGGCACCCTGGATGGCATCACACTCCCAGGTAATTCTGGCAAAGATGACCAAGTCAACAGTCAACAGTATCACTAAAAATGAACAACACCTTACTCATAAAAAAACAACAAATGACATTGCGATAAGATGTTAGGAAAATTCACCTCTATAAAGCAATAAATAGATTTTAAAATCATATTCCTTCGATGTCCAAAAACCCCAGATTCCATGTACAGCATAATCTGGGATGGCGTAGAGAAGGCAAAAAAAAAGTAAATAGCAACAGTTTGTTTTTCCTAATGTTGTTTCTTGATATTATTTTTGTGATGTCACAGCACTAGCATGCACAACCTGGGAACATGTGGAAGGAGCTTAAATAACAAGTCATGGTGGTGGTGGTCCTCGCTTTCCATATGATCTTAGACTTTATCAGTTTATTGGTATACAGTATATCCAGTAGATCACTAATTGACATGCTTGTGCTAAACAAAATTTAATTGTGCTGTTTATTCAAGAATAACATGTCAACAAAATACAGTGGAACCTCGGGTCACAAACGTCTCAGACCACGTACAAATCGGGTTACGACCAAAAAGTTTGCCAAACTTTTGCATCTGTTCACGACCACACACTCGGGTGACAAACAAGCCAATTTCCCTTCCGGTTCGTACGCGCCAATGATTTCCACACATGTTCAGTCTCTCCCTGTGCATTCCCTGTGCAGCGAGCAACCGAGAGAGAGAGAGAGAGAGAGTGCGACGAAGCGTATATATATTTACACGTACGGTCAGGAACGGATTAATTATATTTACATACAATCCTATGATGGAAATTACTTCGGGTCACGACCAAATCGGGTTGCAACCAGAATTTTGGAATGAATTACGGTCGTGACCCGAAGTTCCACTGTACATAATTCAAGTTTACCTTTCTTTCCCATTTGGTCTATATAAGGGGTCTCTCCAACTTGGGTCTTCAAGCTCTACAGTGGCTGCAGGTTTTCAGTCTAACCCTTTCCTTAATTAGTGGCGAGTTTGTGCGGCTAATTAACTTATTTTCTCTTCATTTTAAATGACTTGCTTTTTAAAATTCAGTCCTCTGAATTGCTTCATTTTTTTAAAACAGGATTCAAATGGAAATAAGATCTGAAGCAAGCCAACAGTTAATCCTGGACCTCAAACTTCAACCAATTTCATTCCAACCAGTTTCTAAATTAACAGCCAATTCTTGTTGCTCATTAAACCCATTATTTAATTCCATGGCTTCTTGCTGCTCACATTCTGCCACAGCAGACTTTTCCAGAATGGTTGATTTTCTTTTTTCTAAGATCACCATCAAAATGTTTTGTGGACCTGAGCAAATTAACATTACCGAGACCTTTACCATTGTTTACTTTTAGATATTGTATGATGGACACTGGTTGCTGGTCATGTGTTGGTGTCTTTTTGCAACTCATTATTGTTTGACTGATATTTAAGGAAAATAAGAAATAATTAAGGGATCTGAGTCTTAAATAGCAACTCAATTAAAATTAAGACAAAAAAGATAATTAGGAGAAAAACTTGCCAATAATTAAGAAAAGGGTTAGACTGAAAGCCTGCAGTGCCTCAATAGTACTGCAGGTCTGGAGTTGGAGATCCCAGGTCTATATCAATGTCCCTTAAGTTTGTGGTTCAGAAAATTTTAGCCCCTAAAACCTGCCAAGACTCATGAAGAAGACATCTCTGTACATTAGATCTGTGATGGGTTTATTGTCCGCCTCTCATCTTCATAGGATATGGAGATGTCAGTTAAACACAAGCGTTATTTATTAGTCATGTTACCCTGTAGCAAGCCACTCCAACGCCAAGCCAGCAAAGGCAAGAAGGTGATTTCTTGCAGGCCATGAGATACGTATACTTTGCCTTTTCATACTGCAGAAAACAAAAAAAGAATGGAGTCAGCGACAGGCATCAGAACAGTTAGCTTGAGCAAGAGGACATGTAGCCACAGCCAAGTAACACAAGAGACTTTCAGCTTTAAAGTTTAGGAAAGTGGAATAAGTATTCAAATTTATGCTGATCCCACCATATCTGTTAAAATCTTTTGTTCCCGTAATACAGTTATGAACTACAGTAGCTTATGGAAAAATCAAACAGGAAAATATGGTGAATACAACAAAAATAAATTAGTGAGATCATAAATATAGACCAGTAAAGCAAGCTATTTGAGAAGATGCAAACTCCACAGTGAAGGCTTTGCAGGCAAACTTTTAAGAGCCAACTCCTTGTATCCCATAGCTTGGCAAGAAATTGGCTCTGGGTGAGCCTGCAATTAGATGCTCAACACAGCTAGTGCAACATTGTTTCCAACCTCTTTCTCTAGCAAGTAGATAGAGCCAAGCCGCAGGCAGACAGTGTGCATTTCACAAGCGTCTCTCACAAAGTCCAATGTTCGCTCATAGCTCTTCCTGGCTTTCCTGAATTTATTGTTCAAGTAGTGCAGATGTCCAGTGAGTGCCCATACATCTGGGTTCTAAAGAAAGAGACTCTCTTAGAATAGCATTCCTCTCCATATGACAACCCCCGGCAGAGAGAAAAATCATCTTTCAGAAGCCCACCACACTCAGAAAGGGTGCCCACCCAATGGAGACCTACAGGGGAAGAACTTGTTTGAAAGACATTCTGAAGTTGAGTGACATCACTAGTGTGGTGAATGTTAGCAGCAAGGGGTGAAGCAGGTTACACTTCAGCTTTAAGTTAAGAGATAGTCAGAAAGCTGAGGAACTAACATGCCACATACAGTAAGCCAATGAGTAGAATTAACCATCCCAGCCTGAATAACAGGAAGACCACTCTATGGAATGCAAGTGAGGATTTCTGGCTGTACAAATATCAAGGCATGAATGTTGGGGTTTCACACAAACATCAAGATGCTGAGTCCCAGTTCCACCAATCAAGCGATATCACATTTTGGAAGCCAGAACACCACACTATGATGATTTACAAGAAGGATGGGCTAAAAATGGGGAAATCAGAGGAGGAGGCTTGGCCTGGTATCCAATTTACACCTTGGTGTGAACAGTGCAAATGAGGGTTCACCTTTATCATCACTTCAGGTTCTGGAGTAGGCACAGTTGGACATGTCTTCCATCATATTGTAAGTCAAATCAACTGAAAGGGCTAAATGACCCTCATTCATTCTAAAAATAGATGACATCACCCTGTTCTGTACGGTTCAAGGAAAGGAGTAGCATTTAATCAATACAAGAATGCTCTGTTGGCAAAATTGACCTTGTACCACCTTACCTCATAACTAGCATGTAGCGCCTCCTTCAGGCTGTTCTCTGCTTTTGCAAAGTCTCTCATCTGAAGCTGAAAGCGAGCCAATGCTACGTAATAGGATGAGCTGGGCCCTCCGTCTGGACTAACAAGCTCCTGGGCTAGAGCTCGCTGAGCAAACTTGCAAAGAACATACACTGCATTAAATTCAATTGACAGCCCTAGTAAACTATGGTCACAACTGCACATCTGACTGTGTTGGGGCTAAGGGATGACCATGCTGTTCTACTCACATGCAATACATTGACTTCTAGCAAGAACTGAACTGTCTCCATAAACACCGTAGTGACAGGTTTTGAGGGTCTCTTCTGGGATTCTTTGTCATATTCCTCTGTTAGAGAGGCAACAGAATCTGGCCTCTCACCATCTAGAACACTGGTGTCCACTGAGCGGACTGACCCTGAGAAAGAGGACCAAAGTGAACATTCAGTGATTCTCAGCAAGAAATTCAGGTTTGACTAAACACAGTGATGGAAAGATCTGGAGCAAGGTGTCATAGCTTTTATGTAGAACATTGCGCACCCAACAAATCATAGAGACTATCTAACAATACCAAGATAATGTGTTGAAATGACAGTGCCCATATGCAACAGTGTTTACTTTAATTGTGTCCACGTGGCATACTGGTCATCGAGAATAATGTTCACTTATATATATTTTGTGTCCTTTTTTGTAATATTGCATTTGGTTTTACCAGCTTTGTTATTCTTTTACTTGTTTATATATGGAAACACATCTGCTCCCCTTCCTTGCTACTTTTTGAAGTCATAGGTGAGCCAGTTACTAATGGTGCTGTGTCACCATTAGTCATGTTGTGGAGAGCAATCACAACACTTCAGTTTGAACCTAGGCTAATTATACTGTAGCTCTGCTTATTACATTCAGTTATGCTAGCGATGAGTGATTTCTAAAATTTGCCAGATAAGACTGGCCATCCCAGCCAAGTGTTTTCTTTCCACATCCTGCTCCTGGTTAAACATGCAGTACACACTGACATACTAGTGAAATCTGAACCCATTACCACTTTTCTCACCTTGTGACTTGGGCACTTTCTCTGCTTGAAGGGTCTTGATGCCCTGGCTTCCAGTGACTGGCCTTGATGCAGGAGCCTCTCCCTCTGCAATGGATTCTTTTATCAGCTTAGTTCTCAGGTGCTTATTGGCCTCAAGGTATGCCATTTCTGCAAGGATGACATTCTCCTGTGACTCATAAAATAATCCTGTATAGTGGAGGGACAAAAGAAGGAAGGAGGGGATGATCCCATCAGAGTCTAGGGTTACTTAAGAAACCCACTCCTCCTTAGCTTACTTACCTAAGATTGTCCATGCAATGACGTTGTTGGACTCCACACAAGTGGCATTCTGAAAGTAGGTATCTGCGTCCTCAAAGGAGCCTCGCATCTCCGCCATGATCCCACAGAGCAGTAGGCTGCAGTGAAAACATCACAGATGAGTATCATGTTGTCTATGAGCAGGCATACACCATAAGATATGCCCTGCTATCTACCCACCTCTCCACATGTCTCTGGTCAATGGACAAGGCATGTTGGAAGCACTCCTCAGCTTTACTATTGTTTGAAATCAACAGGCAGAAAGCACCATAGTCAAACCAGTGACTGGGGTTATTGCGGTCCAAAGCAATTCGCTACAGAAAGAGAAATTCAGAGTGCAGTATGATTTAAGTCAGTTAGCAGTGGCTGGTGTAAGCTTCTAACTCAAAATCAAGAAAAAAGAAGTACATAGGCAGAGAATCAGAATAAATTCAATCACCCCATGTTAAACTACAAGGGAAAACACATTATAACCACAGCCTCACAGCTTCAGAGCACTGGACTTGAACCCTGGCCTTGTCACTGTCTACATGGAGTTTGCTTGTCCACCAAGTTAGCCTTTCACCAGATTCTCTGGTTTCTCCCTTATAATTCAAAGACTTATTCATCTTGTCAATTTGGAAATTTCATTTGGCTTTGATGGAGTTTGTGTGTTCCATGATGTCCCAATAGGCCAATCTGTGTTATTCCTCACCTTACATCCTGCCAGGATAGGCTCAGGGAGCCCCAACCCTGAAATAAATTTAATCATATTCAAAAACAGATGGTTGAGTGTCACTAATGTTGGAAAATAAACAGAAAGAACGAAAATCAAAAGTAGAAGAAATTAGTGACAATAGATGCTCATTGGTACTTAACACTAATAAAAATAATAAAAGCAATGGTCCCAAATTTAAAAAAAAACAAACACTGCACCATGGTATACCCATCACTTGCAGAATGCTGAACCATGCCTACATTTATTTTGTATGGCACCTTGTTCCATAGTGAACACCATGCAAAGGTGCTTTGAAATTAAAGCTCAATTGTGCAGGTTAAGTGACTTACTTAGGGTGACACGGTGTGACAGCGGCCTTGGTGAAGTAAAGTCCAGTGCCCTGATCACTAACTGACATTGGCAGGAACTCACATAATTTATGTGGACAGCCTAAATGGAAAACTAGGTCATGATTGCAAATCAGTTGGTTTATATGGCGCAGGGATACAATTGTATGTTAACATTTTAGTTTTGGCACAGCAAAAATGCTTCTATTAGCCAAATACTGTTACGTAACAACACCATAACAATAACACAAAGTATCAGTAAAGGGGTTATTCATCCCTGTGACATATTAACAGCTTGGGATAGGTTGCTACGAGGGGGAGTCAAGCTAAAGTTAGAAAATGAGATTTATTAGAAAACATAACGAACTTTAACAAAACTGATAATGTTATTTCTCAATGTAGTCTCCACCCTTCTCAATGAACCTGTGCCACCTGCCTGGAAATGTCTGGATTCCAGCAGAATAAAAGGTTTTGTCTTTTCCTTGGAACCACTCGTGCACCTGAGTTATTGTCGAACACTACATGCCGAGGGGAACTACAGTCACTAGTGCAAGTTACTGTGACTTGCTGGAGACCAATGCAAAGTCTCCTATTCGATCCAAAGCAATAGCGGGGACTGCTGTCTCAAGGGGTCCTTTTGCTGCAAGTCAACGGCCACCTGCCCACCCACATACTGCTAAGAACACCAAGGCTTGTCTGGAGAAACTGAATTTTGAGGTATTGCCACATCCTCCTTATTCGCCAGATTTGCGACCATGTGATTTCCACCTTTTTGGACAGCTAAAAAACATCTGGGTGGTCGTCGATTCAAGACAGATGACAATGTGAAGAAAGCGGTGGACGATTGATTGCGAGGACAAGACAAAACCTTTTATACTGCTGGAATCCAGGCACTTCCAGTGCATTGAGAAGGATGGAGACTACATTGGGAAATGACATTATCAGTTTTGTTAAGGTTCGTTACGTTTTCTAATAAATCCCATTAGCTTGACTCTACCTCGTAAAATTAATGAATTAAACAAATGTGAAGGATTCACAGGTCTTACAATGAAATATACAATATCAAGAGAAATATGTCTCACTTTAGACTCTTTTGATTATTCCAAAGAGAAACTGTTTAGGAGGCCACATTGCAGAGATGAATAACCACTTCACTGATGATTTGTAAGTGTTATTGTTGAGTTCTTGTTACATAGCAGTATATGAGTAATAGATGCATTTTTTTGTGTACCAAAACTGATAATATATATGGCTAGAAGACTTCTATGTCCCTCTGATCCTTTTTTAGTGATGTGTTACCCTGTTCTGAAGCCCATGGTATGCAATTTTGCAGTTCTACCAAAAAGATGAGGGGTACAGTGTGTTATATCCTGTGGTCAAAATTACCTGCATCCACATGTCCACTGAAATGTCCCCCAGCCATGAGATGTGACTCTGACATGGCATGCTATTCTCTGACCCACATAATGCTGGTCAGTGTCTCAGGCACCACAAAACAAGAAACAGCCCTGGACAGGGCACCATGTGACTCTCAATTATCAAAATGAAATACAGCATAAAAGTGTCCTAAAGTGAAAGAAATTTATGAAATAATAAGAATCCACAGTCCTCCACATTCCAATTTTCACTGATACACTAAGCAGAATTTCCTGTGCCTGAGGCCACCTACCTCCTGGTAGTATTTGGAGGCCAATTCAAAGTCCTCATTAACTTCTGCTTCTTTGGCAAAGTGTTTCAGCTGTGTGCACTGGATGAAGCTGTACGCCTCTGTCTCTGGGACACTCACAGATAAAATCTACAGGGAGCAAAGGTGAGACATCTTGAAGTCTACAGTCTGCATTTCAGGATTTGTGATACCCCTCTCTTTTCTGTAGTACCTGAAGGAGACTCATCAGTTCAGGGTGATATACCATGACAACACAGTAGGATCAGAAGGCAGAGGTCAGTATGTCCACAAAGGAAGGATATCTGGAAAGGACTAGCATAATTACTGGACTCAAGCAATCCAGGACTCATGTGCTAGAAGGGGATGTGAACAAAGGTAATGAACTAAACCAATTCTTTTAATAGATTTTCCTTCCCAATGCTACCTTCTTCCATTGACCAGTCTTCTCACACCATTCCCACCCTATTCCATCCCTTTCAGTATGGGCTGTCATAACTGAAGACCAAGTAAGGACACAACTGAGTAGCAAGACATAGGAAAAGCTGTGAGATCAAATGGAGTCAGCCCTCGAGTTCTTAAGGCCTGTGCTGACCAACTTTCTGGAGTCCTCTGTTACCTTTTCAGTCTGTTTCTAAGACTACAGAAAGTGCTGCTGTGGAAAACATCTTGCATTGTTCCTATTCCAATGAATGTAGGCACTTCTTCATCTAATGACTACAGACCAGTGGTACTTGTGTCTCACATCATGAAGACCTTTGGTCCTTGTCCTGGACTATGTGAGTCCTCTTGTGGTAGCTCACCTGGACACACTGCATTTTTTCTATTGGACAAAGACCAGAGTGGAGGATACAATCTGTCTGCTCGACAAGGCTTATTCTCACCTGGACAAAGTTGGCAGCACTGTGAGAATGATGTTTTTTGATTTCTTCAGTTCCTTCAATACCATCCAGCCACCCCTGTTAAAGGGTAAGCTCAGGGATATAGAGTGGATGAGCCCATGGTATCCTGGATAATGGACTGTCTGTCAGGCAGTCCACAGTTTCTGAGTTTCTGTTTTTCTGATACAGATGAGAGCACCACAAGGAACAGTCTTGTCTCCTTTTCTCTTCACTCTGTACATCTCTGACTATAAATAACACTGGGTCATGTCACTTGTAGAAGTTCTTAGAATATTCTACACTTATGGGGTATGGGCGGAGTGGTGGCTTTGAGGCTAGGGATCTGTGCTTGCAATCAGAAGGTTGCCGGTACAAATCCCATAAATGCCAGAAGTGACTCTACTCCTCTGAGGCCTTGAGCAAGGCCCTTAACCTCCAATTGACCTATCTCCGGTATAACGTTAATCTGCATCCAGCCCTGCAAGCACTCCAGCCACTGTAAAATGCCTCACACTGTACTGAGGTGTCTCCTGTTGCATGGCTGCACTCGGATCCCAATCCAGGTGGTTCGTTGTGTTCGTTGTGTGGTGGGTGCGGCAATGCGCTGGGGTGTATTGACAAGGGAGATGAGACAGAGTATAGGAGTTAGGTGGAGAACTTTGTTTCTTGGTGCAAAGGGAATTAATTGTCTGCAAATTAACATCAGCAAAACCAAGGAATTTGTTATTGACTTTCTCCACACAAAGAGCCTCTATCTCTGGTCACTATTTAAGGAGTGGATGTAGACATGGTCCACTCGTACAAGTACTTGGAACTTAATGATAGGTTGGACTGGTCTTTGAACACAGAAGAACTATAAAGAATGGGCAAGGCAGACTCTTTTTTTCTAAGAGACTGCATTCATTTAATTTAATTATCCAAAATTCCTCACGTCTTATTCTTTCCCTACTTACAGTAATTCAGTCCAGGCTGACTGACTCTTTGATGTTGTGCAAGAGACAAAATGAAGTTGTGCTGAAGAGATCTTCAAAAGAGAGCTGATCACAAACAACAACTATTGCAGAGTTTAGATACAGTGGCTGCTATGTCACCTTTAACTTTGTCAAGAGCAGAGCATGTTTACCGCTTTACATGTTTATATGTGTAAGGACATATCAGGATCATTCTTCATACCTTGTTGAGAGAAATGTGCATCTGGTCCACCAGGAAAATATAAAGCTGGCTGAGGAAGGCCTGGAGTTGAGCCTGGTCAGCAAATGCAGATGTTTGGAGCAGCTTCTCTCTCACAATCCTAACAATGGATGGCTGAAGATATAAGATAAGGGGTTAGACCTGAGTAGTGATACACCACTACATTGAGACATGCTTCCCACTTAGCACTGAATAAAGAATTCTACTTTCATCCCCAAGTTTTAATCAAACCCAGAATTTACCACTTATCATATGATAGGGGTAAAACTCCATGGCCTAACTCCTAGATTTTTTCTCAATGCTCTCCGTCAATGGGAAAGAATATTCCATTCCACACCTTTCTTTTTCTGATTGGCAAGATTAACTTCAGTTATGAGTGCTACCTTGCACACCAGTCACTAGTGTCACTCTTGCTCATCATTAGAATTATTACTACAAGTAACTAGTGTTATAATTTCTTTCTCTTTTCTACATTTTTCTGGTGTTCCCAGCACCCTTTCATGGCATGTTTGAATTCTGGCTGTGATTTTGGATATTGGATAACCCTAATCCTGCAGTGGGCTGGGATTGGCTCCAGCAGACCCCCGTGACCCTGTGTTAGCATATAGTGGGTTAGATAATGGATGGATGGATGGATAACCCAAATCTAAAATTTAATGTCACTGTCAAAGTGTTTTTAAAGACATTAAAATTGATTCACATCTTACTGAGAAGACTTGGTTTTCTTATGCATGACACCTTTTGTCTATGGTTGTTATGCTGTCGCTATCGCTTGCAGGGACTGCCAGGAGTGTGCAGCATGCGGAGTGAACAATGTGATAGTATATAAAGGTCTTCTGTATTTAGAGTTCATGTTGTGTTTCGACTCTTAGCTTTGTTTTAGAATGACAAATCTGGTTAGCACTCCTGTTTTGATGAACCTCTGATTAGTATGGTTTTGATTTTTGGCACGTCTTTTGACTGTGTCTCCTACAGGTCCCCCTTGTTCAATATTATCTGCCTTTCAGATCCTAAGGCCAAATTCTCCCAACCTCTGGATTTACTCCAATCCACTGTCTGCCATTGAGAGAGCTGCCCTCAGCAACAGCTTCTACTTTACTCTTCATTTTACATTGGTGGATATACCCAGTTTCTCCAAATAACCAAGTAATACTCGTCATGTCCATATTTCTCTCTCCCTCTGTCATTGGGAGGTTTATCACCAGTCACTAGATGTCACTCAAGCCCATGCCTTTGACTCACTGGTAGGGTTACTCCTACAGTCAGGTCCATCCAGCCCTACAAGCTGGTCCTCCAAATTGCTTGGAAAACTTGGGGTTTGGTGGCAGGATTGGTACTCCAGCTACCATAAAAAACCTCATACTCTTCCAGTGTGGTACTGAGGAGTCACCCTCTGTTCTTGGGTCCCAGTCCAGGTGGTTTGTTGTGTGGTGGGAGTGCATGTTCCCAACCTCCTCCTCCTTCTCCCTTAAATTAAAGCTAAAAGTCTATATTTAAACTTCTTAAACTACACATCTTGATTGTTTTGTTTCAATTCCACTGTGGTGCTATACAGAAATAAAATTATGAAACTTGTGTCACTGTCCAAATACTTATGAACCTGACTGTAACAACCATTTCTACTTTCTATTACTAATTGAGTTACCCTCAGGGGTGGATCTAAAGTCAGGGTGCATTGTCTTGTGGCCCATAATAATAATAATAATAATACATTTTATTTATATAGCACCTTTCCCATGCTCAAAGCACTTCACAGAGTCTTAGAAAAAAAAACAGCAGGGTATATGTAACATTGGATACAAATGTTTTCCTGAACAGAACAATGAAACAGATAACAAAGCATTAAATAGAATAAAGGACAATAAACCAGAGTAAAATACTAAATTCAATACTAAAAGAAAAACCTAACAAATAACCTAATTTGTGATATACAGTGCATCCGGAAAGTATTTTCAGCGCATCACTTTTTCCACATATTGTTATGTTACAGCCTTATTCCAAAAATGATTAAATTCATTTTTTTCCTCAGAAATCTACGCACAACACCCCATAATGACAACGTGAAAAAAGTTTACTTGAGGTTTTTGCAAATTTGTTGAAAATAAAAAAACTGAGAAATCACCTGTACAAAAGTATTCACAGCCTTTGCTCAATACTTTGTTGATGCACCTTTGGCAGCAATTACAGCCTCAGGTCTTGTTGAATATGATGCCACAAGCTTGGCACACCTATCCTTGGCCAGTTTCGCCCATTCCTCTTTGCAGCACCTCTCAAGCTCCATCAGGTTGGATGGGAAGCGTCGGTGCACAGCCATTTTAAGATCTCTCCAGAGATGTTCAATCAGATTCAAGTCTGGGCTCTGGCTGGGCCACTCAAGTACATTCACAGAGTTGTCCTGAAGCCACTCCTTTGATATCTTGGCTGTGTGCTTAGGGTCGTTGTCCTGCTGAAAGATGAACCGTCGCCCCAGTCTGAGGTCAAGAGCGCTCTGGAGCAGGTTTTCATCCAGGATGTCTCTGTACATTGCTGCAGTCATCTTTCCCTTTATCCTGACTAGTCTCCCAGGTCCTGTCACTGAAAAACATCCCCACAGCATGATGCCGCCACCACCATGCTTCCCTGTAGGGATGGTATTGGCCTGGTGATGAGTGGTGCTTGGTTTCCTCCAAACGTGATGCCTGGCATTCACACCAAAGTGTTCAATCTTTGTCTCATCAGACCAAAGAATTTTCTTTCTCATGATCTGAGAGTCCTTCAGGTGCCTTTTGGCAAACTCCAGGTGGGCTGCCATGTACCTTTTACTAAGGAGTGGCTTCTGTCTGGCCACTCTACCATACAGGCCTGATTGGTGGATTGCTGCAGAGATGGTTGTCCTTCTGGAAGGTTCTCCTCTCTCCACAGAGGACCTCTGGAGCTCTGACAGAGTGACCATCGTGTTCTTGGTCACCTCCCTGACTAAGGTCCTTCTCCCCCGATTGCTCAGTTTAGATGGCCAGCCAGCCAGCTCTAGGAAGAGTCCTGGTGGTTTTGAACTTCTTCCTCTTCCAGATGATGGAGGCCACTGTGCTCATTGGGAACTTCAAAGCAGCAGAAATTTTTCTGTAACCTTCCCCAGATTTGTGCCTCGAGACAATCCTGTCTTGGAGGTCTACAGACAATTCCTTTGACTTCATGCTTGGTTTGTGCTCTGACATGAACTGTCAACTGTGGGACCTTATATAGACAGGTGTGTGCCTTTCCAAATCATGTCCAATCAACTGAATTTACCACAGGTGGACTCCAATTAAGCTGCAGAAACATCTCAAGGATGATCAGGTGAAACAGGATGCACCTGAGCTCAATTTTGAGCTTCATGGCAAAGGCTATGAATACTTATGTACATGTCTTTCTCAATTTTTTTATTTTTAATAAATTTGCAAAAATGTCAAGTAAACTTTTTTCACGTTGTCATTATGGGGTGTTGTGTGTAGAATTCTGAGGAACAAAATGAATTTAATCCATTTTGGAATAAGGCTGTAACATAACAAAATGTGGAAAAAGTGATGCGCTGTGAATACTTTCTGGATGCACTGTAGTAGACACACAAATTATCCAGAGCACCTGGACAGAGAGGTAAACTGAAAGAAAGGGCAGAATTTTAAGTTAAGTTAAAAGTCTTCCTAAATAGATGAGTTTTAAGTTGCTTTTTAAAGAATGAATGGAGTCAGCTGATCTAATTAATTTTGGGATGTCATTCCAAAGTCTGGGGTGCTATGGAGCTGAAGGCCCTGTCACCCATAGAGTGTAGGTTAGCGTGAGGCACAACAAGATTTCCAGAATCAGAGGACCTTAGTAGGCGAACAGGAGCATAGTGATTTAGAAGGTCACTGATGTAGTCCGGTGCAAGGCCATTTAAAGCTTTGTAGGTTATTAATAGAATTTTAGATTCAATCCTGTAAGACACAGGGAGCCAGTGAAGGCAAAGCAGGATGGGTGTGATGTGCTCACTGTTGCTGGTTAGAGTAAGGACTCTTGCAGCAAGCAGAGTTTTGAATCAACTGGAGCTGTGATATAAGATTAGAAGGGGCACCTACCAGCAGCGAGTTACAATAATCGATACAGGATGTGATAAAAGCATGGACAAGTTTCTTAGCATTAGAAAAGGAGTGGAATGAGCGAACATGGGATATGTTACAGAGGTGAAAGTAAGAAAGTTTCTTAATGTGGTTTATGTGGGCGGAATAATTAAGGGAGGAATCAAAAGTGACACCAAGATTCCTTGCATCAGAAGACGGTCTGATGAGATCACCGTTAAGAGTGACTGAAAAGGAGCTCATTTACTTAAGTAGCGCTTTAGTGCCAATTTGCAGGAGTTCAATTTTGTTGCAATTTCATTTTAAAGAGTTCTGCTCCATCCAAGTTTTAATTTCACTGAGGCAAGTTGTGAGCTGAGAAGACTCTGATGAAGTTGCAAAGTGAATTTAAGTGGGTTAATAATTCAGTCAGATCAGATAAAAAAGACGCATCATATTTCGGGGGATAATAGACAACAATAAGTAAGACAGGACCAGATTTTGACAGCTGAAGAGCCAGACACTCAAAAGACAATGGACCGTCAATGGGGATTCTTTTGATGTTTAACTTCGATCTAACAATTACTGAGACTCCTCTGCCTTGTCGTGAGCTGTGAGGCCCGGGTGGGGTCACCTCCTTGACAGATGTAAAATCATTTGGTTTTTGCCAAGTTTCTGTTAAGCATAACAAGTCAAGGTTTGAGTTTGTAATGAATTCTGATAGCACCAGTGCTTTGCCATCAAGAGATCTTGAGTTAAACAATGCAATATTAGCCGATGTGGGTTCGTTGTGCACAGATCCATGACCAGAGTTTATTTTAACATATTGCAGATTTGGCACACTAACACTCCTATTTCCAAAGCCATGAGTAGGATGGCATATTCCTGAGCAAATGTTGCCGGTGAACTATTCATTCACAGCCCAGCTGTGGCGGCGACCTGACCTGCGATGTAAATATTTCGGGCGCTGCACAATACCATTGTCTTTTAGGACACTGCAGTCTGACCATTTGCTCTGGACAAACTGTGTTTGTCACAAGAGTATTTTAGCATAGTAGAGAGCAATACTTATCTGATAGTAGCAGAGAAGCAGCACAGCACAGTGGAGAAGGTGGGATGGGAGGATGGGGTGGCACAGATGAGCGGCAAGCAGCAGAAAATGCATAGTAGGAGATATTACAAAATGCACATAAAGATACCAAAATTCGGAGGTTCCAACATACAGCCACATACATATAATGCTGGGTATTACAGGCGGGATCGCCCAGAGCCGCATACAGCTGGGTATAAACCTCAGATCATTTCTTAGTCATTAAGCACATATATAAGGAATCGAGAGCAATCCAGTGTATAAATTATAATCAAGAAGACAGACCATCCCTGGCTCATGGATCATCACAGTGCAAAGAAATATCCATAGGGTTCATCCAGTGTGCCACAGAAAGATTCGGCTGTCCCCGAGGCTGCAAACCCAGTCAAGGCAGCCCATAAAAATGAATTCAAATCAACACAGTTCGAGTCAATTGCATCCATGAACTATACATACAATAAAATGAAAGTGAACAATTAAAAAAAGTTTTAAGTTTAACGTGAATTTTAATGAAAAGTGTTGATAACAGGGAGGAGTGGCAGCAACATGCGTGCGCCAGCATCCCCTCCACAGCTATCCAACAGCAAAGGTCCTTTTTACAAATCCATCTGCCCCCCAACCCCAGCCAAACAAAATGATGCTGAAATGACAAAGGGTATACAACCCATCCCTGGCTACACACACCAAACACAAGAGCTGGAAATATTATGCTGCATTAAACTACATGGTGTCCACATGCTGCATTGTTAAAAGTGTGATGAACTGTCTGCTAAGGAGCTAAGTTACCCAGGGGTCTGTAGGGTCTTAATCTGAATTTGCTCAATTAATCAGGGCTTGCTCAATCACATGTTCTTCCATGGTTTTCAACTTTTATGTGTAGGGTTATGTGGCCACCTCAAAGCACTAGTGTTACTCCAGTCTCCATCTGTCTCATTAATTGAATTGGTGGCATTAATGATGTCAACAGTGTCAGTTACCTTCAACTGTTCCTTGAATGTGAAGTACTTCCCTGAGTAGTTCAGTTGTTCAAGAAGTCTCATCTTTTGCTCTTCTTTGGCAGCCTGATCAAGCAGCATCTCCCCTTGAAAAGGTGACATACCCAGGAGCTCCAGGTACTCCTTTATGACTTGATCTGCCACTCTTGTGATCTCCTTCTGGTAATCATTTACAGCCTGCAAATGAGACCAGGCATTCAAAATCACACTCCATGCCCCAGCTACATACCTCAGGCTCAACAACTTTATCTTTCTACCTTTTTTAGAGAAAAGCCAAGCAAAATGACACCTTTTATTGGCTAACTAAAAAGATTACAATATGCAAGCTTTCGAGGCAACTCAGGCCCCTTCTTCTTGCCTGAAGAAGGGGCCTGAGTTGCCTCGAAAGCTTGCATATTGTAATCTTTTTAGTTAGCCAATAAAAGGTGTCATTTTGCTTGGCTTTTCTCTACATTCATAATGGCTAACACGGTACAACACCCTAGTACTACCTTTTTTTATCTATTTTATCTATTTATTGCTTCTTTATCAGTATGCTGCTGCTGCTGGAGTATGTGAATTTCCCCTTGGGATTAATAAAGTATCTATCTATCTATCTATCTATCTATCTATCTATCTATCTATCTATCTATCTATCTATCTATCTATCTATCTATCTATCTATCTATCTATCTGTCTGTCTGTCTGTCTGTCTGTCTGTCTGTCTGTCTGTCTGTCTGTCTGTCTGTCTGTCTGTCTGTCTATCTATCTATCTATCTATCTATCTATCTATCTATCTATCTATCTATCTATCCAACACAAGAAGCTGACTGCATCTCCATCCCCCTTTTGCCTTCACAGGCAAATCTCAGTCCATTAGCAAGAGACAATACTCAGAATTCTAAAGCAAGTAGATATTATTCTTGCTGTAGTTGCTGAAAGGAGTGCCTGTCTACTTCAGTGCATCTGAGAGCACCAACTCTTGTGTTGTGTCCAGGACTGAAACTCCAGAAGGACATTATCAAAAAAATTTTTTTTTTGTCATAATTGTCATCCTCAGGCATGTCCACATGGGCCTCACTACCCACACTTAATCGTTTTACGCCTCAAATCACAATGGCTTACCTTTTCAGCACTAGCAGTGTGGCGGGGCAAAGAGGGTCTTGGAGGAATCATCTCTTTTACTCTGAAAGAAACAGGCAGAGAGTGTGTTTAAACACATGCACGAGAAAGACCACACCACTGCAACTCTTCACAATTGCCCTTCTGAGTCTGCACACCACTGCAGACAAATATTGGCTGAAATCATCATTAGAAATGTCAGTGGCGCTCTATTGGTTTGATAGAGTGATGGCAATGGAGCTTGAAAAAAGTGGGCATTTGCATGAGCAAAATCTTTTATTTGGCCATTTGGACATAACATTGGGGTTTTCTTTTTGTTTAGTATGTCCTGTTTTAATGTTTGGCTATATGTTAGTAACAATACTGATGGTACAGATTCCTGAGTTGTAAATTCGGAGTCTGTGGCTTTAAACAGGTTTGCACGGGTGTGTCAGAATTGTAGTTTTTAATTGTAAGCAGTGTAAATTTAAAACCGTAAGGAAAAGATACAAGTACATCAGTACTTTTTTTACTTTTTCACCAGTAGCAACAGGAAAAAAAAAACCTTTTTGAACGGAAGATTCACAGTGGAGGAGGATTGGCACAGCCATTGGTTGAAAGAACGGTGGTGGGTATTTTTCCTATTCCAGTATTTGGTTGCGCTTTGTGGAATAGCCTTCTGGGCACTGGTAGTAGGACTTTGTTATATTATCTATTTTTCTGGGAAGCACTTTGCAAAGGGGACTATTCCATCACATCTTTCTGTCAAGTAACTGATCTTTGCACTTCAAGATCTACTACCATGGTTTACAGTAAAGATGTGTCGCCTGTATATATCATCCAGGTGGATGTTTTAGATGTTCATTATTACTTTTCATTGCTGTGTTTATAAATAGTCATTGAAGCGATGCAAATAAAGAGGCAGGGCAAAACCAAATGCTTTGGGTGCCAACTGGGCAAAAACCCTGTTTAATTCTAACAAAGAAATTAAGAAAGTTAATGAAAAACATGTGCCTCAATGTGCCTTTTAGGAAACAGTCTTTTACTCTGGAATGACTAGGTTACTAGCCCTGGCTTAGGTCTGCACAGAAGCAAGGTCTTCCCCAAGCTTTTGGACTGGAAGAGGCCATGCTTCCTTTGCCTCATTGCCCTCAAGCCTGTGAGGGAAAAAGGAGACAATACTATTAGTGACAGTGCCCCTCTCTTCCTGGGGTGGTGATACTACTTACTATTGCATGTATGACATTGTATATATATTTGGTGCTTAATGTATTTCATTTATTTTAACATTTTTTCTAATGTGTTTGTTAATATTCAGTTTGGTGGAGTGGAAAAACACTGTAGGGCTCATGTGTTGGCTTAATTCCATCCAGCCCTCATTTTACAATAAGTAGACAAATCTGTTTGCAACTCCATCACACCTTCCCAAAAGTTGGGGTCTGCTACAAAATGACAAACTGAACAACAAAAGAAAAGTGAATCAAAGGCTGATAATGAAACAGTAACACACTCACATATTACATATTATCACTAGCACATAGTAGCAGTTAGTAGTAGCTGTCATATGCACAGAGTGTAGGGAAATTCCTACTTATACAGTATGTTTGTCCCATATATAGCACACATATTTAGGTGGGACAGACAAAACAAATTCACAGGGTTATCAAGAGTGCTAAAGTGACAGAGAGCACTATTGCAATTAAAGCAGAAATGTTAACATGACAGAGAAGACTGAGAGATCATCCTACTGATTGTAGAGCAGTAACAGACAAGTCACCCTACCGATCAGCAGGTTACCAAAGTTCTGTTTCATTAGCCCTTACTTAATACACACTCGCTGTCACAGATGCAACCAATGGGACTAGTGGGAGTGGGGGCACATCAGGAACAGAGATGGTGCCTGTTACTCTAATTCTCTTTTCCATCACAAGACATCTGATTGGCTGAGTCCAAACCACACCCACCTCTGGGATCCTAAAATCTTTTGTAAGTTCTTAATCATCAACTTGATAGTCTTGGAATAAATCACCTCTAGAGAGTTGAAGAATGAAGAGACACTTTAAGGTCTTTTAAAAACAGCATAATTTCTAGGAAAATAAATCTTAAGCAAGGGTCTCATAAAATTTTAATTTATATTACTTTGAAATTTTGGATTATTTTTAAGTTATTGAGTTTCTTAAGCAGAGCTGGAAGGAGAACACTGCATGTTTCCAAAAGGTTTCCCCCACCCCATCACACATCCCCGACCTGACTTGACCAAAGATACATTCAACAAATTCATTCATTTTATGACTTTCCTTTTTATTAAAATGATAGAGAAAAGTGTGAAAAACACTTGGCTCAGAGATTTTCACATTAGCATTAAATCAGCAGATAATTTCAAATACTTTTATTTTGAATTCTAAGAAGTGTGTGGCAGAGAATTTTAGACATAAAACAGGCTGCTACTTACTACTTCCTGTTAACCCCAGGAAAGCCATGTGTGAAAAATTAAATCATTCAGTCACTTTTCATTGTTACAAAATGCTCTCACTCGTGTGTTTGAACATACATCCATTTTCCAAATTCTCTTTATCCTGGTCATGTTCACTGATAGCTGGAGCCTATCTTGACAATGGCAGACACAAGAAGCCCTGCATAAGGATACCTTTGCAATGCAGAGCACACATACAGTAATTCACAACACATCTCTAGTAAACCTTAGGGCAAGTCTGTGGAATGAAGCCTGAGTTCCCAGAAGACACCCACAATAGAAAATATACATGTGCTATTTTATAACATTTTTTAGAATGCATTTGATAAGGTGCCACATGAGAGGTTGGGCATCAAACTAAAAGAAGTGGGAGTGCAGGGTGTAGTTGTGTAGACATGTGCAGAAGTGGCAAAAAGACAGGAAGCAGACAGTTATATTATGAACTTATCTGAATGAAATTGGTGAAGTTAGGAGTAGTGTCCATCAGGTGCCAGTCCAGAGGTCACTGATATTTTTAATATAAATAAATGATCTTGATAGGAATATAAATAACAAACTGGTTAAGTTTGCAGATGATACTAAGTGAGGAGGACTGCCAGATAATCTGGAATCTATTGACAGCACACAGGCTTGGGCAGATGAAATTTCATGTAAGTAAATGTAAGGTATTACAAATAGGAAGTAGGAATGCTAGATTTGAAAATACAATGAGAGGTCTGAAACCTGAGAAAGATTTAGGAGTCGGAGTGGACTTGACACTATCAACTTGCAGACAGGGTTCAAAAGCCATTAAGAAGGCTAAGAGAATTTTAAAATTTTATAGCAGCTGAAAAAAGAAAAGGGGCAGCATGGTGGCACTGCTGCCTCACAGTAAGGAGACCTGGGTTCACTTCCCGGGTCTTCCCTGCATGGAGTTTGCATGTTTTCCCCAGGTCTGCGTGGGTTTCCTCCGGGTATTCCGGTTTCCTCCCACAGTCCAAAGACATGCAGGTTAGGTGCATTGGCGATCCTAAATTGTCCCTAGTGTGTGCTTGGTGTGTGGGTATGTGTGTCCTGCAGTGGGCTGGTGCCCTGCCTGGGATTTGTTCCTGCCTTGCGCCCTGCGTTGGCTGGGAATTGGCTCCAACAGACCCTCGTGACCCTGTGTTGGGATATAGCGGGATGGAAAATGACTCACTGACTGAAAGAAGAAAAAGAACAATGTGTAGAGTACAGGTCAATGGTGGCATCCAGAGAAGAATGACTAGGCTGATTCCAGGACTGCAGGGGATAAATTATGAGGAAAGATTAAAGGAGTTGAACTTTCTCTGTTTAAGCAAAAGCAGATTAAGAGGAGACATGATTTAAGAGTTTAAAATTGTGAGGAAATTAGAAAATTGTGAGGGAATTAGTATAGTGGATCCAGGCTGTTACTTTAAAATGAATTCAGGAAGAACACGGGGACAGTTGGAAACTTGTTTAGGAGTAAATTATGCACCATCTTTTTTTTTGTTACTCTTTTTAGTTAAGATTCATTATGAATGTATTCTCAGCAGAGATAGAAGTAATGAAATTAAAAAAAAATATGGGCCCTCTGTTTACCTCAAGTGAAAAGGGATGGCATCATCACTTACCTTTTAGACAGATCTTCTGGTGGCCTTTTGGGGACTAGAGGCTTGTCCAGAGTGATGTCAATCATTATATATGTGCAGGCTCCTACATAAGCCTAAAGAGAGGAAGACAGCAGTAACAACACACCAAGAAAACCTACTTCATCTATTAGACACTTGGGCAGGGTGCAGGAGGTGGTTGGACCTGGCAATTTTCACACATATCTGACTATGAGAACCATAAACAATGCACATAAGAGTCTAAAAGCTCGAGATCTTGTGAGATAGAGGTAACAGTAATTAAGCATTTTGGTTTGCAGTGCACATTGAAATATATAATAACTAGGGAGCTTTGCCCCCTGTTCGCTTTGCTTGCCAACCCCCTCAGCCTGCGCTACACACCTGCCACTTTGTGTCTCTGCTGCTCTCATATGTGGATTTCACTTTCATCAAACAACAAATCTTTTAATTCCCACAGATATGCCTCTTCATTGGGAAGAAACACTACTTTTCCCTGATGGCAACACAAATTAGATGATCTAGAAGTCTTCGACTTAGTCTTTTCACTGTTCCTTTATTTCACCGAGTAATAATTTCCGTTTGTTTGTGCTAATTTGATCTTTACTATCATTTTTTTTGAGACTTTCGAATTTTAGTACTTTCTAACCTGCTCTGCATGTGTATCACGGCAACGTTTTTGAATTCTTTACGACGTTCTACTTTGTCAACTACTCTTGTCTTTTATTTCCAGCCCTGGGCGAGGTTAAATCTCTTGGCACAAAGTCTCGTCTAGCAGTATCTCTCTGAAAAAGTCACGTCTCGTCCCAGGCTAAAACGTCTTGTCTCATCCCAGGGTTTTTTTTATATAATAGGGAGATTTGTTTAAAAAATGTTATGAAGAGACTGCTGCAATGATCAAGTAAACAAGCGGAGTGTTCCAGGGGATGGTTCAAGAAACTGGCTGATATAATGTTCTTTCGTGCACCCAGTAAGACTTGGTAGTTGGCATGTATACAGTTTTCATAACAGAACAAGAGCTGAATTCAAGAGATATTGAAGAACAAAGATATAATGGAGAAAGAATTGTATTTTAGTCTGATGCTCTGTATATTCAATTAATAACTATTCATGGTGGCTCTAAAATCCGTACAAACCCCTACTCTCTCTTCTAATTTTTTTTTTCCCAGTTTTCTGTGGTAGAAACCAGCGCCACCACCACCTAATCAAAGCACCATGATGTTCCTACACTGATGGATTAAAAGCCAGAAGTCTACATGACCATCATCATCAAGTCCTTCCATGAGAACCCTAAATACAAAGAGGACTGTTCATTTATGTTAGACAGAATGCCCAGAGGGGTCTGGGTGGTCTCATGGTCTGGAACCCCTGCAGATTTTTTTTTTCTCCAGCCCTCTGGAGTTTTTTTTTGTTTTTTCTGTCCTCCCTGGCCATCGGAGTTTACTCTTATTCTATGTTAATTAGTGTTGTCTTATTTTAATTCTTTGTTTTTATTTCTCTTTTCTTCATCATGTAAAGCATTTTGAGCTACATTATTTGTATGAAAATGTGCTATATAAATAAATGTTGTTGTTGTTGTTGGTTGTGCTCTATGCTGAAACACCTCATTCAGCACTGTTATGAAAATTCATTTATAAAATAGACCTCTGCCCTTATTTCTCTGACCACTCTGATCATATTGAAACAAATGCTTTTGATGGATGCTCACTCTTCAGCATGTTGCTGCATTGGGTATATAAATGATTCAGATCGACAAGCTTTCTCCTTTTTGATTACTAACTCAAAAAGAATTTATCAAATTTCTCCTGGTAGAGGATAAGTTTCTTTGTTTAATGAATATGTTTGATTTCTACCACAATCTCCACCATTCTCTAGACAACGTTACCTTCACAACCCAAAGCAGAGGCCAGGATCTACACGCATCCCACTTAACCTTTGGTTGGTGGTGCTGAACAATTTCACATTACCTGTCCTTCTTGTTTGGAAGGTGCACTGGTGGTCGTCTCTGCACCAGTCTCTGGAACCACTGCTTTGTTTCCTGCAACCTGTGAAGAAGACAATAAAAACAAAACAATGATGGATCATAACCCGTGGTAGGGTTAACAAACTTCAAGCCCCTTTCACTGGAAAGTGCACTTGATCTCTAAAAGAACAGAGCGCTACTAAGAGACATTAGTCAAAGATAAAAGAGTTATAATAGCTAGGAATTAGTGGTCTTTAGGCTCATTTTATGATTTGGTTGCTTTATTACTTTATTTTATGTTGTATTGCTTTATGCCACAACAACCACTATTTAAAAATTAGAATCCAATATCCAAACCTAAACATCAAAGAAACAAATAGATTTTGTGCAAGAGTTTTATCTCACTCCGTCATGACAATGTCATGAATCCTGATTTTGGTGCCCTGGAAACCTGCCTGAAGCAGGTTTATTAATTTTTTATTAATTTTGTAAAAATTTTATTGTAATTTTCTGACATCATTGTGAAAATATTTTATATCATGGGTACTGCCATTTTGTTCTTGGATTTCTTTGCTACGGCCATACTGCTCATACCTATGGTGTCCACACGTGACTACTGGTCCCACAACATTTGACATCATCATGCCATTGTTATAAAAGATTCAGGCATGCTAACATGGGTGTCCAAGCTCTAGATTTTCAAAGAAATTTATGACAATTTATTAGTGTGGTTGGGGCTATGAATTTCTATTACTGTTGGGACCTTCTGGCTTGAATACTTAAAGGAATACTCCACCCTAAAATGATATATTTTTTATATGTTACTTAGCTCGGGTACTTTGTAGTGTAGTCAAGAAGAAATTTTAATTTCATGTTTTCATATTTTCTGATCGAATTGGGGTCTATGGTGACCAATAGTGAACAATAGCAAACAATATCAAAAAGTCCATGGAAAAATCTTTTGTTTCTGAGGTCATATAGGCCAGATGTCAAGTCATCCAGTCATATGCTCATAATTTCCCAAAACGCATGTATTTTTACTAAAATACAGTATTGTAAATAAACCAGGCAGGCACGGTGGCGCAGTGGGTAGCCCTGCTGTCTCGCAATTAGGAGACCTGGGTTCACTTCCCGGGTCCTCCCTGTGTGGAGTTTCCATGTTTTCCCCAGGTCTGCGTGGGTTTCCTCCGGGTATTCCGGTTTCCTCCCACAGTCCAAAGACATGCAGGTTAGGTGCATTGGTGATTCTAAATTGTCCCTAGTGTGTGCTTGGTGTGTGGGTGTGGGTGTCCTGCAGTGGGCTGGCATGTGTTTGTGTGGCGCCCTGCCCGGGGTTTGTTTCCTGCCTTGCGCCCTGTGTTGGCTGGGATTGGCTCCAGCAGACCCCCGTGACCCTGTAGTTAGGATATAGTGGGTTGGATAATGGATGGATGGATAAATAAGCCACCTCTGAAAAACACTTGTAAATGAAAATGGAACATGCTCAGACACGCCTAAGCATTTAAACTGAAGTCCCACCTCATCCACCTCATTCATTGGCCACGAGTCCAGCCCAGTAACAGCATACTGCACTTCACGTGACGTCAACATAAAACATGAAGTGAGGGGCATGTAAAACTAAAGATTAAAAGATGAAGAAAATTGAATGAAGTCATTATCAGGAGGAGGAGGACAGGTCTCAGACTTGTACACATTTGAGATGCGTCAACAAGCAGTCACTCAGTTCACTTGTGCAGTTTCACAGGCCATCGCTAAATAATCCCAGGGTTCCCCAGTTGTGGCTTTCCACTATAAATATAACATTTAATGACAGGAGGCAGGTCTACAATTCAAATACTCATTCATGTCTGAGTCTGTTACAATTTCATTCACAAGAATATGCTCCAAAGGAGCTTTATTTACCAATGTTTTAATAAAAATAGATGTGTTTGGGACATTTTGAGCCTACAACTGGAAGACTGGACATGTGCATTATAAAAAATGAACAATGTGAAGCTTTTTCATGGATGTTATTTTATCGCCTGCTGTTGACCAATATTGGTCACCAGAGACTCTTATTCTATCAGAAATTTTGTAATCTGCATTCTGAATGGAAATATGAGATTAACATTTTGTCTCTTCCATCACAACTAACTACATAGAGTAAGTACCGAAAAATTTTTTTGAGTGGAATATTTCCTTAAGTTTATTGTATGATGCTCTGAGCATTCAGATACTTGATTGTTTTCTGACTTTGTTCCTGCTTACTTACAGTATGTAAGAGAATTCTTGGTCTTTCCAGCTAAACCACAAACTTTGCCCTTGGGCAGCCTGTGTTCTCATGCTGTCTGTAAAGCCTGAAACAAAGTAGGCAGTCTAACAAGATATTCAGCAGAAAAAGTAGCATCACAGACTAAATTAGATTGTTTTCCATTATAATCTGCTTTTGTTATCATTTACTAACAAATATCAAAAGTTTGATTTTTAATATCTGGTCAGTGTGGCTATGCCAAGGATATGGGCCTGTCTGAGTATTGAGATCTCTGGTACTTGGCATGCTGGACCTACAGTGCATTTCAGGGTAGCCAGGACCTTTAGCCTATCCCACTAGAGTCTGGAACTGTGAAGCAGCACATCTGTTTACTGTACTATCATCATCATCATCATCATTATTATTATTATTGTCAACTGGTCATAGGTCAATCAGTAATTAATGGACAGATTTTGTTAGGTTCCATTTATGTCCATCAGTTTCATACTACTTTGTTTTCCTGTCTTTTTAAACAAATTAACATTTTTATGTGTACCGTATATACTCACGTATAAATCGTGTCTTGAAACCCAAAAATTCGATCACAAAATCAGACCTTGACTTACATATTCAAAAATGCAACACTTACATTTTTTTTACATCTTCTTGCCTCCTCCAGTCTCGCACCAGTTTCTCAAAGGCATTGAATTTTGTTGCAGTAGCGCAGTTACCAATTTCTTTCACTACTTCAATAACATTTAATTTAAAACCAGCTTCATATTTTCTTCTGATCAAATGCTCCATCGTAGATAAGGGATGCTCTTATAATAAAGGTGTATGAGGGTGTGAGATACAAAAAACACAAATCAATACAAACATCGCTTCGGAATAGTTTGGGTATTACCGTGTGGTCACGTAGGCACAATAGAGAGAAAGAGAGAGAGAGGTTAGGAGCACATGCTGATACAGCACATTGCCACACCCACATAGAAAAAAAAGACAGTGTGCTCCGTGGTTGCTCTCTCAGGTGGGCGTTAGCATATCATAATCTCTTGGACCAATAGCCTGAGTTTTTGCATTCGACTTAACCAACATTATAAAATACCAGAAATTATACAGTAAAATCATGTCCCAACTTATCCGCGGGAGAACTTATCCATGAGTATATATGATATTTATTATATAATTAGTAATTTGTAAAATTTTTAACTGCGTTTACCTGTAAACATGTTGCAGCACCCTGGCCCTACACTAAGTGAAGAGCACTATACAAAAATAAACTGAACTGAATTAGTATTAGTATTAGCATTAGCATTATCCATCTATCCTTCAGTTTTATTAATCTGGTTTATCCAGTTTTTATTGTGACAAAAACCAAAGTCTCTTCCAAGGGCATCACAATTTTTATTATTATTATTATTATTTTTATGTATACATACAGTATTAGAATGAGATCTTCAAATGCTTGTCATTGATAAACAGACAACATCTGCTGTAAGCTCCTCAGTACTGCAGGTACGTGCTGGCTGCATATCTAATGAAGTCAGGCACCTGTTTAAATATCTATGTAAGCTGGGATGAGTCTGAGTGCCAGTGCCCCAGAACACCTGGCATCAAGTGTCTCAGTGCCACCTTAGAGAGCTAAGCCCAGAGCGGTCCATTTTCTCCATTCTTTGTGTTGCATCTACTTGGTGTGCTCCCTGGACGCCTTTATAAAGCATGGCAGCATAATTACACAGCTAAACTTGGTCCATTAATAGTAAAGTACCTTTTTATTTGCCAAAATGAAATGACACAAAATTGCTGACAACTCACTTTTTTCTCTTCTTTTGCTCCTTTGCCAGCTTTCGCCCCAGGCGTTCCCGGTACAGAATCACTTCCTCTCGCAATCAGTATTGTCTGCTTGTAATTTTCTTTCAGAATACTCTTTGGTCTTTTAGTCTGGACAGAGAAAAGCTTGGTGCTGAATATACTCCATCAAATTACAATAATTCAGATTAGTTTTCACAGTGCTAGCAGCAGCTACTCTATTTAGTCTTTGTTTTCCCTTTTAAGTGACAGATCAGTTTGGTGTATACAGATCACACAACAGAGTTTACAGGGTCTGTATTGTTACATGTACAGTGAAATTCTTATTTCCATTTGCTAATCAACATGCAGGGTTACCAGCCCAGTCCTCTTTGTGTCAGCCCAAAGTTACTTGACAAGTCTGTCATCCAATTTTAAAAAAATAATTGTAGTACACGGTTGTACCTGTAAAATGTAAAATAGCGTTCACTAGATAAAGGTGATTTAAAGAGTATTTTTAGCTGTGGTCTACAGCATTCACTAGTAATTGCTGGAAACAGTTACCTTCTCATACAAGTCCTCTTCATTAAATGGGAAGATTCTATGGGCTCCACGGATGCGCTTCACCCCAGGGTAAAGTAGGGGAGCCATGTCCACAAAGGCCATTCCATGCCATGCTATACTGGCCTCCTCCTCCGCCTGTGTCGCAGGATGGCCCTAATAGAGAGAAAAAAAACTTTTAATCAAACGCAAACACTAAAGGCATAAGAATACATTTTTTATGCTAATAACTAAGAGGTGCAGTGAAAGGCAGATTAATATACAAGCCATCCTGTAAAGCACTGCAGCCTGCTAAAATTACACTAGTGAGTCTCATCTCACAACACCCAGCAGGTACTGCAAGGTGTGTACACTCACTTTTTTTTTGGATTCCTCTACCACTGAAATAACAAGCCAACCCTTCAACCCTTAGACGTGCTTCAGGTATTGCCCAGGGTATATCAGGACCAGGTAGCTTATTCTGATACACTTCAAACCATGAACAGAGTACTGAAATGGAAGTAGCTGTTGTCTCAGTTGAGCTTTAGTCTGATCTGTTCTCAAAATCCACTTGCTTTATTCAGGAATTCACTAAATATGTTTGCTTGCTGTTAACATGGATAGATACATTTCCTTTTACATTTAAGTAATGATGACTAAGACAACTTTGTTATAAAATTTGGCTTCATTTTAAGGATCTGACCTTAACACATATAATTAATAAGCTGCAATGTCCATCCACTCATTTTCAAATCCATTAAGTCTATTATAGGGCTATGGGAATCTTGGAACTCATTTATAAAACAGCCACTTGAATGGATTTGGTTTTTTAATTTCCATGGATTTGATTCTTGGTAGAAAATCAACGTACAAAGTACAATTTATAATATCTGACATTGGTGTGAACGTGTTCTTATGGTAGGCAAACTGAAACATATGCTAATCAAGGGCAACTTTTTTCCAGTTGGGAGTTTTACATAAAAATGCTAACAAACAAACAGATATAAAAATATGTTAAGTTCTGCTAACATCAAGTGTAAAAATTTTAAAACATTTGGACAAAATGAGAACTGTCACGTATGTGCATCAGAGGATTCCCTTCCAGGGTCGTCAGAGGTATGTTACACCACTCTGTGATGAGAGGGATGCTGTCGCCAACTGCGTCATCTCCCTTTTCCTCAACAGTTCTAAGATGATGCCTAATGAGGGCAACTGACTGAACAGACCCCAATAAAGTCCAGGTGCCCCTGGAAGTAGGTATCTATTTGTGGACCAATTACACTGCAGGGTGGAGCTCCTACTAAATCTGCCCAATTCCTAACCCAGCCTCGAAAAGGCTATATTTTATTATTTGTTTTATTTGTTCCTTTTCCATGCCAACGTGCGCTTGTTTTGATTTTGGAACCACTACTGATTAAATGAGACAACCCAGTTGGCACCCTAACATTTCTTTTTGGACTCGGTCATTCCCTTACCCTTCAATTCATTAACATATCAATGCAGGTCAACAGAATGGTGATACAGAAAGACCAATGACTGAAAGCAACAGAATAACTGACTAAATACAATACTAAAAGATGTTACATTGACTTTCCTCTGGACTACGAAGAAACAACCTGTTTTTCTCCCATTATTAATGTCACTTTCACCTCTTCGATTAGCCTTGTTTATCACTACTAAGGGCAATACAAGAACTCCATTTTTGTGCAGAAATCTTTTAAGACTAAGTAGCCATGGCAGCACTTGCTCTACTGGAAGACTTCACCAATGGTACACCACGAAGAGATCACATTTGCAGAGGTCAGTCTGACTATTTTGCCTTTGCTAATGAGTGGATTATGGACCACTGCCAACAGCTGCACCCCACCTTAGATAACTCTTACATGCAATCATGCTATCCCATTGGAAGCACAGGTCATCTCTGTGTTCGAATTCTTAGGTGAGAATCATTGGGGATGCTTCAAAGAAAACTTGCAGACAGGTTGGGAGGATCTCAGTCTACTCTCGGTGGAAACATGCCTACTGTTACTTCAACAAATTCCACTAAGCTGATCAAGATGTGATTTGAGCAGCAGTTTGGACTCCCAAAAGTGACTGGTGCAACCGATTGCACCCATGTTACCATTTCTGTTTCCAGGCAAGAGGAAGTCCCGACTGAAGAGTCCTTATGTCACATACTCTCCTTCCAATCTCTTTTCTGGTCTGCCATGATCAGGAAGTCCATTGTCAATTGACTACAGAATGCTACAGTGGTATCAAGTGTTAACCCAAAGAGCTCTCTTGTATTTTTAGGGCTACCAATCAGCTTAATGTACAAACCTTTGCGATACGAGAGAAAACCCAGGGAAACTCACATCTGTACAGAGAGGGAATGTAAAACCAACATTGACTTTGATCAAAAATGTGAACCAGGGTCTTTGGACCTAAATTGATTTTAAAATTTATGCCACTGACAGCAGGAGATTTTGCTGAAAATTTATCTTACCTTGTCTTTGCTTACTTTTCCAGTCTCAGCCATGGTAATGATTGGAATCCTCATGATTTCAACAACCCAGTATCTACATTCGACAATGCTGCTCCGCATCCTGGTGGGAGAGCAAGTTCACATAATAAAACATCTTGCCTTTGGTGAATAAACATTGTTTTCCCAGTTTCTCATACTGTACTTTATATCCACTAAAGTGATCTCCCATTTTCTTTGTATTAATAAATCATTATCAAAGTCTTTAGGTGCTGATCAGCCACTATTAGCCTGAAGGAATAGCTTATGACGTTGGATTAAGACATAAAAGGAGGACCACAAACAGGAGAGGGATATATAGTGTGGAACAAATATTATCAATGCCCAATACCTCACTGATTATTATTATTATTATTATTATTATTATTATTATGGTTTAATTGGTTAGGCCAACAAACTGTATCTCCTATTTTACACATGGTTTAATGTGCATATATTCAAACATATAAATGTATTTGGCTTGCATTATAATTCATGAGTCAATAATAATGGTCTTTTAGACCAGAGACAAACTAGAAAAAAAGATTAGAACTGAAGGTCAGACATACACTATAATAATCAACAGCTTGTCAAAATATTCTGTACAGATGGAAAAAGCAAGAGAGGTGGCATATACTGTAGTGAATTATATACTTTATTAAACTATTTTCATTTAAAAAATTTAAATATATGATAAGAGAAAATGGTTAAACCAGCAGAGACAGAGAGAGATAAGATAGGCTGCAGCTGCTTGCTCACTCACTCATGAACGAACTTTCACAATCGTTTAACATCTGACTGCTTGCCTTTTAGAGTTCACTGAGCCATCCGGTCTTTGAATGCTTTTTCTAAACCAAGTCAACTGGACACAGCAGGAGAGTTAAGACCTGAGCTTCAGAGATAGAAAACTCACCTATGGTTCCAATCTTTCAAGAGGCTGATGTGTTGCCTTCATAGCCGTTTATTTCAAGAAGCTAAATAAGCACTAACAATTAAGCTATGTGCTATTGTCCTCTAACATTTGGCTGTTTTCCCCTTCACTGTCTGTTTTGAGGTGTGTGAGAGTGTGCTTATGGGCTAGCCTTCAGTTGTGAAAGTATTAGCTTTTCATGGAGGGTGAGATAATAACATATAGAGGGTGACTCAAAATTATGTTAACATTTGAATGGTGGAATCAATTTATTCACAAAACATACTTCATATGTGCAAGATGATTTACAGGAATGTCTCCAACAAGCAACAGTACCATTTAAAGCCCGGACACACATTTCGCGGGGAATAGATGATACCACAGTCTGTATTCTGTCCTTTAGGTCATTGATATCACAAACTTTCCTGCTATACACGCGCTCCTTCACCATACCCCATAACCAGAAATCACAGGGTGTCAAATCAGGGGAGTGTGGAGGCCATGGCAATTGTTCACCGTGACCTATCCATTGACCTGGAAAGGTGTGATCGAGATAAAAATAATCCATTAGTGTTAACATAATTTGACTCACCCTGTACATACTGTATATACAGTGCCCTCCATAATGTTTGCGACAAAGACACATTTTTCCTTGATTCACCCCTTTGCACCACAGTTTAAAATTACAAATCAAACAATTCAAATGTTGCTAAAGTTCATATTGCCGACTTTATTTTTAATGGGTATTGGCATAAATTTCAGGCACACCATGTAGAAATTACAACACTTTTTCTACATCGCAGGTATATTAAAGCTGTCATATTTAGCACTTTGTTGCGTATCCCTTGAATTCAATGACTGCTTGAAGTCTGCAATTCACAGACATCACCAGGTTCTGAGGATCTTCTCTGGTGATGTTCTGCCAAGCCTTTAATGCAGCCATCTTCAGCTCCTGCTTGTTTCAGGGGCTTGTCCCCTTAAGGTTTCTCTTCAGCATATGGAAGGCCTGCTTAATTAGATTTAAATGGAATGACTAGCTTGGCCATTCAAGATTTTTCCATTTTTTAGCTTTGAAAAACTTCTATGTTGCCTTATTAGTATGTTTGGGATTGTTATCTTGTTGGAGGATGAAGTGCCGTCCAATGAGTTTGGAGGCATTTACTAGAATTTGAGCAGATAAGATGTTTCTGTACATCTAAGAATTCATTGTGTGACTGCTGTCAGCTGTTCTATCATCATTGAAGATTAGAGTGCCAGTGTCTGTGGCAGCCATACATGCCCAAGCCATAACACCCCCAGCACCATGTATAACAGGTGAGGTGTTCTGCTTTGGATCTTCGGCAGTTCCTGTACGACTCCACATTTTGCTTTTGTCATCACTCTCATACAGGCTCATCTTTGTGTTATCTTTCCACAAGACCTTTTCCCAGAATTCTGCAGGCTCTTACAAGTCCTTTTTTCACAAACTATAATCTAGCCATCCTGTTTTGGTAGCTAACTAGTGGTTTACAACTTACAGTGTGGCCTCTGTATTTCTGTTCATGAGGTCTTCTGCTTATAGTCGTCTCTGACACATCCACATCTGCCTCCTGAAGTCTGTTTCTGATCTGTCAGAGAGGCATCTGTGGCTTTTTCTTTACCATAGTGAGGATCCTTCTGTCATCAACAGTGGAGGTCTTTCTTGGGCTACAAGTCCCTTTCTGATTATGGAGATCACTAGTGCATTTTTTTCTTCTTAGTGAAATTCCAGATACATTATGGTGCCCTGAAATTGGGGGGCCATGTAGAAAAAGTGTTGTCATTTCTACATGGTGTGGCAAGCGGCTGGGGGCGGTACCCAGCCAGGACGCCCGGAAGGACCGGAGGAGGGATTACGCCTCCTCCAGACCACAAGGGGGCGACCACCCTTGTGGCTATGGGGACCATGGGAAAGGAGCTTGGAAGCTCAACCCTATAGGGGCCCATGATCACCGCCAGGGGGCGCCCAAATGCCAGAGGAACCCTGGCCCTCAGCACTTCTGGGGGAAGAAGACCAGGGACACCTGGAGTGCTTCCAGGTGCACAGCTGGCACTTCCACCACACCAGGGAGTGCTGGCAGGTGCTCATTGGGCGCCATTGTGAGAGGTTCAGCCCGGACACAACCAAACAGACACCAACTGTTCATGCCCCAGACTTTTTTTGTGTCCGCTTCTTATTTTACAAAATATACAATATATTTGTGTGAATGTGTCTATAAACAGGAGATTCTGACTAATGGTGAAATCAGATTCGGATTCGTGCTGATTACTTCTGTGGATTTTAGGGTAGCTAAGGAAACAGCCTTTTCCTGTTATTGCCATTACTAAAGGGTCAAAAATAATAGACTGTATTACCACATATACTTCATTGCTGCTAGGATATGGCAAATGTGTTCAGAGATTTTTCAGGTAAAGAAGACAAGCTTTGAGGTAAGTTAGTTCCACTCTCTGTCCGTGGTGCTGGAGAGAGGTGACGCGTTGCATGTTTATTAGCACATTCAAGTAAGAATGCACTCTCAACATGTGACAATAATGACCATACAGTATATAAGAGCAAGCTATTGCTCTGATTAGCAATGGTAAAAAATTGCAATAACACAATCTGTCTTTTCTAATAGGAACTAAAGGATAAGGCAGTCTTAATGATGTCCATAGGTCTCCTTGCATGTTGATGCATATGACATCACTGGTCTCAGGGTGTTATAAGGTTACAGTCATTATACACATGCCTATATAGCTGTAGAGCTGCATGGTGCAAACTAGCCCTTCATATCTTCAACCCATCCCCTTTGTCATGTTGGAATAGATGGCTTGTGTAATGTATGGGAACAGCCAGTGTAATAAAGCAAAAGGGGACTCTGGGTTGTTGGAGAGCTTCAATGCTTTATTGCTACTTTGTCTTCTGTAATAAATGGTGCTCTACAATCAACACCACACACCATCAAAACAATCAGAAAGGCTGCTGCCATCCACTCGACTTGTCCTGCTGGCTCACTTTGTGTCTGCTGATGGAATGGTTGCATTTCACAGCAGTTACTCCTGACTGCTGCTTGGTCTCTCCTATCTCCTGTGTTCTGACTCCATGAACCCTGGGTTCATCCTTTCTTGAAGTGTTTTCCTTGTCACTCATCCCTAAGAGGTGTGATCAACCCTTACACACCAAGATTCATGTAATGCACCCCTCCTGCCCTGTCCTCGCACCATTCAGTAATGTATCACTTGTCTAGAATCTCTTCTCCAGCTGTTCACTTTTATCATTAAAGTTCTGCTTATATGATGTGGTGTCAAATGGATTTCTTGCGCACATATGCAGTCTTATGCCTTGGCTTAAATGTCCAGTTTACAGTACCTACACAAACTATTCAACAAGCAGTCAACAAAATGGTGGCATGATGACATAAGCAATATAACAATATTAATAGGGAAAATAACATTTACTGACATAAACACAACTGTTGAAAAGATATTCACAACATCTGCAAGATCACTTCTTTCAACATGTTGCCTTCACAAAGCTGTGGCTCAAGAAACAAACAATCTAGGGGGGCTTACCGGCCAACAGCTGAAGACTCCATAAAGCAGCGTCTTTCTATGTCCCAGTAGACTCGCTTTTTGGTGACCTCTGCTTCTCTTCGGAACTCCTTGTCCTAAGACAGTACATCCTATCAACATGTAACTAGGTGCATGGATACCACACATGTAGCAGATACAAACGCACAGGGAAGAAATATGGCAGCCACAGCCTACACAAGATAAAACATACATCATATGCTACTCTCACAAATTGATGAGTAGAAAAAAAAATGCAGCATATGAAAATATTCCAATGTGTAGTCTTCAGAGAGTGGATTGTAAAACAGTTGCTGTTGCATATCACCATAACTGACACCACATTAAGATGCTTATCTCTTGAACAAGTATTACATTGATGCACATTGTGGGCACCCACCAGCTATGGCATAAATGGTTAACCCAAGGATGTTCCACAAAGAGGCTAATATCCTAAGCATTTGAGCCCCTCATCACTGAGCTTCACCTCCAAAAAGCAAGCA
Source organism: Erpetoichthys calabaricus (assembly GCF_900747795.2). Taxonomy (NCBI): domain Eukaryota; kingdom Metazoa; phylum Chordata; class Cladistia; order Polypteriformes; family Polypteridae; genus Erpetoichthys; species Erpetoichthys calabaricus. The sequence continues at coordinate 124,951,888 of NC_041404.2, read as the reverse complement.
GGTCTCATACTATACATTTTATTGTGAAGTGCATTGAAATTAAAACACTCTCAGGAAAAAGAATTTTCTTGGTCAAATGTTCTGCTTCATCCTTTCTCAGTTTCTTAGATTTTTCATCGAGACCTCCAGTTGCCATGTGCTGATGCAAGTTTGGGTATATAAAACTTGCATGAACCATAAAAGATCCCAGTTTTTGCTGTTATAAAAGCCTACAGCTGAGCAGCCACCACAGAGTGTTAGATTACACACAGCACTCCGCTACCTTAGGTGTGTTCAATTCTCCATGTTCTTCCTCAGCGTCCATCTCTCCAATGAAACATCCGGATATGTGATGAGACCCAGAGGTAGTTGGCCACTTTTTCAACCTGGGCACTGGTTCACACTCACCCCCTGGCTTTAGCAGTCCCCCGGCAAAAACCACCAGCTGTTCTTTCTAAGAAGAAAATCAGGAAGAAAAAAAAATGAGTGTAAATTTTAAGGGCTGAAGAAGAAGTTGGCAGCTGCCAACCAACTGTCTCACCTTGGCTGAGCTTGGGACCAGCATGCTGACCACATAATGAAACTGTGGCCCTGTCAGGCTCCAGGCTTCAGGGACTGAATAGAGTGTTTCCACTGCCACCTTGAGTAGATTGGAATCCACCAACTGAGCCTCAGAGACCAAGGCTTCTGAGGCAGCAACAGAGATCTCTAAAAATGGCTACAGAGATAGAAAAATGAATCCTTGAGAATCTAAAGAGATGATCTACAAAAGGCTTGTCCTGCTTGATGTCAAATACAAAGTCTACCAATCTCATGTTGTGATGTAGCGATGCAATTCTGTGACATCTATGAAAGGCAGATCACACACTCACAAGTGAAACCGTGAGTGAGTGGACAGATAATGTGAATTTGTTCAAGATGAGGCAAGAAATTCACATAAACGATTTTTAGTATATTCACTGGGTCAATATAATTCCATGTAGAGTACAATGAAATTGTTACTTGTATGCACTATGACTGGCAAACAAATGGAGTTAGACTTTGGACAGAATCAGAGTAGGTTTAACAAGCAGAATTTGGTATATGGAGGTTATGAGGGAAGGCTGGCATCCTTTCCCAGCCAGGATGCCCCCAAGATGGAAGGACAGGTGGAGACAGCATGCACAAGGCATTGTCTCCCTCAGGCTGCTAGATGGCAGCTCTCCTGGGTTATGGCAACACCACGGTTTTTCACAGGGCATCATTCGAACTGAAGTTCTTGGACTCAGCCCTGTTGGGTTCCATGGATGCTGCCAGGGGGTGCTGCAGGGACTGGAGAGCCCTACATCTTTGTCAGGCTTTCAAACTATCTGGAAGTGCTTCCGAGCTACAACATCAGAACAGCTGCTTGCTACTGCTCAACAAGCCAGAGTTGGCAGGAAGGAGGACGAAGTTTGCGGAGTGGAGCAGAGGAGGCAGTGACCAAGAGACAGAGAAGGCAAAAAACTGCTGTGTGATGCTTGCCATATATCTGTACCTCTGGTTGTAGCATGGGAAACGCTTACCTGAGAAGTGATTCCCATGAATAAAAACTCTTTATGCTTTGTGTCCGAGCCTGTTTAATAACTGTTTTAATAACTGTTTTTCTGCTAATTTTGCTTATTATTTTTACTGGTACTCTGTCACTTTAAATGTGAGAATGTTCCATGGGTTCTGTAGGTGGTGCCACAAGTGGAGGGACCTTCCTGATGTCACTGCTGCTGGAACCTCCCTCTGGGTTATTTAGAGTCAGACAGGGAATTTCAGAAGTAAATAATTGAATTTGGGGATAGTAGGGATAGGGTGTTGTACCGTTGTTAGCCATTATGAATGTAGAGAAAAGCCAAGCAAAATGACACCTTTTATTGACTAACTAAAAAGATTACAATATGCAAGCTTTCGAGGCAACTCAGGCTGGAGTTCCCTATGTTTATATACACACTCTAGGACAAGAAACAACATTGGTAAATCTTTAAATGAGAAATTTTAAATGTAAAAAATTAATAGATTCATTCAGGCTAGGGTTAATTTAGCAAGAGAGAGAAGAACAATGTATGGTCAAGATCTCTGGATAAGATAACTGTCCAACAAAGTCTTTTGAAGTTTGTAATGAGTTTTTTCAAAACAATGTGGATCTGTAGACAGGTTGTCTGTCATTCTGAGAGATGTAAACAATCCTTATATCTGGCCATAAAACTCTTATCTCTATTCAATCCATGTTGTAATGTATTAAATTTTAGCATGAGTTTAACTTCCCATTCATTTCTCTCTTGCTGTGTTCTGAAGTTGCCCATAAGCACTGTGACCTTAAAGTCCTTCTCACAGTGTCCATGGCTGTTGAAGTGGGCCGCTACAGGAACATCTCTGTTGCCACGTTTAATGTGGAACCTGTGTAAATTCATTTTCTGGCGGAGTGTTTGTCCAGTTTCTCCCACATAGAGTGCAGTGTCAGGACATTTCATGCAGAAAATTAGGTAGACTACATTAGATGATCTGCAGGAAAATGATCCCTTTATGTGATGTTCAAGTCAGCAGTGTGGTATAACTATACGGTCTGTATCATAGATGTGGGTACATGTTTTGTATCTTTTCTGTAAGCATGGAGATGTGCCATTTTCTGTTGGTTCACTTAGGGAGCTTCGGACATTTAGTTGTTGAAGGTTTGGTGGTTGTCTGTATGCCAGGAGGGGAGGTTCAGGAAATACATTTTTCAGTGTTTGGTCATTGTTTAGCATTGGCTGAAGTTCTTTTATAATTTTTCGAAGTGTTTCAAGATGTGGGTTGTAGGTGACAACAAGGGAGATGCGGTTCTTGTTGTCTTTGTTTTTATATTTCAGAAGGTTGTCTCTGGGTATGGCAGTACAGTAGCTCTTCTTATTTGAGTGTCTGTTGTTTTGGGGGTGTAACCTTGTTTGATGAAATCTTGTCTGAGCTCCTGCAGTTGTTGATCCCGGTCTGTCGGGTCTGAGCAAATACGATTGTACCGTATTGCTTGGCTGAAAATAATGGAGCGCCTTATATGCTTGGGGTGGAAGCTATCACTTTTCAGGTAGGTCCGTCTGTCTGTCGGTTTGTGAAAAACAGAAGTTACAAGGGTGTTGTCTTTCAGTTGAACGGTGGTGTTAAGGAAGCTGACTTCTGTTTTTGAGTAATTCAGCTTCAGCTTTATGTTGGGGTGAAAACAATTATATTCATTATGAAAATGGAGGAGGTCCTTCTCACTGGCAGTCCAGATTATGAAGATGTCATCTATGTAACGGAGATACAACATTGGTTTTACGATGCACATTAACATGAAATCTTCCTCCAATTTTGCCATAAATAGGTTTGCATAGTGAGGTGCAAATCGACAGCCCATTGCAGTCCCCATTTGTTGCAAGTAGCAAGCTTGTCCAAAAGAGAATAGATTATGTGTCAGAGTGAATTTTATCATTTCTATTACTGACTTTGTGGGTAAATCATGTTGTTTGAGATACATTTCACATGCCAATATGCCATCATCATGGGGGATGTTTGTGTAAAGTGCCTCAACATCCATTGTGGCCAGTAAGGTTCCCTCAGGTAAGGGGCCTAAAGCAGAGTTTTTTTAAGAAGTCAGTGGTGTTCTGGATGTAGCTGCTTGTATTACGGGTGAGGGATATAAGGATGTGCTCCACCCAACCTGAAATATTTTCTGTAAGGGAGCCAATTCCTGAGATTATAGGCCTTCCTGGGTTCCCTTCTTTGTGGATTTTTGGAAGCATGTAGAAGTAACCCATTTTGGGGTTCTCAGGAATTAAACTGTTTACATGATCCCTGATGTCAAGAGGAAAGCTACTATTTTTTTAGTTCCTTTTTGTAGAGATCTGTTGGGTCTTCTTGCAGTTTGTAATAATGTATAGTATTGGACAATTATCTTTGTGCCTCCTGTATATAATCTGATGTGTTCATGATGACTAAAGCACACCCTTTGTCTGCTGGTTTCATAATGATTTCTGTATTTTCCCTTAGTGAATGTATGGCTCTCCGCTCATCCCCAGTAATGTTTTCTATCTGATTTTATTGACTGTTTAAGATTCCTGTTTTCACTCTCTGTCGGAAGCAGTCTATATAATTATCCAGGGTAGAGTTTCTGCCAGCTTCTGGTGTCCATGTGGATTTATTGGTGGGGTTGTTGTAACTGCTTGTTGTTGGTTCCTGTGTGTTACTGTTTTCTTTCTTGTTGAAAAATTCTTTTAGTCTGAGTTTTCTGAAGAATTGTTCCATATCACTGCAGAGTCTGATGTTGTCAATGGGCTTTGCAGGACAATATGAGAGTCCCTTTGTAAGTACCGACATCTCTGCTTCATTTGGTGTGTATGAGGAGAGATTAACAATGCAGGTCTGTTGCTCTTTGTTTTTTGCTATGAAGTGTCCAGCTTTCTCTCGTAGTCTATGCAGCTTTTTCTTTTTGTTGACAATAAGGAGTTTCTGGAGTCTTTTGTAATAGCGATGGAGCTCCTTTACCATCTCCTGCCTGTCATTTCCAAGGAGCAGGATGAGGTCTTGGATCTCTCTTTGCGTGTTCTTCTTGATGTTGTAGAAAATTTGGATTAAGTGGTTTCTTATCCTTGCAGATGTCCTAAAACAAAGTTGCTCTGCAAACCGAGTATTATAAGTGTGAATGGTTGGATTCCTTATCATGATGCCTTTCGGGATAAGATTTTCCTTTTTGCATTTTGTTAAGAAGAAGATGTTGCTGTCCATGTGTGCCAGTTTCTTCCACCGGGTCTTCAGTTCCATGCAGTAGCGATACATTTCGGTGTCTTGTATATCTGTAGTACTAGGGATATTAGGGAGTATTTCTTTTCTTTTGGTATTCCTGAGACTTTTGGATTTTTGCTCTAGATTGTGTACTGGGACTTGTTTGCTTTGGGTAACCTTTTAAGCAAAATCTTTCCTGTGCTGCTTTTTTCCCAGGTGATAAGCAGTGATTATTACAAGAGATGGATCTGGTGATGACATATTTGTGCAGTTGTTATTGCTGTTGCCACATCAGGGATGTGGACTTGATTTCTAGCCCAGTCCCTGTATGTGTGGAACTTGTAAACCCTCTCTTTGTCTTCATTGCCTGAAATTACTTCCCTTATCTTAAAGAAATGCAAGTTAAGCTGTGTTATAATGTCACCCTTCATATGCTAAGTACTTGGTCTTAAAAAGGTATCTGGTCAGCAATGATGTTAACGTACAGTATGTCTTTCTCTGGGGCAGGCTTATCCACTGCCTCATAAAACTCTAATCGGGATGTATCACACCAGGTTATATTTCTCTGCTCATACGTATTTCAGGGACCACCTGAGAACAACACAATATGCATAGGCTGTGTTCTTCTGTGCCTCGTTCTATGTGCTCCTGTTTGATGGGTTTTGTGCCCTACTTTATTTACCACATTGTGCACTTCCAATGTAATACATTCAGAGTTGAACTTCAGTGTAGAACATTTCAGTTAAAACAAAAGAAGATTAAGAGGTGACATGACTGATGTGTTTAAAATTCTGAAGGGAATTAGCACAGTGGATCAAGACTGTTATTTTAAAATGAGTTCATCAAGAACACGGGGACACAGTTGAAAACTTGTTAAGGGTAAATTTCACACAAACATTAGGAAGTTTTCCTTTACACAAAGAATGTTAAGACACTTGGAATAAGCTATCAAATAGTGTGGTAGACAGTAAGACTTTAGGGACTTTCAAAACTCGACTTGATATTTTTTAGAAGAAATAAGTGGATAGGACTGGCGAGCTTTGTTGGGCTGAATGGCCTGTTCTCATCCAGATTGTTCTAATGTTCTAATGTCATTCAGGTTGCGTTGCTCACATTATGCGCAAGTGCAGTATCCCTTTGTCTTTATTTATACCATGTAATGTCATCAAGGAAGGTGTGGCTAATAAGGTTGTCACCCTAATAAACCAGCACATCAGTGAACATTTATAGATCTGTTATAATGACGTCTCACACCACTTGTGTGTTCCATATTTCCTGACTTCTGTGCTTCAGTGTCATAGTTCATACTTTCATACAAACAAGCTTTCATACAAACAAGAAGGAAATTAACTCAATGTGGTTGCCATGTGTCCCTTATATATCACCAAATATTTACCCTGCTGCTTGGATCCAGGGAGGTAGTGTCCAGTGGGGACCCAGGAGCCGGTTGAATGGCAACAGTAGCTGTAAAGCAGAATTGACCTGTGGAGACAAGTGAAAAAATAAGCAAGAAGGCCATTGATAAATTGGAAAGATAGCAGAAAATAGTACTTATTCTGTCTCTGCAGGATAGATCTGGAATGACTTATGGGAGTCACTTTTTGAATTGAGGACAGGACTCTTAACCAAAAAATGAGGAGGAGAGGTGGGCCTTCAATCCAAAAAGTGACTACGATAAACATTTTAGGTTCTTGTTAATGATTTGCTTTGTTTAATCTGAAAATATCTTTTCAACAATTTTGTAGCAAAAAAAACATGTATTTGTATGTTTTGAGTAAGCAACTGGATAATTGACATGTGGATGAAGCAACATGGGAAATGTAAGATATTTTACTTTTTTTCCAAGGACATATATCTCATCGGCGGCACGGTGGTGCAGTGGGTAGCGCTGCTGCCTCGCAGTTGGGAGATCTGGGGACCTGGGTTCGATTCCCGGGTCCTCCCTGCGTGGAGTTTGCATGTTCTCCCCGTGTCTGCGTGGGTTTCCTCCGGGCGCTCCGGTTTCCTCCCGCATTCCAAAGACATGCAGGTTAGGTGGATTGGCGATTCTAAATTGGCCCTAGTGTGTGCTTGGTGTGTGGGTGTGTGTCCTGCGGTGGGTTGGCACCCTGCCCAGGATTGGTTCCTGCCTTGTGCCCTGTGTTGGCTGGGATTGGCTCCAGCAGACCCCCGTGACCCTGTGTTCGGATTCAGCGGGTTGGAAAATGGATGGATGGATGGATATATCTCATCATTTGGTACCCTTGTATAGTGCTAGTCACTATAGAGTCCTGTTCAATTAAAAATGTTATGATATCCTTTATCCATGAAAACACGAGATTACATTTTTCTTGACCACCACTATAAATTACATTGTGTAAGTAACATACAAAACAAATATTATTTTTGGGTGGAATATTTCTTTAATACCCAAAGGCTTGAGGCTTATAAAACACAAAAAAGGCCTTAAAAAGGAACAGGGGAACATCCAAAGCCCTGGCCGAAAGAAAGAACACATTTCTATTTATGTTACTTTATAAAAAAGGGAAACGATAAAAAAAAACAAAAATAAACAAGGCATTTTCAGATGAACAAGGTACAAATAAAAGCACCTCAAAACAAAAGAGTATTAAAGAGATTTAAAATCAGATCAAATAATAGAAAATCAAATAATTACCAAAACCAATCTGCTAAATGTGGAGAAAAATCTAAGAACAAGAGCCACAAAGTCTAAATTCTGAAATCCAAATGAAAATGGTAAAAGAGCAATACAACATACAAAACCAACAGGAGAGACGTAAGCACAAAAGGGGGAGTTGAACAACACAAAACCAAGGAGACCAGCAAGCTGATTGGGTCAATCCTGAAGACTCTAACTGCAAATTAGTGAAGGAAGGGACTGAGGCAAAATTACAAATAATACAAAAAATATAACCATGTAAACACAAGGGGGAAGGGGAAAATCTGAAACTGTTAAAAAGAAAAAATAAGAACCCCAATTATCCACGCCCTGATTTAGCGAGGTTCCTCATTATCCAGGGTGAACCTGTAAGTGTAATATTAGTACTACAACTTTTCTTATAATTCATAAAAGCTTTGCAATGAATACTGTACCACATGCGTAAATACTCATCTTTAAACCATGACTGTACAGAGCGAATGGTGAGGGGCCAGTGACCAGAGGCGACTGTTCTAAGACTACATGAAAAGCTCCCCATCCTCTTAAATGTCACAAAAATTTTGTCTAATATGTATTGTTGTTTTTACATTACTATTACAAAGACCGTGCTAGAATGTGTTCATTCAAAATCAGCAATAATTTCTTGCAGGTTGTCTAATGTGATTTTTTTTCTCATACATTCCCATGGCAGCACGATTCATTAAAACCCACTGAAGTGCAGCCTCCACTGAACTTTGATGACTGTTCAGAATAAGTTTTGTTTTCAGTGCAGCAAATCTAGACATTTATTGGACAAATGCTTCAAAACGTCACTTCCAGAGAACATCAGTGTCTTTGGAGTAAATGAGGCAGTGGGCTGGCCAAGACACTGGGCTGATGCATGATTATTGGAGGAGCTGTCAAAGTGGCTGGACCTCTTTTTGATTGACACCATTTTGTCATTGGAGCATTTCAAGTTCAGTCCCATATGAATTTTTGGCAAGTGATGCTGCTGCTCATAGTCTGTTATTTGCTAGTGATATAGACCACTATTTTCATTTGTAAATATCCTACTGTAAATAAAAACATAAATATAGCATTCTTGAGTTTGCTACTTGCTTCTGTTTAGTAAAGTTTGTTCATTTATTTCAAACTAAATCATGGGGGCTGGGGTCTATCCAGTCAGGGATAAGCTGTGTGATTTCTTGGTGTTTTTTAAAGACATGGAGTTGGATAGTGCAACGTCTCAGCTATACAAGTTATTGTCTTTAGTGGCAACAATTGGAGTTCCATCATCATGTGTAAAGAGGAGCTTCTCCTGCTTAACACTAGAATCCCTGAAGCCTACAAAAAAACTCGTAATCCCAGGCCACCTTAAATTCCATTGCACCTCTCCATTAGCATCTTTTGTTTTGTAAATGTGTCGCTCACCACAAGCAGCAAGTAGCCTGCTATTCCATACCCCCCACCACCACAGCTCAACTCGGGGAAAAAGTTCTCCCAGCTCAAGGCTCTTCTTCATCTGGGTGTGAGGTGCCTGGAATGGTAAAGGGTAAATAATACATCGTTATTTGGAACACATGCATTTCATGTGTGTTACGTGTCTACAACGATCTATGTAAATGTGTGATGACAGGAAATGCAAGAAATGTTGAACACATATCTAAAACACAAACCTTTTCATGTTATCGTACTAACGACAAAATGTAGACATGAAGTGTATATATACTGTGTGAAGACTGAAGACCAAATATCAAATAAACACTTTCACAAAAGGTACACGTATAACAACACAAGTGCACTTTTATTCAAAGATATAACTGAAGAAAACAAATCAGGTTAGGGCACAATGCTGACACCCAATTGCTGACTCATAATCAAGAGATTGTGGGTTAGAGTCCGGCTACTTCCCAGAAGTATTGTTTTGAGTCGTGAGCTGCTCTTATTGTTACTATTATACAATAAAAACATGCATACTTGTAAAGGTTAGTGTTTGTTTTTTCTTTTTAGTTTTATTCTCTCAGTCGCATTCACACTCCCCCCGATCTGACACTTGTTTTCAAATAAAGACGTGCTATAACAGAGGTGAACTCAGCTGAGGATGAGGGTTCTACACCGGAGAAGGAAAACAGAAGCCTGCCCCGCAAGAAACATCCACTCACACATAAGAACAACGCAGCTGCATCAGGCGTAAAGGGGAAAGATGGCATTGTTTGGATGCAAGAGGTTGGCTCAGGATTACGAGTTTTTTCATACACTTCAGGGATTCTAGTGTTAAAACGAGTCAAATAGTACAACCACATCATAATGGCCCAAAATTATTTAAGCAACCTTGCTCTGCTGGGTATTGAGAGGAAACTAGAAAAGTCTCTTTTAGAAAAGACTCCCACTTGGTATGACAATGTCACAGACCATTTTCTACAAAAAATAAAGTAGGACAGAATTTACAAATAAATAACATGATGCAATAATTCACTCATTTTATGATGTAGGCCTAAAATGTGCTTCCCCTGTTTGAAAGACCACCAAGCCGCCACTGTTGGTGACTATGGGAATGTGAGCATGACTCATTCAGCCCTCCCTCGGTGACTATCAGTGTGTCATTCACTTAAGATTTTTTGTATTTATGCATTTCAAAACAAAATGGTGAACTGAGAATGGGAATTGCAAACCCTCATTCTCTGGCTCAGAGGCAAGTGCTTTGCAGCATGACCTAAACTGAGAGCGCCCCCTGTCAGCCATACAGGGCTTGTCTCTGACCACTGTGAGTGGTGCACTTCCCTGGTGACGGCAGCTGATCTCTCTCTGTGTCAGCTTCCATCTTCTCTGTGCAATATCGCCACTACACTCCACCCATCCACAGTGTAAATCCCACCCTTATTGCCAATTGAATTGCTGTAGACTCATTCCATGAAGCATCTCATTTTGTAGATTTGTGCTGTGGTGAGCTGTGAACTCATATGGTCTCTGGCTCAGAGACGAGTAATTTGCGGCAAGCCCTCCATCAGTCAGCTACTTGGAGCCCATCTGTGACTGCTGTGAGTGGTCCACTTCCCTGGTGATGTCAGCTGATCTCGATTTGTATCAGCCCTCACTTTCTCTGTGCAGCGTCACCACTACACCAGTCATCCATTTTATAAGAGTTTTGACCTCTCCAAGATAGCATCAGTTCACATTACCAAGGATAAGTGGGGTGTATAACAAAGCAAAGACACAATCTTAAAAGAAATCTAAAAGAAAATTAGCAAAGGAATCAAGAAAACAATTATGCCATATCAAGAAGACCCACGTGTTACATTTTCATCCTCAAATATCTTAAATATCTTGTGTTAAGGAAAAGTTTAGTACTCTTTCCTACCCTGCAATAGAGGCAGCAGATCCAAAATGGCCTGGCCCAGCACAACAGTCTTCTCATCCTTCTGCTTCTTCTCTTTTGGCAGAACTTCTAACACTGACACTGTTGGGGGGAATAGATGAAAAAAAATGTCACATCTTACCAACCATGTAGGACCCCGTTCAGAAGACAATTCGCTGATATTCTCATCATAGCCCACAAGGCAATGCAGCCAACAGTAATACAAAAGCACCTGATACACTTGGAACATTTGGAAATTAGCTGGTGGGGGATTCACTGCTTAAAAATGGGTGTAATTTTCAGCATTTAATGTCAATGTTGATTTATTTATAGAGCACATTTAAAAGAACATCAGTAATGCTGTAGCCAAAGTGCTTTACATTAAAATATTCAATGAGCATAAATAAAATAAACTAAAATAGGTATAATAAATGAAATACAGCCAGCAGTGAATTAAAGAAAAAAAAGAAGATTACTAAGAGTAGGACAACCATCATTATCAGTGAAGGTCACTGAAAGCTAGAGAATAGAAATGGGTCTTCAATCTCATTTTAAACAGTTCAATTGAAGGTGACTCCTTAATATAATGAGGTAAAGAGTTCCACAGACGAGGTGCCACAGCTGCAGAAGTCCTGTCCCCCTTAGTTTCACACTTAGTACAAGGGACCATAAGAGACAATTGACCCGTAGATCTAAGCTCTCTGGATGGCTGGTGTAAAACACACAATTCAGATAAATAGGCAGATAAATAGGTAATGATTTAAAAACTAGCAGCAAAATTCAATTCAATTCAAAAGTCAATTCTGAAACTAACGGGCAGCTGGTGTAAAGATGCTAATATTGAAGAAACAGAATTAAACTTTCTTGCCCCAACTACAAAAATGGGCAGCAGCATTCTGCACTAACTGCAACCTTTGTATCAGGGATTTGCTGATTCCAGAATATAATGAGTTACAGTAATCAAGTTGAGAAAAGATAAAAGCAGGAGTAGCTTTCTCAAGACCCCTAGGAGATAAAAAAGGTTTGACTTTAGCTAGCTGGAAGAAGCAACTCTTCTCAAAAGAGAGGTTACTGTCAAAAATGACACCAAGATTACGAACTTGAGGTTTGCAAAAGTCAACGAAAGAGCCGAGAAGTTCAAAACCAATTTGAGCTTTGGCAGGGGAACCACAGCTATCAGCACTTCCATTTTTTTTTTTGATTGAGATCAAGAAAATTGTCGGCCATCCAGGATCTTTGTTCAAAAAGACATTTGTGCAGTGCAGAGTTACAAACAGGAACATAAACCTGTGTATCATCAGCATTACAGGGGAGAGAAATATTACATTTCCTGAAAATAGCTTCTATAGGATGACAATAAATAGAAAATAAAATAGAACCCAAAATGGATCCCTGAGGAACACTACATGTAACAGGAGCAGTAGACAAGAAACAGGAGTTGAAAAACACTGAGAAGTGTCTACCAGTAAGATATGATCTGGACCAGTTAAGAGCAGCCCCTTTAAGCCCCCCAGATGTTCGAGATCTCATGGTCAATAGTATCAAAAGCTGCAGAGAGGTCTAGGAGGGCAAGGACTGCAGTCCCACCTGAGTCAGTAATAAGAGAGAGAGATATCCTACTTGCAGGAGGGCTGTCTCAATACTATGAAAACACTGAAAGTCAGATTGGTAGATCTCAAATAAATTATTGGAATTAAGATAATCAATCGATTATAAAGAAATCTTTCTAATATTTTAGCAAGAAATGGCAATTGGGAAATCAGGCAAAAATTAGCTAACACTCCAGGATCTAAATCTACCTTTTTCAGACAAAGTCGCACCACCGCATGTTTATAAAAAAGCAGGCAGAACCCCTCCAATAGAAACATTGATAATAGTTAACAAAGATGGACCCAGAACATCAAAAGCTTCAACTAAGAGGCGTGATGGATAACATCAAGAAGACTGAAAGTAAATGCAAGTGTGTCAATAATACTTTTCAGTTGTGAAAATGAAACAACATCAAAAGATTCTAAGACAATGCAATGATTAACAACAGGAAGTACATAACCAATAGGAACAATGCCAGAGCGGATCATATCATTTTTGCTGACAAAGAATGAAAGAAACTACTCACTTGAAAGAATAGTACTATTTAATCCCTTCTCTGAATGGGGATAAATAGCCACATTAATTGCCTTAAATAAGACCTTAAGAGAGGATACCAAATCAGAAAAGTAATCATGTTTAGATTTTTTGATCGCATCCTGGATATTGAACACGGAAGTCCTGAAAATCAGCTTAGATACAGACAACCTATCTATCTTCCAATGCCGTTCAGCAATTCTTCAGGTCAGACTTGAATCCGATTGAACATCTCTGGAGAGATCTTAAAATGGTTGTGCACTGATGCTTCCCATCCAACCTGATGGAGCTTGAGAGGTGTTGCAAAGAGGAATGGGTGAAACTGGCCAAGGATAGGTGTGCCAAGCTTGTGGCATCATATTCAAAAAGACTTGAGGCTGTAATTGCTGCCAAAGGTGCATCAACAAAGTATTGAGCAAAGGCTGTGAATACTTATGTACATGGGATTTCTCCGTTTTTTTATTTTTAATAAATTTGCAAAAACCTCAAGTTAACTTTTTTCACATTGTCATTATGGGGTGTTGTGTGCAGAATTCTGAGGAAAAAAATTTAATCCATTTTGGAATAAAGCTGTAACATAACAAAATGTGGAAAAAGTGATGCGCTGTGAATACTTTCCGGATGCACTGGTACATCATTTTTTACAAAAGAATCACAAGCAAGTTAAGTTCTCAGGGTCACCCAGTGAGTTGGAGGTGGAGATTGAAATGGTACCCTTAAAGTCCAGTAAGACAGACATTACTCCACACAACCTGCCAAATATTTCCATTCATCCAACTTCCAAATACAAGGTAATGGAAAGCCAAAACTATTATGAAGGCCAAGGCTGGAACAATCCTACAAGGCAGGGGAAAGGCAATAAGAAGATATCACAGAGATTTCAACTAGCAATTCCAATGGTGTGGATTTATTCTGTTTTAGGGTTGTGTGGTATCTACTGGCACAGGAAATATTGTGGGAGTGCAAGGAAGAACGGATTCCACTAAATAGCAACAGTTCCTCAAGGAGAATATCAGACAGTTGGCAAAGTGAAGCAGAAAAAAAAGGGATGGCTTCTACAACAAGACAACAATCCAAAATACACTATGGAACCTCCTATGAAGTACCTCAGGAAACACAAGGTGAAGGTTTGGGGGTGGCACACGCACTTCCCAGACTTGAACATTATTGAAAATCTGTGGGTAGTTCTTAAGCATTTTGTGCACACAAGACAACACAAGAACATCTCACAGTTGAAAGTGACCTGTAAAGAAGAATAGAGAAAATCTCCAAAACAAGAATCCAAAGACTCCTTAGCCAGCTACAAAACACGTTTGGAAGCTACGATTTTTACAAAGGGGGTGTTGCTAAGTACTGACTTTGCAGGGTGCCAAAACATTTATTGGTTTACATTTTTTAGTTCATGAAGTAAATCATTACTTTACATGAACATTTTCATTAAAATGCAATGTTTTAGTTTCTTTGCTGTCAAGGTTATATTTAATGGTTTTTTTTATATCAAAATGAGCAATTTGGCTAAGGGGTGTTTCAGACTGTGTAAAATTGGATGCAGATTTTTTTTCCCATTTTAACCATTATAAATCTACCCAAATAAGGTTAGAATTGAATTTACCGTCTTGTCTGTTAGAGATTTTTCTATTTTTACTTTGTAATTATAATTTTTCTTTTACTGTGTGGCCACCAGGGGGCACTGCAGCTCCCCAAACACCCAACACACATAGGCTCGTACTCAAGTACTAAGCACAAAGTGCTTTTATTTGTGTGAAACTCCATCCATGCATCCATCCATTTTCCAACCCACTGAATCCAAACACAGGGTCACGGGGGTCTGCTGGAGCCAACCCCAGCCAACACAGGGCACAAGGCAGGAACCAATCCCGGGCAGGATGCTAACCCACCGCAGGACACACACAAACACACCCACACACCAAGCACACACTAGGGCCAATTTTGAATCATCAATCCACCTAACCTGCATGTCTTTGGACTGTGGGAGGAAACCGGAGCGCCCAGAGGAAACCCACCCAGACACGAGGAGAACATGCAAACTCCACGCAGGGAGGACCCGGGAAGCGAACCCAGGTCCCCAGATCTCCCAACTGCGAGGCAGCAGCGCTACATACTGCGCCACCGTGCCACCCCGTGTGAAACTCTTTTCTGCAAAGAGTTTCCCATAGCAAATTCACAGTCACAATTTCTGCGCAAAGCAATGCTTTGTAATTCTGTTCTCTCTTTCTCTCCCTACGACCACCTCCACTCCTCCAGCAGGTTTTGTCCACCACCTCACGACTCTGGCTCCTGGAATTGTGGCAGGCAGCTCCTTTTATGTTACACCCTGAAGCACGTCCCGAAACTGTGGTTCAGGTTTCGGCTAAGGTAGAAAGCAGACAAAGAAGGGCTCACCAGTCCCTGCAGCAGCCCATAGCAGCACCCACTGAACCAAGCAGGG
Source organism: Erpetoichthys calabaricus (assembly GCF_900747795.2). Classification (NCBI taxonomy): domain Eukaryota; kingdom Metazoa; phylum Chordata; class Cladistia; order Polypteriformes; family Polypteridae; genus Erpetoichthys; species Erpetoichthys calabaricus. The sequence goes on along the minus strand of NC_041404.2, from coordinate 124,936,603 downwards.
CTGTCCAAGAACTTCAGTTCCCATGATACCCTGTGGGAATCCATGGCAGTGCCACAGCCAAGGGGGGTTGCCATCTAGCAGTCCTGGGGATATCTTCCCCCGTCCTTCCCAGCTGAGGACATCCTGGCTGTCCCTCACAACGGTTTGTAAAGTACAGTACTTTGAACCACATTCTGTGTATGAGAACACTGGCTCTATAGAAATAAAGGTTATTGCTGTTTATCAATTTAATTGATTGAATTATTATAATGGATACATTGTTCGATTATCTAAGTCCTTAATGAAGGTACCATCTTTAGAAATTAGAGTAAAGTAAGTTCAATTAATTAAAACATAAATTAACTGGAGCGCTTTGTGGAGGAATCAATGTCCGATTTTGCACACTGTAATCTGTTCTTTGCGACCTTTAATACTCAGTATGTACCTTCTGCATTATTTTGGCACTTTTATGAATTATTTTAACCCAATTCTGGCAATGCCATTTTGTGTCCTGGATTGTCATCTCCATTTTGGGACAGTCTTTGTATGACTGTGGCCATATTGCTTACAGTTGCTATGTGACACAAACATCACATGACATACCACATGGTCCATCTATATAAGATGGATGTACATGGCTTTCTGGTGTCTGTGTTTTGGCTGTCTTTCTTACATACTGTAACCTCCAACCTTTTTTCCTTAGTGTGAGTGGAAGTAAGAAAGTATTTCAAAAAGGACTTTGACTTCTTTGACTACAACTTCTTCTTAAGATCTTTGGTTCTGATGAGATTCAGTTCTGGTTTTTGACCTCTGGTGATCTTCTGACTTGACTCATGCCATATCTTTGTTGTCTGCTTCTTGGTCACAGTTTTCTGAATGAATGCTTGTTCATTTCGTAACACTATATATGTAAGATGTTTTAATGGAATTGTGTTATCACTTTTTCCTATTTATTTGGTATGTTCCATGCACTAATGACAGAAGCATTACTTTTCAAAAATGGTGTAATTGGCAGGATTGGCCAAATTCTCAGTGCTCAAATGCTAATGATACACCTCTAGCAGGGAAAATAGACATCGTTTTTGAGGCACCCTCAAGATATTCCAACAGGAAGCCATAAACACTCACAGAAAGAAAACTCGTTTTGGCTTTTGCAAAAGCATACTCACAGATAGCAGGCTTGTGCGCCATGTCATCAGGGGTATTGTTGGTTTCGGTGCTTTCAAAGGTGCAACTGAAGTTGTATTCAACACAGAGGTCTGCTGAGGACTCCACTTTGGCAGAATCTCCTACTATTGTATTGTTAAATTCAGTTTTGATGAACGAGAAGAAGTGAACCCCTTTTGTTCCTTTCTGAAAGCAGATAAGTGACACAGTTACACAACAACAAATCGCATTATTGACCAATTCATTTCAACTTTGAATTATGCTCTGTAGCACACCTCCCAGCATTAAAGGCCTGATCAGTCTGTCTGGAGTTTGCAGATTTTCCCTGAATCAATGTAGATTTGTTCAGATATCCTCTCACTTCATAACAACAAGCAGGTTAAGTTCACTGGCCCCAAAATTGAAGGTGCCATGCGTCGGACTTCAGTCACATGCAGGGTTAGTTCCTACATTATTCTCCATGCCCCCATGATTCCAACCCCATGTAGTCCTGAATTGAATTAACAGGTACTGTACATAAAAGTAATTAATGTCATTTTATTCTTATACTGAAACATCTGTACATCTGCTATACCATCCACTTGGCCTACTAGCTGTTAAGAAATGGAGTATCAGACCTGGAGAAATGGGGGCGAGGTCTCCAAAATACAGCCACAAAGCAGGGCAGGACCTTCACTAGCCAGCCCAGACAAGGCTCACCCAGTCCAGCTTACCCCTCACTGCTGTCTGCAAACTTAGCCTAGCAGGACGGTCCCAAACAAGGACAACAAGCAAAGTAGAGATGTCTCAAATTACAGCAAAAGGCTCACAAGAGGGGGGAATAACCATAAACCGCCGGCTTGTAGACAGAAGGATATTTTTAAATAAAGGATTTATTAAGAAAAGTAGAAAATAAAGCAAAACTGCTAAACAGAGAAAAAAATGCAAAAATAGGTGTCTAAAAAGGCAATTCACAGAAAACAAGTAACAATAAGTGATCCAGTAACAGTATGTCAAGGTCCATGATTTTTCATAAATTATTTATGCCATTTCTAAGAATATTCCTGGAAATCTATATATGGATTCAGGGGCTTTGATGCTCAGGGATTCTGAATATTTGGTCAGAAATGATGTATTGGGTTTTGTTGGAAATTAGGACTCCCAAACCAAACAAGTCCCAAAAGCACTTCTGAGGGGGAAGTCTTGTCGAAAATCCTGGACAGACACAAAAAGGGCCTTGTAGAATCATTATAAAATAAAAGTTTCATTTGACACCAAAAAAAGCTCTTCAATACCAATGAATTTCCGTAAAGCTCAAACATGCAAAATAGAGTTGCTTAAAATAGTAAGGCATTCCAATGTGAATGAAATCCCAAAACAAGAAACCAAAGAGTAGTCAAAAGACAGACCAAACAGGTCAAAATCAAATAATTTACAATAAGCACAGAAGAAACTCCAAAACTCACCAAAACTCCCAAATGCAATCAAAGGGAGTCACTAGGAAATGTGGAAGACCCTCCAGATTTATTGGGTGGAGGGCAGTTCCTGGCAGTGACTGACAGGTGGCCCCATCTCTAGAGGATCTACCCACAAAACACATGGAACATAACACAAAGATAACATAAATGAATGGCTCAACAAAGAATAAAAAGGACATAAAACAAGAGTTTGAACCCCAACCAGTGAAGAATCCTGGCTTAGATATAACAGTATATTTAGATATTTTGCTTGTTTTACTGAAACACTAATTTGTTTTTTCAACGAGTTTTTATATTTGCTCTCCACCTGACAACAGTTCCCAGAATGCTTCAGGCTGCACATGTTGTTGACATCCTCAGCGGTCCCAGGGTATCTGAGTCTGACAGATAAGTCCTGTTTCACTGTTCTAAAAAAACTTTAGTTTTTGCTCTTCTCAGATTGTTTTTTGACTTTGATTTCTGGTTCTCATATTGTCTTTGATGCTTCATCGTGTTCTCTCACAGTTTTGACCTTTCCCCGTTCTCTGACTACAATTCTCCTGGACATTTTATATTTTTCTTTTGCTGTCTCTCAGAGGTCAGTTCACAGTAATCCCAAAACAGAAGCAAAAATCCAGAAACCACAAGGAAAAGAAATGCAATGCACAAAAACTGCAACACAATCGGGAACCTTCTCTGCTTTGGCCTAAATAGCCAAAGAGAGGACTCAGAAGTAGTGATGTCAGGGTGTGCAGCCATTACACATAATCATTGATTGTCTGTGGGTGTGTGTGTGCGCGTGTGTGCGTGTGCGTGTGCGTGTGCGTGTGTGTGTGTGTGTGTGTGTGCTAAGCTCAGGATGTGAGAGTAAGCCAACCCCCAACGAACTTCACAAATTCCGTTAACCCTATGATAATAAGAGTGTGACCAGTAGTGAAAAACATAGCACCCCAAGCTGAAGACACAACTTCACAGACACAAGTCCCAGTATAATAAAAGGTTGATTTTCACAAAAAAAATTTCACAAAGGTTCCGAAAGTATTATAAATACAGCACAACACAATTCTTCTTTCTCTTACACAATTCTTCTTTCTCTTACTTCTCTTCCACACCTCACAGGTGAGCTATGTCCTCCTTCCACCCAATTCCAACTCCCTGGATGAGGTCGAATGGTCTTGAACCCAAGGTTATTCTTGTGCTAGGGCATAAGCTCAATGGAAGTCAGTTGGAACTCCCAAAAAGTAAGGATATTGAATCCTTTAACCTTACCCTGGTGGCCTCCACAGAACCCAACAGCACTACTTCATGGGACTACAGATCCCAGCATGCCCTGCAGGCCGCCGTGTGGGGATCACAACCAAAGGAGGCTGCCACCTAGTATACTGGGGAAGAAAATATTTTATCAGTGTGCATTTCTCAAAGTCCTTCCATTGTACTGGCCTCCCAGCCAGACAAAGATCCCTTGTACAATCCCAGTTTCACTTCTTTACACATCTAATAGCCAGCCCTGAAGGTGATATTGAAGACACAACAGGGTGGTGGTAGACTTCAATTTAACATTTTAACTCTCCATCTGTTACTTTTTTCAAATATTTGTTGTTTAAGAAGTATGAACTACAGTTAGACAGTTAGCCATAGATATTCCACAGTCAACAACAAACAAATGTATATCACTAATACATTACTTGAGTTGGAATCTGACATCAGTTGTGATCAGTTTTTAATACCATGATATCACTATTGTTTTTGAATATGGCAATTTCTTTAAAAAATGTTTATAAACAAAATATGTGTGATAAGAGGTCTCTTGTGAAGTGCAGAATTGCTGTAAATAAATAATCAAGTACCAGAACATGCAGGCTCTGAACAGGAGCGGGTGTGCCCATGCCAGAGCTGCTCCCAGATTGATTGAGGTGCTTGGCTGATCACGCATTTACGTGCAGATGTGAGCGGGTCCTTCAAGTAGCTGGAGAACAACACCTGCAACTAGCTGGGCAGTATAAAGGAAGCCTGTATGGCAAAGAAGGGAGAAAGAAATCAGACAAGAAATACAATGTGAGAGAGTGGTATCGGGTGCCTGAGCAGAACGAGTCAGCGACAGGCAGAGTGGTCATTAGCCCCGATGCTCCAGGGGCAGATTGTGTTTTCAGAGGAGCAGATTTGATGGCGGTGGAGACTTTCTCAGGGATCCGAGGGATGCAAGGTGTGCGAGAAGGAAGATGGAAGGACAAACAGACCCTGAGAGGTCTGGTAGATGGTGATGGAGGCAGTCAAGAAGGGAATCAGTGCGGAGGACCATGGCTGCCAGAGTCTCAGCTGGCTGGGTGAGCTATGGGTGGGCTGGGAAGACAGAAAGGGAGTGTTGCTGGGCTCATTTGGGAAGAACAGAGAAAGATTAATGCCCAGACGACTTTTGTTTTATGGCTGGATTTTAACTCGTGGACTATTCACTGTTGTTATTAGATTATTTATTTATTTAAGAAAAAGCACTGCACTGTTTGCACTTTTGTTCATGTTTTAATAAAATCGCTGGCCACTTTTGCACCAACCGGTTTCTGAATGTCTGTGTCCTTATTTGCCCGGCTCATCTCGATTCATGACTATTCATAATGGTTCTGGATTCAAATGGCTCCCAGATGCAACTCGGGAGCATGAAGCTAACCCGGACCCTCACAATGTAATATCTGACTCTGTGATGAATAAATAAAATTTTAAAAAATGCCTCCACTTTCTGTTGAGAATTTACCTTATGTATAGCATTGCTATTTTTCTTTGGGTTGGTATGAGTTGCTATTTTGTTGCTTTACATGTTGCACCATTAATTGTTGATTGTGAAGATGGCAGCCATTTCCAAAACATGATGTATAATGCAAAGCGATGTATAAAGTCATCAGAGCGACGCTCATCTCAGTAGTCGTGTTTGGGTTGTGCTTCTTTAGTCTCATTTTCTGGTTTCAGTTTGTTGATTTGTCCTTTCTTGACTGCATGTTTTCTTTACGGCTTTGACTTCTGAACTCTCTGTCTTCTCGGTAACGACTCGTTTTGTTTTCCAATCTGTGCTCATTTTCTCATTTCAATACGTATCCTCTTTTTTGCTCGACTCAGCCGTAAGACTTTCAAAGCAGTTAACTGAGCCCACAAACACAGTTGAACTTCAGATAGTCTCAGGCTTGAGGTGTTTTATTTGCTCAGAAGGGGCTTGTGTGTTGTGGGACCATGCACTGTATCAGTCTCACATTTATGTGTGTGATAGGGTCCTGGCTGAACTAATTCCCCATTTCAGACTCTTTACTATGGGGACCTGAGCAGAATCCCCAAATCCCACCTATAGCCCTTGTAGGTCTACTCCAATCTGATCACCATCAGGGTTGACTGCTGTTGTAGTTAAACTATTCCCGCTTTCTTTCACATCTGTAACAACAGGCAATTAGACAGAGGACCAGAAAGGGTAGGAGTAAAGGTTACACCTTTTATTCATAGGTCAAAATATAAGCTGAGTAAAATGAATATTGGCAAAATAATACCACTACAACCTGGATAATAAGCAGCTTAGACTACCAGGTGGCTCTCTGTCTTAGTACGTTGATTAGTCTCTGGTCTGGTGTGGCCTCTACGGATATAACAGCAGAGACACAGAATAGCCTGTTTTCCATGAATTTAAGCCATTATGTGGTCCGTGACATGCCTCTTGAACCTGTGGAGGTGTACTCCAACAATTCAGCTTTTCAGTCCAGCCTCAGGCATGACTCAGCCACCATTCAATGCCTGGCCTGCACCAACCTTCACATCTTTTCACCCTGGCCACTTGCATTACCCCAGACTGTCTTCCTGGAAGGGGAAGGGGTAAACTTATCATCCTTCATAAATTCTAAATAATTAAATAAGCTTCATAAACTCTACCTGTGCAAATGCACACATGGGCTGGCATTCCGGCTAGGACTGAATAGAGACCTTTACCTGGCTGGGAGACCAGTGCAAAGGAAGGACTAGGAGAGATGAGCACTGCTGAATTTTTCCCCTCAAGTTTGCTAGATGGCAGCCTCCCTGAGTTTGGATTCCTGCACAGACACCTGCAGGGAATGCTGGGACCTGTAGTACTATGGGGTAGCCCTGTTGGATTTTTTGGGGGCTTCCAGGGGGGGAATTGCTGGAATTCACAACCCCTACTTTCAGGAACTTCTATTTGTCCTGGAAGTGCTTCCAGCAGGTTATGCCCTAGTACCAGGGCATAGTTAAAAGGAGCCACTCGATCTCAGTCAGGCAAGTTGGAGTTGGGAGAGGACATGAACAGCACTTACCTGGGAGAAGTTCAGGAGAAAGAAGAAGTCTTTGTGCTGTGGTAAAAGAAGAAGCCTGTTAAATGTATTTTGTGAACAAAAAAAAAGTTTATTTGCACCCAGGACTGTCTTGGTGTGGTTGTTTCTGGGGTTTGGGGGATCAGTGGAACCCCCAGAGGTCACAGTGATAGCATTGCTACAAATTCTGGATGGTTACGCCTTGTAACATTATAAAACACATCTGTTCTTAGCAGTAAAACATGCCTTCATAAATGCTCTGCACTTACAATACCTCTTTTTTACAGTTTTTATACTCTTTACTTAGGATAAACAGTATGCATACTGTCAGAATGCTGTTTCTTTATTATGAACATCCAATTCAAACTCGTTATCTAAACACAGAATAGACAGACAGACAGATAATCACAAAATACCAGATACTACAAATATATAGAAATAAAATGAAACAATAGGTAAAAAGCTATTCAACAGTGGTCTCGTCAGGACGTCTCAGATCTACAAATGTCTCCTAATTCAATGTCTCCTGCCTGTGCATTTTCCTTCATTTCCATTTCTGCCCCAACAACCTCAAACAGACAGCAAATGGATTGTTCACCCTTTTCATTTGCAGTGGCAGCAGAGTGTTGTTAATATCTTGGAGGCTTTAACAGTTTCTTTAGTAAGACAAATGACAAAACAGCAGAAGTGCCCATGACACACGACTCGTGAGCAGCCTTTCTGCTACAAGCCACTTACCAGGTTTTTGCCCCGCACAACTGTAATCTGCACAGGTATGCCTGGATGGCCACCCCCGATTTGACAGGGATCCATGTCTGTGTGGCACTCTGTCACTGTGTGTGTAGTAGCACTTCAGTCAACTGTTGTTAGTCTTTGGGTTCAAGATTTTAATCTGGAGAACACCTGAAATGTAAAAGAACAAATATACAGTTTGGGATTAAGATGGCACCATGCCTGTCTTATAATACCCTGAAAAACGTACAGGTGAAGGAAAAAAAAAACATAGAACTGTGCAGCAATCCTTAGACGCCACCATCTCCATGTCATAAAGGGACATGATGGCATAGTACCCCAGATTTGAAGGTTACTGCTGCTTCAATGCCTACCAAGCCTTCTTTGGGGGTATGTCCTTGACTCTTAAAGGCAGTGCCCATTGTTGAATGCCATTAGCCCTGAAGATGCTTCATTCAGGACAAAATATAAATCAAGGCAGAGCAAGCATCAAGTTACAATGAAAAGGGACCACAATGGAAAAAAAAAAAAAAAATGAATTTGTTAAGAATTGGGGTTGCTGAATTTTTACATTTTCTTCCCAATATGCTGCAAACACGTGACCAGTGCTAGGGCTCATGAAAATGAGTGGTACCCCATTGTCAACAATTCCTTACTTAAACAGTGCCATTCAAAATCAGGCACCGCATCAGAATGTGAGTCGACATCAGCTTGTGCAACCACATATGGTTTGAGGATGTGTGGATATGTCGGAGGCTTGAAGCATTTCCCACACGAAGGAAGCCTGAACTGGAAGACAAGTTTGAGAAAGCAGTTAATGGCCCAATTACTGGAGTATCCTTTCTTTCTTTTTTGTTTGTCTAAAACTGGAGAGGATGCTTCCTTGCAAGAACAAATCAGCTGAACTGCCTGAGCAGGTTCATTGCTGATTGTTGCACACTCACACTGCTCCAGGAGGTGTGTCGGGGTCTACACAGCCATAACAAGGCTTTTTACGCTGTTCTCTCCCTGCCTCAGCCATTTTTCATCCTGAGAAGACCGTCACTCTCAGGGGCCATATTCAGACAGGTCATGGTGTCTGTTTCTACCACTCTATTTAATGGCAGTGCTGCAGCAAAGAACACAAAGGACCAGAAACCAATCAACAGAAATGGAGAAAGGAATCAGACAAATAAGTAAATGGAAATGTTAATATAATAAGATAGAGAGCCACCTGATAGCTTATTATCAAGGTTGAATTTTTTTTGTTACATTCTGCTATTTTGAATATATTTGCCATAACCATGAATAAAAGTGTAATTTTCAAAATCCAAAAAGCAAGATTTTCATCTGGCACACATTCTTATAATGAGGACATTTTATAATTTTTTGTATTTTCTCTTTGTACTTTTTTGAAATCTGTATGGCTAAGTTGGCCTTTTTTTACCTAAGGAATCCAATTTTCACATTAGTTTTTTTCCTTTCTGCCTTGCCTTGTTATCATCTTCCTAGTGACCCCACTTGTGAAGTCCAGGCTCCCTCAACAATTATTTAACAGTAAGTCTGAACACAATGTCCAATTTAAGACAGATAACTTATTAAGGCTTAGACCTGGCTTATTGTGTCTCCAGTTCACATTTTTATTGTGGCTAACGGGATTTTTATACTTCTTATTTATCTTTACTTTTTAAAGTAATTAAGTGGCACAATAGCTATGGTATTGCCTTGCCACTCCGAGGACTAGGTCTTTATGTCTTTATGGGACTTTAAATCAGTCCCAGCCTTTATGGATTTTGCTTATTCTGTTTTTTCCCACATTTAAAAGACATGAAATAAGGCAGTCGGGTCACTCTCCATTGGCTCAGTATCCATGTATGCTAGATGTGTGCCCCACAGAGGACTGGTATCCAGGCTGATGCTCATTCATGCCTCATGCGTAACCACCACATTGTAATTGGATAAGATGAATAGAGAGATAATATATAACTAGTCAAAGAGATTACTACGACGCAGTCATGCCAAATACTAAAGAGGAAGGGAAGGACGCATCAGATTAAACAAAACATCGGCTTACTTACCAGCACCTTGTCCCAAGTGAGACGATGCTCAAGAACTGTAGAGTCTCTACTGCAGCTAGGACTGCTCCATCATTGATGGGGTCCTTCAGTCCAACAACGCAGCTGGCTTTTGCTGAAATCACTACATCTCAACAGACCATTCCATTTTATTTGTCACAAATTTATGAAAGTTCACATTACCTTAAGGTGATCTCTCTCCCAAATGGAGACTAAGCAGGGCAGTATATGAGACTCAGCAAGTCCCACTACATTAGAGAAGAATGGCCAAGCAGTGTGATACACAGAGTTATCTGTGAACAGTTGCTTCTCTTTACGTCATCACAGTGTCTTGGGCAGGACCCCACAAGGCCATGATTCTTGACACTGGGAAAGTCTATGATGTACCAGAGCTTCAGTCAGAAAACAATGTAAACCAGGACACAATATAGACCCCCCACTTTGCAAAGAGGGAAGGTAATGTGTCATCAACAAGGTGACATACAGAGGGAAAAATTCAAACGATCCACCTTCCTAACTGGAGCCATCATCAGGCACAAGGCTATAACCATCACTGGTGGAGACAGCAGCCCACCGAGAGCAGATACCGTGACCAGTCAGAGGCTTTAAACCCCTGAGCTGCTGTCAACACATGTGGAAATATGGCCTTTACAGAAGCCCAACAAATGCAGAAAGATGTCAACATAAATTAACAGATGATTATCACATGAAAATTTACTGAAGGATTTGGTATTTAACATCTACATTGTGGCCACCAGGGGGACGCACCAGCTCCTTGGACCCAACATAAACAGATGCAATTCATAAGTGCAGCACACAAAGGCTTTTTATCTGGGAAACTCCTCAGGTAAGAGTTTTCCACAGTGATAAGCACAGTCACAATAAGCACCATAATAAAGCACTCCACACTTCTTTCTTTGTCTTTTTCTCTCTTCTTCTTTTCTCTTTCTCGGTCCTGCTCCTCCCGACTCTGGCTCGTCCTTGTGAGGCAGGCAGCTCCTTTTATCTTCCACCTGGGAGTACTTCTGGTCTTCCATACATGTGGTCCGAATGCAATTCCGGCTGAGGCAGAAACCCCATGAAGTAGGGCTATCCAGTCCCTGCAGCACCTCCTGACGGCACCCACGGCACCCAACAGGACAGAGTCCAAGAATTCCAAGTTCCATGGTGCCCTGTAGGAATATGGGGCACCACTGCAACCCAGGGAGACTGCCATGTAGCGTTACAGGGGAGAAAATGTCCTGTGCACACTCTCTTCCCTGGTCCTCTCTTCCTTGGTATCCCAGCCAGGTAAGGGCCCTGGCTGTCCCTCACAACATGATGACAGTAAGTTTTACATATTTACACACAGCTTACATACTTAACTTTATTCTATTTTCATTTGAAAGCTTGCTCCCTTGTTGGGCCTAGCGTATAGAATTGGATCTTCAGGATACATGGCAGCACATCAACTTGGAGAAAGAAATCTTGATGTCCAGAACACTCTAGCTCCTCAAAACAGGGTGAATGAAACACTCATGCCACATGTGAGCTGGTGGGTAACATACACACTCACAGCTGTTTCACAGGGTAAATGGGGCCCAAGAAAAGATTAGGGTTGTGGAAGTAGCTGGACCCTTGTCTGGAGTGCTGTAGGAAATAGCAGTGGGGAGATGAAATCACTTATCTGTAGGAGATAGAACATGGGCTGGCATCCATATTGGGATGGGTTCTGGACCCTTATCTGGCCGGGAGGCCAATAAAATAAACAATACCAGATGACTTGTCCATCATAGACTGCATTAATAATGGAGAAGAGTCAGAGCACAGGAAGACTGTGGAAGACTTTGTCTTGTGGAGCAGGGTCAGCAACCTGCAACTCAACATCAACAAGACAAAAGAGCTGGTGGTGAACTTCCAATGTGTCAAGGAGCCTTTGAGACCAGTCATCATTCAGGGGGAGGATGTAGAAGTGCTGCAGAGCTACAAGTACCTGAGGGTTCACATGAACAACAAACTGGACAGGTCTGACAACAAAACAGCTCTGTACAAAAAGGGCCAGAGCAGTCTGGGCTTGCTAAGGAGACTCAGGTCTTCTGATGCCTGCTGCCAGAAATGTTCTACCACTCCATAGTAGCCAGTCTGGTGTTCTATGCTGCAGTCTCCTTGAGAAGCAACTTGAGCGCAAAAGAATTCCTCAATGCCTGAACAAACTTATCAGGAAAGCCTGCTCCTTTACACACTGGAAGCTGTTGTGGAAAAGAGGATGGTGGCAAACTTGGATGTCATCATGAAAAATCCCCTCCATTCCCTCCAGGAGGTGGAGCAACTTTAGCCACAGGCTCATTCCACCAAGCTGTGCTAAGAAGCGTCTCTGGGGGTATTTTCTTCCCACTGCTATCAAGCAGTTCAATGCTTCTACCCGATGTACTCGTTAAATTTATTTTCATTTATTTATCAATTGATTGATTGGCTGTGTTACTTGTCATGTGAGTCTATATTCTTTTTTATGTTTCTGTTGCTCTATGTATCTGAATTTCCCCTTGGAATTTACAAACTTTATCAAATCCAATTTAGTAATAGAGAGACTGGATGAGACGATCGGACAAGACTACATTCTCCCCCTACACATTAGATGGCAGCATCACTGGGCTACGGTACCTTTTTGGTTACTCACAGGGTATACTAGGAACTGTAGTCCTGTGAGGCAGCCCTGTCGACTTCTGTGGATGCCACCAGGGGGTGCTGTAGAGGTTTACACTTCCTACTTTATGGGACTTCTGCATGACCCAGAAGTGCTTCCAATGGATCAAGCTATGGCACCAGAAATACTCCCAGGTCTTAGATAAAAGGAGTCGCTCTGCCTCACCCAGGTGAGTTGGAGTATGGTGTGGAGTGCAGACAAAACTCGTCTAGGAGGAGTGCAGGAAGACAAAGAAAAGAGAACATTAGTTTGTGTGATTGTGGAGACAGAAGCCTTTGTAAAAGTGTTTGTTGCAATAAACCTTTTATTTGAACTTGGAACTTGTTTCTGTGAGTGTTCTTGAGTCTGCAAAGCCCCCAAATGGTCACACTACCTACCTGGCCTAGTCAGTTGTTGCTAATGTCATTTATACCTATAACTGTCTCACGGCAGTAATAACAGTCATAGTACTGCCATTTGTACAGAGTACAGTGAAATTCTCAACCAACATGCAACACATTACCACTCCCCAGTATTATGAGAAACAACAATTATGAAAATATGTGACATCATGGTATTTTAAAGAAAGCACAAATCCACTTACCTGGGGCCTTATGCATAACGGCGTGCGTAGAACTCACAATATAACATGGCGCAAGCACAAAAGCGGGAATGTGCGTACACACAGAAAAATCCAGATGCAGGAATCTGTACGTACGCAAACTTCCACGTTCTTCCGCTACATAAATTCCAATCAGTGTGAAAAGTAACGCACGTGCACGCGCCTTCTGTCCCGCCCCAACTCCTCCCAGAATTACACCTCTTTGAATATGCAAATCAATATAAATAGCCCTTAAGCTCAGCCTTCTGTGAAAAGGCAATGGGAAAAGCACGGGGGGAAATATAAGAATTTCAGCAAATACCAAATGGAGGCAAAGGAAAAACGTACTATTTGTTGGTTTAAACAGTGGTATAATCAACAAAATGAAGTTGATCAAGTGACAAAGTGTCAGAGAAACTCGAAGCTCAAGTTCACAAAGTCACACAGTGCCTGAAATAAAAAAGAAATCACATATCAAAGTCACCGTGAAAAGGCGAGTCGTAGCCCACCGTCTGAGTGTCATATGAAAGCTTATTAGGGTACAGACAAAAAAAATAGGCACACAGTGTGAAAAAAGCACGAAATGTCAACTTTAATCACGTAGTTTATTTTGCCATTAAAGTAGAACATCATAAACTTCATCTTAAAATCGTTTAATTTACTAGTTTCTCAAATCCCATTGTAACTAAAGTAGCGCATTAAATGCTTTGTTCTGTATTTGATCTTCTATGTGCTCTGTGTGTGAATCACTACCTGCTTCTTAAATGGGCTTTCTTTTTCTCCAACAGGACACATAATCCATTACATTCGTGATATTACAGCTCTCTGAAGAATTAAAATACTGAGATGTATACGTGATATCTTTTTCATGATGACAGGAGTTAAAGCATGTTATTAAACATGGGAACACGGTGGCGCAGTGCTTGTTCAAGTCTCACGCAAGAGGCTTGCTGCGCCATGCGCGACCTTTGATGAAATAATTTATTGCAGCAGTACTGTCTCTTTTAAACGTACTAACCTCCAATTCCTGTCTTTACTTTTCGTTCTCCAAATACCCAATCACCACACAATCAGCTCTGTAATAGACGTGAAGCCATCTATAAGCTTAGAACGCCGATTCTTCAAAACTTTTAAGGAACATTGACATATCTTCATAGTACTTGTTTAATTATTCTATCTGTCTATCCTTCCAGTGTCGCGTCAGCATGAGCAAGAATACAACGCAATGCAGGAACAATCCCTGAACTAGCTAGGGCTGCGGCACCGTGTCCTCACATGTTTAATTATTAACAATACAGATTATTTAAACGAAGTTAAAGTGTTATCTGTATAATATAATCAACATATTTTGCTGCATTTCATCTTAAAAATGATATCGTCATCATATGGCACTTGGTGCCACGGCCCACCTGCCAAGTTGTTTTGCCTGCCTAAGGAAAAGTCATCCCAGATGGAGGATCGCAGGAATCGTGGGAGAGAGGGGTCCTTTCATCGGATTGGCTGGCCCAGCACTGTTTTAGCTGTGGAATGGCCAAATGGGGGAGGCAGCTTGAAGGATGAGGTCTCCAGGACTCTATACAAATACAAATCTTATTATGGGATATATCATCTACTGTTAAATTCTGCTCTGTACTTCTAAAATTTATATATATATATATTTTTTTATTTCTTACTATATTGAGAAATTGTTCTGTGTACTGTACTGTATTGTATTGACCCCCTTCTTTTGACACCCACTGCACGCCCAATCTACCTGGAAAGGGGTCTCTCTCTGAACTGCCTTTCCCAAGGTTTCTTCCATTTTTCCCTACTAGGTTTTTTTGGGAGTTTTTCCTTGTCTTCTTAGAGAGTCAAGGCTGGGGGGCTGTCAAGAGGCAGGGCCTGTTAAAGCCCATTGCGGCACTTCCTGTGTGATTTTGGGCTATACAAAAATAAACTGTATTGTATTGTATTGTATATGTAAATACGCGCTTTATAAAGTGGCGCAGGTTGTGCAATGTTATAACTGTATCCCAAGTATACAGTGAGGTGATTGTACTTATAAGTCCAAAGAGTTCTACAAGGAGCACTTGATGGACTGGTTTAGTGCGTTTATAGTTCTTGGGATGAAACTTTTTCTAAACCGTGAAATCCGTACAGGAAAGTCTCTGAAGCGTTTTGCCGTGGCTCAGGCAGCGTCTGCTTCATGCTGTATCCCGATAATTCTCTTTCCGATCAGCTGCTGCTGTGATTCGCACTCAGATACAGTAATATAAATACTCCGAGTGGTGCAGTGAGAGTAATATGGAAACAGATGATCTGCTGTGGCAACCCTTAACGGGAGCAGCTGAAAGAGGAAGACGATGCATTGAGAGTAACAACGCTAAAGCAGTTATGGTATTTGGAACACTATGGCTATTCCCTGGACCATTATATTGCTGCAGGTTAATTACAATCAGATGCATTACACTAATAAACAATATGCAGTTAGTTTCAGTGTACTGTATTTATAAAGCCGCGTCATGAATGTGGATCTAAGAAAGAAAGGGTGATCACACAGGAACAGTAGCACTGCTTTGATGCTGGGTGCTGCCAGTCTGCAAAACCGAGCGGAGAAATTGCGCACGCTAGGGCATGAGGTACCGTGGAAAAGTGCGTGGTTTTATGCCAAGTTTAGGTTTTATACATCACAATTTGAGCGTGGAAACGTTCGTACGCAACATTTCTGTGCGTACGCACCATTTATACATGAGGCCTATTTCTTTACTGCTTATTCAGTGACAGTGATGGTGACGCTCAGCTCAGTGCCTGAAAGCTTGTAGAAGAAATCCTGAGAAAAAGTCAAGGGTGCAGTAATTAGGGTTAGAGATGAGTTAACATTGTCAGGCAGTGGGCATGAATATAAACTGTGTGGGTCCCTTTCTGTGCTACTAGAAGCTCACCCACCAAAAGCAGTTGAAACCCACTCTTCATATTCAAATCCTCTCCCCCCCACCCCATATCATTGGCCCTCTTCACACCACACTTTTTGGAAACTGGTACCCAAACTTATACAAACTGGTGTTTTCCACTGACCCTGTAGAACAAGGGTGTCGAACTCCAGGCCTGGAAGGCCACAGTGGCTGCAGGTTTTAATTCTAACTGTTTTCCTAATCAGAGATCAGTTTTCACTGCTAATTAACTTCTTTTCCCTTTGTTTTAATAGCCCTGTTTTTAAGGATTCAGTCCTTTGAATTGATTCTTTTCTTCATTAAATGACAGCCAAACAGAATTGAGATGTGAAACGAGCCAACAGTTGATCAGCTAAACTGGGTCTTCAAACTCCAACCAATCTCTTAATGAGAAGCCGATTATTCTTGCTGTTAATTAAACCCGTTATTTAATTCTATGGCTTGTTGCTGCTCTCATTCAGCCACAGCAGACATTTCCAAAACTGTTGATTTTCTGTTTTTTCTAAGAAGACCATCAAGATGTTTTGGTGACCTGAGAGATCAACCTTACTGAGACCTTCACTTTTCTTTATTTTCAGATATTGTGTGATGGGCACAGGTGATCTGGTCATGTGGTGGCTTGTTTTGTGTCTCATTATTGTTTGAGTGCTAATTAAGGAAAAAGAAACAACTAATGGGCCTGAGTCAAGTTAATTAAAACTAAAGCAAAAGAAGTTAATTAGCAGCAAAAACTGGTCACTAATGATGAAGATGGTTAGAATGAAAACCTGCAGCCACTGCGGCCCTCCAAGACCGTCCTGTAGAGAGTTCCCATTGTCCAGATTTCCATGCCTGTCTTTCTTTTCCTCACTCCTGTTTTATTTCAAGGAACCTTTCAAAAGGTCACATTTGCATTCTCCCTCTTCTGCTTTACTATGCACTTTACCAATCTGTCCCCATCTCTGCTTCCACTTTCCATCCTTCCACCTGCTAACTTATATCCCCCCGAAGTTATTTTAGTTAGGCCATTTTCTGCAATAACAGTTTGCTTCCAACTGATGACATGGTTAGAGCAGAACTGACAAAGTTGTTAGTAATGCATCTGCCCACCCATTAATTTTAGACTTCATCATGAGTCAAAAACGAGTTTTGCAGGTATATGCATTTATATTTTTATCCGCGTGAAGAGAGGAGGAAGGACCCTGGGTGGCTGCCCACATCACCCCTTTGGGACGGCTCTGCAAATACGGAAGGACAAAGGACATTTGTTAACAGATCCCTTCAACAGGTACCCTTACGCATTATACTGATTTCATTCAAACTGTCAAGTTATTTGTTTCTCTCTTAAATATTATGCTTTATTTACAGTAGCATAACTGAGATATTTTTACTTGTACTGTATGTCCAACCAACTTGCAGCATGCTCACCACTCTCCGACACATTGATTAACAAGAATGGATTAATACACAGTGGATTCCTGAGTATGACGTTAAACTGCATCCAGCCCTGCAAGCGGTCCTCCAACATATAGGGAAATAATGGGGTTCGGTGGCAGGATTGGCACTCCAGCCACCATAAAAAAATATCACACAGATCTGAGACAACAGATAAGACTCTTTTCTGCTCTCCAGATACCTGCTCGCATTATGATGGGGATGATTGAAAGCCTTCAGGAGCCCCATCCCCGGGAGAGTCAAAACCACCAGAGAGCCAGTGGGGTCAGGCCTGTGTGTTGAGGCATCACCCACTGCACGGCAGCACTTGGTCCCAATTTACCTGGGTAGACGTGTGGAAAGTCTTCTCACTCCAGCATGATGATCATCTTCAGTTGCTGTCGGAGGAGCTTGGTAAACCCCGCATTTCATTGGAGGTACTCTCTGAGGTGCGCAGACCTGGGACTCCTCACGGATTCCCGAATGAGGCACATTACCTGCATTGCGAGAGAGCGTCAGTTACGGCCATGTGGTATGATTCCCCAAGGGTGATCCGGTATGCAGGATTCTCATTATTGAGGACCAGAGTGGCTGGACCAGGCCAAGGAGACTCCCATGTAATACCTGGCTGTGCCAGATAGATGATCATTTCCAGAGGGTAGGACAAGACCAAGTGTCTTCCTGGAGGACCCCAAGATGTTTTGTTGTGTAGTGGGTGCAGCAACATGCTGTATCAGTGCATGCTCCCAATCTGACCTGATCTGGATTCAGAAAGTATTCAGAACCCTTCACTTTCTGCACACTTTATTGTATTGAAGATTTGATTGTAAATGGGTAAATTTTACATTTCTGCCTATCAATCTACACTCAATAATCTATAATGACAAAGTGAAAACATGTTTTCAGAAAGGTTCACAAATTTATTAAAAATCAAAAACTGAAATCTTTCATTCATATGAGTATTCAGACCCTTCAGTCCTTCATATAAGTTGTGGGAACCAGCCCAGACACAGACAGGCAGACACCGAAGTTTTAAACACCACACACGATTTATTTCTATTTACATTATTTACAGTGTCCGCACACAACCCGGTGCCCCTGTACCCCACACCCTCAGTCCGGGCCTTTTCCATTCCTTGCCTTCCTTCACCGCCTCCACTCCTCTCCTCCAGGCTTCGTCCTCTTCCACCCAACTCCAGCTGCCAAATGGAAGGAGGCGGCCCCTTTCAAGTCCACCCGCCGTGCTCAAAGTGCCTCCTGATGAGCTTCCTGCGGTACTTCCTGACCACTGGCCCCTATAGGGTTGAGCTTCCATGCTCCATTCCTGTGGCCCCCATACCAACCAGGGCGGCTGCCCTCTCATGGTCCAGAGGAGGCGTAGTCCCTCTCCCGGTCCTTCCCGTCGTCCCGGCTGGGTACCGCCCCCAGATGCTCACCACAAAGTGTTCAAACCCCAAATACTTTGTAGAAGCCCCTTTAACAATTACACATTAAAGTCTTTTTGGTAAGTCTCTACAAGGTTTGCACACCTGCATTTGGGTAGTTTATCCCACTCCTTCTAGCAGACCTTCTCATGCTCTATTATATTGGATGGGAAGCCTCTGTTAAGTGCCATCTTCATGTCTCTCCCCAAATGTTCTATGGATTTAAGTCTGGGCTTTGGCTGGGCCACTCAAAGACAGTCCGACTTGTCCCAAAGCCACTCCAGCATTGTCTCAGGTTATTATCAGGTTATTGTCATTGTCAGCTGAGGTTGAGAGCAGTCTGCAGCAGGTTTTCTTCAAGGACCTGTCTAGATTTGGCTGCATTCATCCTTAATAATTGGATAATTGGGTCATTGATCACCTACCTCACCAAGGCCCTTCTTGCCCGATTACTCAGTTTGGCTGGATGACCAACTCTAGGAAAAGTCCTGGTGGTTCCAAACTTCTTCCATTTCACAATTAATGAGACTACTGAGCCCCTGGAAATGCTCAGAGCTTCACAAATAGTTTCATACCCTTGCCCTGTCCTATGACACACCAAAAGTTTATCATGGATGTCTACAGAGAGTTCCTTGGACTTAATGGCATGATTTTTGTTCTAACTTGTAGTGTGAATTGTGGGACTTTATAGACACAGGCGTGTGCCTTTCTAAATAATGTCAAATCAATTCAGTTTGCCAAAGGTGGACTCCAGTCAAGTTCTAGACACATCTCAAGGGGAATTAAAGCAAAAAGGATGCACCTGAGCACAATTAGGAGTGCCACAGTAAAGGGTCTCAGTACTCGAAAAATGAGAGATTTCCATTTTTGATTTTTAATAAATTTACACACCTTTCTGAAAACGTGTGTTCACTTTCTCATCATGGTTTATTTTGTGTAGATTAAGAGGGCAAAAATAGGAAATTTAAAATGTAAGCTACAAGACAAGAAATTGTGTAGAAACTGAAGGGGTCTGAATTCTTTGATGAATCCACTGTACATCCATTTTATTTAAATGAAAAGACAAAGCAGCTTACCTGATGTCCTCTTCACCCTGCAATGCCTTTTACAGTGACCACCAATAGAATGCATCTCACAAAGTCCCATAAACAGGTTACAAGAAATTCCTCCAATCATTCTTCTGTCATTTGATGTCTCTTAGATGAAGCAGATTGACACTGGAGGGTACCTCTTATGCAGTGGAGTAATTGCTAAGAGTGACAGAGATGGGAACTTCCACACTTCTTATGCCCACCCCATGGAGTTGTTAGAATGAAGGCCAACATGCCTTTATGTCAAATGTGATTCATGTTATAAAAAATGGAGGAAGCAAGAGTTCCTAAAATCTGACCTGAATGGTAAAAGGATTGAAAAAGTGCCAGAAAGTATTGAGAATTTCGATTAAGAATCAATGTGTCTTGTTATTTTAGTGCTGTTAGCTATTAAAAGGTTATGAGTGAAGCAGCTTAAAAGGTCACGATTTATTTTAGAATAAGGGCCGCTGAGCCACTGTCTTCGGTGGCCTGCTGAGGCATCCGACTGACAGAAGACTAAACAAGCTTCCACAAGCATTCACCTTCAGTTTTTAAGGAAACTAAGCAAGCTTTCATGTTACCGCATAAACATATAAACATTTTAGAGGGCATTTAAATTATATATTCAGACTCATCGATACTTTAGGTGATCAAGTTAAAACAAAATGCATTGTGGTAACTAGCCTGAGCTATAAAAGAATTTAAAAGTTGATTGTTAAAGGATAAGGTTTTTCTCTCTTTCAAGCGGGTGCCTTTGAGCCCAAGATTGCCTGCTTCCATGCCCAGCAGCTCAGCCCCTGTGCTGGCCAGTCAGAGACAGTGTGTGGTGGCAGGTTACTGCCTAACGGCACAACTGGTTGTGGTCACGGGCTTTCACATTAGCACGCATACATATATTTTAGGCAGCATTCAAGTTTTTATGTCAATGCTTCTTCATGAATCATTATAATAATAAATTAAACTACAACAGAATGTATTAAACTAGTTAGCTTTAGGCTATGTAAGAATTCATTGTTAAAGGCTTGTATTTTTACCTTCTTCCAAGCAGTCAGAAAGCACTATGCTTGTCTGATCAGGGCCTCGGCAACTTAGCCCTTATCAGTGAAGTTGTGCGCTGTTACTTACCGACATGGCCGCTTATGATTTTAATCTTAAGGGATGCTAGGGCAACAAGTAATCATTAATTGAATCATTAATTAAGCAGTCCTGTTTTCACATGTGAGTCCTCCTGATTCCAGCTTAATTGTGAGAATTCATTAACAAAAAGACCATTAGTCTTTAACCGCCCATGATTAGGAACATGAGAATGCAGGTGATGGTCACCTCCAGGTGGCAAATACGTCCTTTGAGTCAAAATGGTTGTTAGAGACTGTTGTGTGGACTGGAAAGGAAAATTGTTATGAGAAGGTCCACTGGGAACGAGATTGTTATGAGAAGGTCCACGGGGCAAGGTGTTTGTTGTGAGAAAGTCCACAGGGCGGGTTATTGTTATGAGAAAAGGTATTGAGCAAGGTCATTATCATGAGAAACCCTGTAAAGAAGATGGGAAATGATGTGAAGTGGGGCTATTTTGAGATAAGAATTGTAATAAATATGAGGCATGCCCAAGGTGTGAGGCTCACTTCATTGTACTGAGACAGGATTTATGTGCTCTGCAATGGTTTCCTGTGCTGTGCAATAAAGTTTATTCTGACTGCCTATCAGAAGACTCTGCTTGTTTTTTCTGAAGACGTTTTCTCCACAACAGGAGATGAGTACCTTCAGCAGAGGAACAATGTTAAGAGTCTGCTGATGAGTTTAGTGATAAATTGTGGCTTTATCCAACATTATAAGCACAGTCTAATTGGAAAAAAAAGTGAAGAACATCTTCCCATGGACCAAGGCTGATGCTTATGGAAGACCCAAGATCAGCCCCCACCACACGTAACGTGCTGATTCTAGAGCCACATATTGCACAGGGGAGGGGACGTAGCCCTTTATCTTTGTGCTGCCATATGGGTCTCATATTGTGAAAGTACTGGCCTTGGATTTATCTGTTGGCTTTCAGTTTCAGGATTAACCAAATATTTCCCAATAAAGTACATTCTGAGTAAAAACATTGTCTAACTCTTGTACTAATTTCCCTTGGAACAGTGCCGGAATGAATGAAAATGAACCTTTTAAGCAAAACCACCAACAAAAACAATCAACCTAATTACAGTAAATTAAATTGTGAAAACAATTTTCTATAAAATATAAAATAAAATATCTGTCTGTCTGTATGTTCCCATTCCAGATACAATCCTACACTCTGAACAATTGTGACCAAATTTTGCATAGTTGCTCTGTAAGACCATTGGGACAAGACAGACTACTTTGGAACCGAGATCGGTGACCTTGGAAGTCTCAGTGTTTTTTTTTTCTGTGTGCTACATTTTGTATTCCCGTGCCACCTGCTGACTCAGAAAAAGTATTGCAATCCTACACCCTTTAGGACTAACTTGGCATACTGTACTGTATATACTGGTGTTTAAGTTCGATGGTGGATAAGTCAGGACTTGATTTTACTGTATAATTTCCGGTATTTTATAATGTCAATCGCATAAGTTGAATGCGGAAAACTGAGGTTACTGGTCTAAGACATAATGATATGCTAACGCCCAGCTGAGACAGTAACCACGGAGCACACTGCCTTTTTTTTTTCCTATGTATTGTGCCTACGTGACCACACGGTAATACCCGAACTATTCCAAAGTGACGTTTGCATTGTTTTGTGTTTTTTGTATCTCATATCCTCATACACCTTTATTGTAAGAGCATCGCTTATCTATGATTGAGTGTTCGATCAGAAGATAATATAAAGCTGGTCTTAAATTAAAAGTCGTTGAACTGGCGAAAGAAATTGGTAACAGCGCTGCAGCAACAAAATTTGATGTGTCTGAGAAACTGATGTGAGATTGGAGGAGGCAAGAAGATGTGAAAAAAAAAAAAAAAGTGTTGTAGTTTTGAACAGGCATATGAGTTGGGGTCTGATTTTATGATTGATTTTTCAGGTTTCAAGACCTGACTTACACATGAGTATATATGGTAGTTGCTCTCTAGGACCATACAGACAAGACTGACTATTTTGGAGTCCAGAATTTTGACCCTGGTGGTCCCAGTGTTTTTTTTCCCCGTGTGCTGCAGTTCACACTCCAGTGCCACATGCTGTCTCAGAGCAAGTGAAACATTCAAACAGACTGAAACCAAATTAACAGACAAAATGGCTACAGCTTAACATCTCTTACCTGGACAATGCCACATGCTACCTCTATCAACTGTAATTTAAAAGGGAATATTGTGCGCTTTGCAGGGGGCTGTTGGGTGAAGCTTGATCCAGAGTGGAAGTGCAGCACAACATAAAGGAGCATCAAAGGGTTGTCTTCTCTTCATAATTTAAGTACTAGAACTGTCCATGTTGAACTAAGAGGATGAGTCAGACATGACAGCATCCATGGTTATAACCCAGCAAAGAGTTTTCTTAATACTTGAATACAGTCAGGCCTGGAAGGAACACATTTTTGACTCACAAAAGCAGAGACATTGATAGAGAGGCAGTGTGGATGATGGATAGAACAGCTAGCAATGACAACAGGGTCACCATTTTTAAAAAACACATAACCCTTGGCTTTCTTTCCTTAGTCAAATTTAGGGTTGGGGTGCTGGAGTCTAGCCCGGAAGCATTGTAATCAAGGCAATAAGTAGCCCCAGGCAGGAAACTAGTCCATAATTGTGCACATAAAGTGCAATTTGGAATTGAAAATTAACCAGACCTGCATTTCTAGAGGGATTTAGAAGGAAAATCTGAGTACCCTGAGGAAACTCTACATAGATAGAGGAAATATTCAAACTACATATAGACAACAACCAAGCGTGTGATCAAATATCAGACATTGAATGCATTAGGCAGTAATACTACCAACTTTACCACCTGTTACTACCTAAACCTGATAATACATTTAAAGATAAACCAGGATTTGTTATGAATACCTCAGCTAGGAAGTGATCTACAGTAGGTGAAGCAAGCAGGAGGAAATATGGCAAAAATATTAAGATGGCAGATGTTTGTGTAATTTATATACTAGCAGTGCTACTAGTCTAAGACAGATTGAAATCAAAGCAATCGACATAGATCTTGCATCCATTTGGTCTGGTATAATAATACGCACTCAATCCTTTTTCCTTGTGAAGACCTTTTCCTCTTTGAACAGAGCTGCCTGTTTTCACCACTTCTTCTCAGCATCGCTCATTGAACTGACCACTCTTATTGTTGAAGTGTTTTGCTGGGAAAACACAATGGTGTTCAAAAATACCACATTTGCCTGGTTTAGCAACTCTAGCCTAGTTGTGTCGGAGCTTTGGTTTCTCAATGTGCGTGTTGATTTATCGTTAATTTCACTCATCCATTGCTCACCATCTGAAGTTATCAGTCATTAACATCACAGCTACCTTGTTCACGTGGCCTGTGCAGGTGCAAGAAAGTCGCTATTAGGCTGCTGTTACTGGCGTATGACAATGGACAATAGAACAGGCCAATTAGAACAATTTTCTTATTTTTAGACCCTTATTTGGTGTCTGTTTGACTCTTCTTCTACGTTTTTCCTAATTTATAATTTTTGTCCTAACCTCAGCAACTGGACAGACACATAGATACAAAGACAAACACACAGACCCCTGTCCTTTTAATACGGTGAATTTTAGTAGCTTATTGCACAAGCCCTTCTAGCAGCCTGAATACCGTGTTATTAGGTTGACTCCCAGTGGAGGTTCCAAAAAACTCTTGAGAATCCATGCTAGTGCCTGTAGGGAGTAGCCCCATGTCTACAATAATTCAATAGTAGTTGCCATTCCAATCACCCCCATCCTATGCCCTTGCTGATAGGCTGGAGAAGACAAAGGCCCAGAAACTGAGGGGTCTTTACAAAAACACATTTATTGAAATACTTTATTCTTAAATACACCTCACCAAGCTGCCCTACCCCCCAAGCCTTTCCCCAGCTAAATTTTTGGGTACCTTCATATTGCAAAGTTTCCTAACACCAAAAATACATTCAGGTATGAAAAGCACTGGAGAAGACCAAGTGCAGCAAAATGGCAGATCTTCATGAGTTTACTTAAATAAAGCAGACATTGTATATGTCAGTGAAATAATAAATAAGGATTACTAGCAAGCATACTCACAAATGTTTTGGAAAACAAGCTAAAAATGTATTTCCACAATTTCCCTTTTTTATCTTTTTGCACCATTCTCAAAATGATGAATACCAGAGACCCTGGGACTCACTCTCTGAGGGCCACTGCTGCTGAGGACACACTCAGGTTTGCTGCACAATGTCGTATCATAGGCCTTTGATCGGGGTCATCAATACCTATGTGAGCCCTCCCAGCACATCTTCGTGACAACTTCAGCGTCTGTCACCATCAAGCAGCACATCACACAGAGTTTCACTGTTTCTTGCAGACAGCTCAAAAATGTTCCTCTGATGTCAGTTCAGATCTTCACTGTGCACTCGGGAGATTTGCTCTTGATGGCATCAGCGATGACCTTTGCCCCAGATTCCCCAATTCGGTTACCTTGGAGGCTGGAGAAAATGAAAGAGAATGGGAAGACTGAAGAGGAGGCCACAAGTGGGCTGGAGGATAGTGGGTGATCCTCAGTGTTTAAACTTACTTTATATAAGTGAGGTGATGGTTTCCAGTGAGGGCAGTGGCTATAAATATGGCTCCATCCATCCCCAGTGAGTTCTCCTGAAGACTACAGGAAGACATGACACTAAGTGTTACAATCTGTGATCTTTGCAACTTTACTCACTGCTTAATTCTGCCACAGTTTTCACTGTGGGTTGCAGACACCCACACACATTGTTTACAGACAGGAAGTCACGTCATTATTAAAGCAAGAAACACCAAGCCACTTTTTACTGATTTGGAAATGTGTCACCTACTAGATGGTGCTCACTTGACACGTAAAAGTTGCATTCATTTAGAATTTCTGCTTTGTTTGGTGAAAAGGGCCCTAGCCATTAAGACAACACCTTCCTTCCCACTGGTGTTTGTGAGGGTCACATAAAAGCTATCTTGTGAACAGGGGGTAACCATGCAATTATCTACTTGAGTTACCCTGCCCAGAAACTGAATTGATATCCAAGATCATTAAGGCAGAAATGCCACTGTGCTGTTCATGAAGGACACCATATCAAGTACAATATAAAAAGTATGATCTCATTTCACTAGATATATATTTTTCACTCACTTTAAGACTCTTAGGCTGTTGTTTGTTTTTAGTGCGTTGGACATCGCCTTTGCTCCTTCCATCCCAATGGAGTTTCCCCCGTAGACTGGAAAAAAAGACAAAACACTGTCTTTTACAAGAGTAAAAAGGTCTTCTGGACACTGGAATTCCCTGCACACTGGTAGACTCCATCAGTTTTAGTCATATCCTGTTTGTACCTCTCTATCCTATCCTCTATCTTGTTAATGATTTTTGTTCCAGACCCAACTTCATGTGCCCTCTTCACTCTAGACTCATACCTTGCAAATTGTCCTTTCCCTCACTGTGTTGTTTTTTATTTCATGGTTTGCTCTTGATGCTGGTCCAACCCTTATTGTTTTTGTTATCAATGATCTCTTGGACTGGTACCTGCAATCACTACGTATACAAGTCTCTCCTAGTGATGTTTTTATTAGATTTTTGACATTTAGTAATCTACGTGATTTTCTTCCTGACCAAATGCCAATGCTATTAACAAACTCCAAGCCAGGCAAAGCTACATATTTTCTTTCAAATGTCCAAACCAAATGATAGGATCTAAATAGGAAGATGATTCAAGCATTTCTCGTGGTAACCTAAGGAGAATGTACATGTTTTCCTTGCTAGTGATTTTTTCAAAGTCGGTGGTTCTGGACATAGAAAACAACTTGCCCCAAGAAAAATACATGAGTAAATGGACCAGGAAATCCAAAACCATATGCAGGACCAGGCATCACATTTAAAGACTTAAAAGTAATTGCAGAAAACCAATCCTCAATACACCAAATGTCAACAAACACTCTAACCAAAGTTCCTAGCATGTCTGTTGTTCTTTCTCTACCTAAGCTTTTATGTGCATATTCATTGTTGTATTTGTTTTCAGTGAAGCTTTGGACATCAGGCTGTGAGTGTTGCCTTCTGTTAAAAGGGCAGTGCAATGTCACAGGTCGCAAACTACGTCAATAGCAACAGGGTTGTTGCAAACAACAAAACAGCAGTGCGCACATGAACAAAACATGCAATGGTGGCACCCATGTGAAAAATTGTCAAATGTAATGACACACACATGAGATCACAAAGAATAACAAAAAAACACAACAAATACTGACACAGTGTGACCATGAGCAAATCACTTGACCTGCCTATGCTGCAACTGTAAAACCTAAAGAAATGGAACCATTTGTATCATAAATGTTTGTAGTACTAGGGTGTTCTACCGTGTTATGAATGTAGAGAAAAGCCAAGCAAAATGAACACCTTTTATTGGCTAACTAAAAAGATTACAATATGAATTTCCCATTGGGATTAATAAAGTATCTATCTATCTATCTATCTATCTATGCAAGCTTTCGAAGCAACTCAGGCCCCTTCTTCAGGCAAGATGTAATTACAAGATGTAAAAACGTGCCGTTGAGTCTGCTCTCAGTGGTGTAGCATTCTGTTCTATAGCTGTACTGTGTTAGGAGGAGTGGAACCTCGGTTCATGAACGTCTCGGTACACGTACACCTCGGTTTACGACCAAAAAGTTCGCCAAACTTTTGCCTCGGTTCACAACCACACACTCGGTGTACGAACAAGCCAGTTTCCCTGTAGGTTTGTGCACACCGATGATTTCCGCACATGTTGCATTGTTCTCGGTCCAGACGTGCATGCTTGCACATGCGTGCGTGCGTGTGTGCTTTTGCTGTAAAGTCTTTGTGCTCTACAGTAATCCCCCCTCCATCGCGGGGGTTGCGTTCCAGAGCCACCCGCGAAATAAGAAAATCCGCGAAGTAGAAGAACCATATGTTTATATGGTTATTTTTATATTGTCATGCTTGGGTCACAGATTTGCGCAGAAACACAGGAGGTTGTAGAGAGACAGGAAGGTTATTCAAACACTGCAAACAAACATTGTCTCTTTTTCAAAAGTTTAAACTGTGCTCCATGACAAGACAGAGATGACAGTTCCATCTCACAATTAAAAGGATGCAAACATATCTTCCTCTTCAAAGGAGTGCTCGTCAGGAGCAGATCATTTCAGAGAGATAGAGAAAAGCAAACAAATCAATAGGGCTGTTTGGCTTTTAAGTATGTGAAGCACCGCGGCAACAAAGCTGTTGAAGGCGGCAGCTCACACCCCCTCCTTCAGGAGCAGAGAGAGAGAGAGATAAAAACAAACAACCAAAAATCAATACGTGCCCTTCGTGCTTTTAAGTATGCGAAGCACCGTGCAGCATGTTGCTTAAAGGAAGCAGCAGCACAGAAGGGGAGCAAAGTGAAGATAATCTTTCAGCATTTTTTGACGAGCGTCCCTATCGTCTAGGTGTGCGAACAGCCCCCCTGCTCAATCCCCCTACGTCAGGATCAGAGAAAGTCAGCGCGAGAGAGAGAGAAAAGTACGTTGGGTAGCTTCTCAGCCATCTGCCAATAGCGTCCCTTGTATGAAATCAACTGGGCAAACCAACTGAGGAAGCATTGTACCAGAAATTAAAAGACCCCATTGTCCGCAGAAATCCGCGAACCAGCAAAAAATCCGCGATATATATTTAAATATGCTTACATATAAAATCCGCGATGGAGTGAAGCTGCGAAAGGCGAAGCGCAATATAGCGAGGGATTACTGTATTTCATTTCCCTTCCAGTTCATAC
The DNA here is from genome assembly GCF_900747795.2 of Erpetoichthys calabaricus. Classification (NCBI taxonomy): domain Eukaryota; kingdom Metazoa; phylum Chordata; class Cladistia; order Polypteriformes; family Polypteridae; genus Erpetoichthys; species Erpetoichthys calabaricus. Next base: position 124,907,937 of record NC_041404.2, on the reverse strand, counting down.
GCGCCGATTACTGTATTTAAGCACGTGTTTAGCCTCTCCCTGTTCATTGTTCTCAGTCAGACGTGTGTGCTTTACCTGTTAACTCTTTGTGCTCTACAGTATTTCGTGTGCTTTTGCAGTTAACCATGGCTTCTAAGCAAGTGAAGAGTGGTGAGAAGAAAGTGTTGCAATGTTACTTTTCTCTTTTTTCAAATATTCATTTTTTTCCCTGTGTTTAAAACTCATTTAAAAAGAGTGTTTACAGCGATTGGGTTGTATGCTATTAGCATGAACTCCTGCAATGTTACTGTCTTGGTTGGCTTTTAAATAAAGTTCGGATTTGTTCAAATGTTCCTCTTTTTTCCCCCCTGTGCTTAAAACTCATTTAAAAAAAAAGTGTTTACAGCAATCGGATTGTAAGGCTATAGCGTGAACTGCTGCAATGTTACAGAGAGAGAGGGGGCTCACGTGCTGCTGAGAGGGGGGGCTTGCGTGCTGCTGAGAGGGTGGGGGGGGGGCTCGAGTGCTGCTGAGAGAGAGAGAGAGAGAGAGAGAGAGAGAGAGAGAGCTGAGCAGGGAGCCTGGGGTGTTTGTGTCAGTGTTATTCTGTACCTCCTCACTCATGTTCCAGCCTCGGAGAGTGTACCTTACCCTTACCTATGCTTAGTTAGTAAACGAGAGAACTACTTAACGGATTTAGATCGGGTTTTTTCTATAATTTGCTTGAACATTCTGGCTGATTTTGTGACTTTTCTCATCAAATTAAGAATCATAGTTTGCTTGCAGGAGCTAAATCTTTGCACAAATCTGAGACAGAAACTGCGGGCTGAGGGGAGGGAGAAGTGTAATGTCAGGAGTGGGGAGCTGGGAGGGACCCTCTATACTGTTCTGTTTCACTAATATGCGGGTGTAGCCCCGGGAGACAGCTAGTGTTAGATAAAACATTTAACGCTTACATGTTAATAGTTGCTACTTTATGAATATTTTCTATATTTTGGGCAAATAAAAAACTTGTAATTAAAGGGGAAAATACTAATGGGTTGAGAAAAAAACTTCAGCACTATGAAAACAAATCACAGCAAGAATATTTAAAAATGTTAAAAAAAGGCATGTGTGTTGTAAATTATAGATTAAAAAAAAAAAAGTTCATTTAAAAAATGTTCTAAAAATATTCAACAGACGCATGCTATTTGATTAAGGCAGGGTTATTCACTCATAGTCCTGGACAGCCACAGTGGCTGCCATGTTTTCATTCCATCTAGTTTCCTATTTAGATGACAGCCTTTGCTGATAATGAAACTTGGAATTTAACTATATGTCTTGTCAGTGCTTTCATTCATCCCAGACAAATTTTATATACATTGTAGAGTTTCCTTTTCTGAGAACATTACGCATATGTTTTGTGGGCTTGACAGATTTCTACTTCACGATCTTCCACTTATTCTCTAATTATCAGGAAGGGCTGTCTATGAATTAGAAAACTGGTTGGAATAAAAACCTGCAGCCACTGCAGCCCTCTGGGACTGTGAGTGAATATTCCTGGTTTAAGGGTATTCTAAAGACATCAATAGCTACTGAGATAGAAACTCTAATAAACAATAGCATGGACAGAATGTTTAGTTGCTACACAAATCCATACTGGAGAGGTGGTGTATATTTAAAAAGTAGTCATGTACTACAACAGGACATGGCACAATTATTTCCCATGTACATGGAATGCATATGGCCCTCAAAGGATTGCTATTCTCTAGATCACGGGGTCTCAAATTCTGCTCCTGGAGGGTGAGAATGACTGTAGGTTTTCACTGCACCCAATTTTATAACAAGAAGCCAATTCTAGCTCTTTAACGATATCTGATACTTCATTTAATTCAACTGCTTCGCACTGCATTCACTAGGACCCAATAGACATTTCTAATATTAATTAGCGTCTTTTTATATGAACAAAATCCATTTTTTTATCTAGACCAGCTCATACTTCTTATTAACTGTTAGGTAGTTAAGGAAAAGCGAGTCATTTATGTTTCTGAATCTGAAAAAGTGAGTCCATTTTAAACCATATTGGGAAAGTTTGTTCCTTCAGCAGTGGTAATTAGCTTTGAATGAAAAACTGGAGCCATTACAGGTTAGAGTAGTTATTTCAGCACTGGGTTAGAGTGAGCAAAAGTGTTTAGAGATCCTTTCTGCCAAAGCTGAGGGGATGATGTCCCCTTTTGCTCAAATGCGATGCCAGGCTTGGGTAATGGGAAATACCCATGAAGAGCCCTTCAGGTGATTGTGTAGACCCAGTGAGTCATTGGTCTTCCTCCAGTATCTTCCTGGGCTGTCTGCTAAATCAAAGCCCAAACTCGAATTCTAGCAGAGTCACCCCATGACAGATGGCTTTCTGCAAATTACTGATAACCAGATCAAGGGTGACCGTATCACTACTCACTCGAGGGTATGAAGAGTCTTGTTCACCTTCAGTGCCTCTGCCAAGGCGATGGCACCTTTCTCTCCCGACGGATGTGCCCTGCGGGCTGCAAAAAATTCAATTCAATGTTATAAACCAGGGGTAGGCAATGTCGGTCCTGGTGAGCCGCAGTGGCTACAGGTTTTCAGTCCAACCCAATTGCTTAATTAGAAACCAATCATTGCCAATCTCAGACCTTTATTTAATTTTATGGCTTGTTAGTCTGTGCAATGTAAGGCTTTTATATCGTAGATTTTTTTCCTTTCCAAGGATATCATCCAAATGATATGAAGCCTAAAACAGATCATTTTCAGTCTGTCACATTTTTCTATTAAGTGTTTTATTAAAATCAAACAGTGCATGATGAACACATACAGATGTAATTGGAAAAAAGCTAGCTGGAGAACTGCTGGCTGCTTTGTCTTTTACATCTTATTGCTAATAGGAGCAATTAAAACACTGAATGCAGCAGTTTAAAGATTGAAATAAGCAATTAAGGTTGGAGAACCTTAACAAGCGAGGACCACTAAATGAAGCATCAGAATGTCACTTAAGCAATATGTGCTTCATCAGCGAATAATAGAGTTCTCGTTAAGGAACTGGGTTCGAACAAAAACCTGCTCATACTGTGGCTCTCCAGGACCGACGTTGCCCACCCCTGTTATAAACCATTCACAGATAAAAGGCAACACTGAAATCACCCCAAAACTGGCAGAATGAACTCACTAAAGTTTGCTGAGAGCCTTGTTTATCTGCAGCGCATTTGCCAGTGCTGCCATACCATCGTCCCCAATGCAATTTTCTTGCAGCTGTAAAAGGGAAACATATTCTGCATGAGATGAGCAGAACTAACAATTGGTCATTTTAGAGTTAAAATTAATCTTTATTTTTCAACCCAGGCAAAAAAAAAGCTTACAGGAAACCCACAAAGCTTCATGAATGTGTGAGCAAATATAACTAATCAGAACTTTTCTCACCTACAAGAAATTGCTTGGCGACCTGTCCCTCTCCATTTCACACCATTTCTTGCAGATGATGGCCACAAACCAAAAGCCTATATATAATTTTTTAAGAAGTAGCTCAGCTAAAGGGAATAAGCAGCTCGGCTAAGCAGGGTGGGGGTTTTGCACTTCTGCTATGTGTGTACCTAATGTGTACATTTTTGAGATAAGGGATAATCCAAAGAGTATGTGACAGAAATTCTGCTCAATGATCTGTAATGCTGGAATAAAAAATATAAACAATGTAGATACCTGAAAAATCCCAACAGGCATTTATGTCTACTTCTAATTCTTTAAATGATAAAATGTTACCAAATCATGTTAATGTTCCACGGTTCACTTCAATCACACTCATTCCCCCCCAGACAGGAGAAAAACTATGTGCCATTAAACAAAACAAACATGTAAACTCTTCCTTATGGATGTGGTGTTGGAATTGAAGGGTTTGTACGTCTTACTTGGACATAAGGTAGTTATTTTAGATAAAGGAGACAAACATTTCGGGGTAAGCAAGACCGACGTTTTGGGGGTATGGCAGTAATACTCATGGATTATGGTGCCGGACAGCGGTGACGTGTTGCATGTTGATTATCACATGCATGTAGGAATTTCACTCTACTCTGTACATGTGACAACACTGACCCTATGAACCTGAATCATAAAACGCAGCAGGCTTTCTGTCAGAGTCACAGTCCCCGGATACAGTTTAAGAGGATGACAATCAGGTCCTAAGTAATAAACACTTTTAATACAGTTTTTAAAACCCTAAGAAGATTATGAACATTGCAGGCTTTATTTACAGTGCACAAGATGACATATAAGGTTATTTTAAGACTTTGTGTAGTTCGCTGGTGGTAAACAAGCTGCAATGTCTGATAATAATGATAACAATAATCCATTAAGACATCAGTCTGCTTATGAACTATCGTAACATTGTCTGAACCCACTTTTCCTGATCAACCTGCACCAATCTATCACTGGTCACACTTACACATGCAACATCTCTCCCTGCACACTCAGATTCCAAACACACTTTATTTAACACACATTTTCAATTAGTGTTTGGGCAAAGTCCCTGCTCCTGTTTCAAAGAAGCAGACCATAAGAAGCAAACGTTTTCCTATCTAAATGATGATAGGGGCAGTGTGTGGGTGCTGACCTCTATAATAATGAGGACTTCTGAATGTCTAATTCTTCAGCATCTCAAGTCTGTCACTGATTCCCTCCTTGATCCATTACAGTTTTCTAGCCATCCCAACAGCTCAGATGAGGATGCAGTAGATAGGGCTCTCCACTACATCTTTCAGCGTTTTACTCGCCCAAGCTACTTATGGCCAGGGTCACATTTGTATATTTCAGTTCTACATTTACCACAGTCATTCCATAACCTTCTCCATGGCAAACTTCTCTGTGTGAACTGATGCCACATGTCTCCAGATCTCTGACTTTCTAAGGAACAGCTGTCAGACAGCGAGCCTCGGCATGTATCGGTCAAGACCCCTGGCCCCGAGCATAGGCTCCCCTCAGTGATGTCTTCTATCTACTATCCTTTTCTCTCTCTACACCAATGTCTGTACTTCCAGGGACAGTGCGACTTGATCACAGACTGAGTTAAGATGCTATTTAGGAGAGGGGCTACACACTGCATGCTAAAACAATCTCAGCTTGAATGCTCTGAAAACTGCAGCAATGGTTGTGGATTTTAGGAGATGCTCCTCACCTCCTACACCCCTGGATGATAATGGATGTCACTGTCACAGGGTAGAATCATTTAATTCCTTAGCACTACTATCACTAAGAATCTGAACTGATAAAAACATAACTCCTCTTATGCTTGTCCTCTGTTAACTGAAAAGATCAAACCTGTTCCACCCAGTGCTAGAGCAGCTTTATTGAGCTGTTACTGGTCAGAAACATGCCATGTGTCCACCTCTTTCACTTGTTTCCATCAAGGACTTGTTACTAATATTTATAAGTAAGAACTACTGGATACAGACATTGTTTTTCTCTCCTTCTGCAGTCACTATAGTTAAAAACAGTTTCGGACTTATCTCCATCTTTGCCTTATCTCCAAACTCCTAAACCCAATCTAAATTATGTTTATTTCCTAAACACTTATTTGAATGCAAGAGTGCAATTTTGCATAATCAAATTGCTTCATATACGTGTTGTCACACATGTGCATCTGTAGATCACCCTCCAGGCTCCATCTAAAGCAAGTATTACCACCTCAGCCGAGAGGGAGCACTCGCGCTAACTTTCTCCTCTTCATTTCCCTCCGCAGCACTGGGAAGATGCGCAGTGAAGCCAACTGACTAAATTGCCTCCGGTCTCCCATCTTTAAAAGCTGCTGCTGCCAGAAGGAGGCGGCCAGTATTGATCTGACTGAACCACAGAGCAGAGCAACCAAAAACCTAAGAACTGATTCAAGAGAACCAGCAAGCTTGCCTCACTTTTTGTTATTTCTTTTAGATGTGCACATAGTGGTTCTTTGTTGTTTCATTTTGACTTTATTTAACAGGGAACCTGCAGAGTCTTATTTGGACCATTTTCGATTTTATTATTCAGTAACACTGTATATAACTTTGTAATGATATTAAGTATTGTAAATTGTGATCCTAATTCTACATACTTTAGGTGTATGGTGTCACAGGAGGCTGGGGGACAGACCCAGCCAGGGGACACCTGGATGGGGAGGTGGTGTTTACGTCCTCCGGGCCACAAGGGGGCAACCGCCCTGGATCTGGAGAGGACCACAAGAGAGGAGCAAGGAGACTCAAGCCCACTGGGGACCATGGCCCACCACCAGGGGGCGCCCCGAGCCTCATGGACCCCGGGAAACATTCACTTCTGCCACACCCCGGAAGATGGAAGAAGAGCCTTCCAGGGATGCCTGGAGTGGTTCCGGAAGAACATCATCGAGCACCCGGAGCACGTCCAGGTGAACATAAAAGGGGCCGCCTTCCTACAGTCAGGGAGCTAGAGTCCGGGAGTGGGAGCAGGACGAAGCTCCCGTGGAGGGAGGAAAAGGCGGCCCATTGGACAATGTGAGAAAGGCCCGTATTAGGGATGATTGGTGCTGGGAGCACTGTGTGGTTGTGCGGGATTGTCGATAATAAAACGTGTGCATTTTATAAAGATGGTGGTCTCAGTCTGGTGGTGTCTCACAATGGATATAAAACCAAGAGAAATTCCTAGCGACTATGCTGCTTGGCAATAAATTCAAGTTCACGTTTATATTCAGCAACAAGCTAATTTAAATCTAATAATAATATTTTCTGAAGTTCCCAAAAAGGCACTAGAAAATGGTGAACACAAAAAAGTGTTATTTACAAATCAAACACCATTGCCTAATTTGAAACAAATTAAACTGAAAACTGTGGCATGGTGGTGCAGTGGGTAGCGCTGCTGCCCTCGCAGTTAGGAGACCGGGGTTCACCTCCTGGGTCCTCCCTGCGTGGAGTTTGCATGTTTCTCCTCATGTCTGTGTGGTTTTCCTCCGGGTGCTCCGGTTTACTCCCACAGTCCAAAGGACATGCAGGTTAGGTGCATTGGCAATGCTAAAATTGTCCCTAGTGTGTGCTTGGTGGTGTGGGTGTGTGTGCCCTGCAGTGGGCTGGCGCCCTGCCTGGGGTTTGTTCCCTGCCTTGCACCATGTGTTGGCTGGGATTGGCTCCAGCAGACCCCCGTGTTAGGATATAGCGGGGTTGGATAATGGATGGATGGATTAAATTGAAAAGCATACACTGCTATATTTTGCCTAAAACTAATATTCTTGAGCATTTGCTAATGGGTGAGTGTTGTTTTCACAATTGTCTGCAAAAATCAAAGCACTGCAGCATCCGGTCTTGAAGAAGAGTAACTTAATTTATTATTACAGGAATCGGCATTGTCTACCAGGGTGCCCAACTCCAGACCTGAAGGACCCCAGTGGCTGCAGGTTTTCATTCAAACTCTAATTAGTAACCTGTTTTTGCTGCTAATTAACTTCTTTTGAATTAATTTTAATTTACTTGTTTTTTATGATTTTTCCCCTGCATTTCTTCATTTCTTTCCTTAAATGGCATCCAAACAGAAATGAAATGTGAAGTGAGTGAGCCAACCAGAAGACCAACTAAGTCAGGGCCTCAATTTCACTCCAACCAGTTCCTTAATGAGGTGCTGATTCTTGTTGTTAATTAAACCCGTGCTTTAATTTCATGGCTTGTTGCTGCTCTCATTGTGCAATAGCAGACATTTCTGAAATTGTTGATTTTCTCTTTTCTAAGAGCACTGTCAAAATGTTTTGAGGACCTTTCTTTATTTTCAGATATTGTATGATCAACAATGTTGGTCTTGTTTTGGTTCATTATTGTTTGGCTGCTACTTAAGGGAAAAGAAACAATTAAAGGGTCTGAGTCTTCAAGAGCAAGTCAAATAAAATGAATTCCAAAGAAGTTAATTAGGGGCAAAAACAGGCCACTAATTAAGAAAAGGGTTAGAATGAAAACCTGAAGCCACTTGGGCCCTCCAGGACTGGAGTTGGGGACCCCAGTCCATGGTATTTGCTAGCTTATCTTTTCAGAGTGGTCAAACTCTTATTCTGGAATTCTTTGTATTGACTGGCTGCCAAAATGGCCCTCACCTAGAACTCCACATCCACCGCAGCACCAAAATGGGAATCAATGTGAATACTCTGAAACAATCTTGTAGACCAGAGGTGTACAACTCCAGTCCTGGAGAGCCTTTGGTGGCTGTAGGTTTTCATTCTAACCATCTCCTTAATCATTGACTATTTTTTGCTGCTGATTAACTTCTTTTGCCTTAATTTTAATTGACTTGACTCAGATACTCGAGTCTTTACTTTTTTCCTTAATTAGCTGCCAAACAATAATGAGACACAAAATGAGTCAAAACACAACACTCAACTGTAAATAAAGAAGGCTGAAAGTCTCAGTAAGGTTGATCTGCTCAGGTCACCACAACATTTTGAAGGTGTTCTCAGAAAAAAATAGCAAATCAACACTTTTGGAAATATCTACTGTGGCAGATTAGGAGCTCCAACAAGCCATGGAGTTAAATAGCGGGTTTAATTAACAACACAAGTCGGCTTCTTAATTAAGATGCTGGTTTGGAGGTTTGAAATCCCAATTTAGCTGATCATCTGTTGGCTCGTTTTACAAGTCATTTCTGTTTGGCTGACATTTAATAAAGTAAAAAATCAATTCAGAGGACTGAATCCTTAAAGCAGGGCTATTAAAATGAAGGAAAAGGAGTTCATTAGCAGTGAAAACTGGTCACTTATTAGGAAAAGGGTCAGAATGAAAACCTGCAGCCATTGTGGCCCTCCAGGACTGGAGTTGGACACCCTGTTGTAGTTAATCACTCAAACTTGCTGCAAGTTGGTTTCAAGACATATATCTAATAAGTAATAACATGAACACTCTTCATCCTCAGAGCAAATGCATTCCCACAATTTTTCAATAATTTAACTTATAATACAAAGCATAAAACAGTGTTCTGACTCTAAAAATTTTAAAAATGATCATTCAATTAAAAATGTGTATGCCTGTTTCTTGGCAGTGCGATTTCATTACAAATATGTATATATGCCATTTTGTTGGTACAGCTTTATTTTGATTAAAAATTGTACTTTATGTATTCCTTTTTTGTTGTAAAAAGACATTTTTTTGCATTATTAAATTATTACTATTATTTAATGATTTATTAGCCCCACCTTTCTAAGAGGCATACTCTACATACAGTATCAATTTTTAAACCTACTTCATCTAATTCGGAGGTGTAGGGTGCTGAGGCCTATCCCATCAGCACTTAGCAGTTAGAGCAAGACAAGAAACAGCTCTCACAGGACACCAGTCCACTGTTGGTCTACAGTGGTGTGAAAAAAACTATTTTCCCCCTTCCTGATTTCTTATTCTTTTGCATGTTTGTCACACAAAATGTTTCTGATCATCAAACACATTTAACCATTAGTCACATATAACACAAGTAAACACAAAATGCAGTTTTTAAATGATGGTTTTTATCATTTAGGGAGAAAAAAAATCCAAAACCTACATGGCCCTGTGTGAAAAAGTAATTGCCCCCTTGTTAAAAAATAACCTAACCTGTGGTGTATCACACCTGAGTTCAATTTCCGTAGCCACCCCCAGGCCTGATTACTGCCCACACCTGTTTTCAATCAAGAAATCACTTAAATAGGAGCTGCCTGACACAGAGAAGTACACCAAAAGCAACTCAAAAGCTAGACATATGCCAAGATCCAAAGAAATTCAGGAACAAATGAGAACAGAAGTAATTGAGATCTATCAGTCTGGTAAAGGGTTATAAAGCCATTTCTAAAGCTTTGGGACTCCAGCGAACCACAGTTAGAGCCATTATCCACAAATGGCAAAAAACATGGAACAGTGGTGAACCTTCCAGGAGTGCCGGCCGACCAAAATTACCCCAAGAGCGCAGAGACGACTCATCCGAGAGGTCACAAAAGACCCCAGGACAATGTCTAAAGAACTGCAGGCCTCACTTGCCTCAATTAAGGTCAGTGTTCACGACTCCACCATAAGAAAGAGACTGGGCAAAAACGGCCTGCATGGCAGATTTCCAAGACGCAAACCACTGTTTAAGCAAAAAGAACATTAGGGCTTGTCTCAATTTTGCTAAGGAAACATCTCAATGATTGCCAAGACTTTGGGAAAATACCTTGTGGACTGATGAGACAAAAGTTGAACTTTTTGGAAGGCAAATGTCCCGTTACATCTGGCGTAAAAGGAACACAGCATTTCAGAAAAAGAACATCATACCAACAGTAAAAATATGGTGGTGGTAGTGTGATGGTCTGGGGGTTGTTTTGCTGCTTCAGGACCTGGAAGGCTTGCGTGATAGATGGAACCATGAATTCTACTGTCTACCAAAAAATCCTGAAGGAGAATGTCCGGCCATCTGTTCGTCAACTCAAGCTGAAGCGATCTTGGGTGCTGCAACAGGACAATGACCCAAAACACACCAGCAAATCCACCTCTGAATGGCTGAAGAAAAACAAAATGAAGACTTTGGAGTGGCCTACTCAAAGTCCTGACCTGAATTCAATTGAGATGCTATGGCATGACTTTAAAAAGGCGGTTCATGCTAGAAAACCCTCAAATAAAGCTGAATTACAACAATTTTGAAAAGATGAGTGGGCCAAAATTCCTCCAGAGCGCTGTAAAAGACTCATTGCAAGTTATCGCAAACGCTTGATTGCAGTTATTGCTGCTAAGGGTGGCCCAACCAGTTATTAGGTTCAGGGGGCAATTACTTTTTCACACATTTTGGATTTTTGTTCTCCCTAAATAATAAACACCATCATTTAAAAACTGCATTTTGTGTTTACTTGTGTTATATTTGACTAATGGTTAAATGTGTTTGATGATCAGAAACATTTTGTGTGACAAACATGCAAAAGAATAAGAAATCAGGAAGGGGGGCAAATAGTTTTTCACACCACTGTACTTGCATGGACACTCGCAACGTTGAGCCCAGTTTAGAGTTGCCAATGAACCTACATGAAGAAAATGCAAACTCCATATAAATAATGACCAAGCAAAGGATCAAAACTCAAGAACCTGGATCTGTGAGGCAGCATGGCTAATCACTGTACCACCATACCATCCATGTATGGCTAACTGCCCTTTTGAACAGATGTAAATGGTATTTTTAAACCAAATAAGGGAGGAAACACTGAAATTGCGATGATGAGAAAGAAAAATGAGTGGCAGATTAAGGAGATGTAGCAGAAGTTAAAATGGGCAGGAAAGTCCCTGCCTAACAGCACAGATGCGCAACCCGCTGTTCTCAGTAAACTACGTACTCAATACACTGGAGTTTGCTGTTGAGCTGAAGAGCCTGAGCCAAGGCCTGGGCAAGCCCTTGCCTTGATGAAGTTCCATTGAAGGCTGAAAGAGAATGAGATGGAGTTAATCAGGTGTCTGGATCTGCACACTGCCTGTTGATACAAACATTGGTATTTTTTGGTTTAAGTTTATTTCATGTTTTTTATGTGCATTTCAGTCCTCCAACATCTAGGGGGACATGGAACCTCTATTTTAAATTGACACATTTAACACTCATTCAACACTGCACCCCCCCCCCCCCCCCCTTTGCGAATCAATTAATAATACAGTAAATACTATTTGCCACCAATGTTTGATTTCACACAGTATGTACACAGGCTAAAAAACAATTTATTGGACATGTGTTAAACAGGAGACTTGATCAATTATTGATCCGCTCACAATTATAACAACAACAAGAATACCATTTTTTAATTTTTACATGAACTCCTTATCACCCAGCCCGGCATATTTAAACATGATAAATTTTGGGGATCTTGTTTGGTGCTCAGGCTGTCTCCACCCTAATGACTAAACCGTGTGAATTATGCTTCATACAGCACACCTCCAATCAAGTGCCCATGGCTGTTTTTTGTCTGGAAGCAGTCCAAGAGATCAACTACTACCAAAGATAAAAATAAAGATATTTTCAAATATAACCTTAAATTTGTAAGACAGTGAGCGGACTGTTTTGACCACAAACTATTGCTCACTTCACCAAGCTTCAGCATCAGAGTTTAACCTTGAACTTATGAATTTACTTATGAAAACTACTAACTCATCCTACTGTAGAAAGTACTATACTGGCAGACATCACACTGCCTGGAAACATGTCTATATCCACAGCCACAAAATATCAGCACCCATTGAAAAAAATGAAAATGAATACAACATGAAATAAAAATAAATAACATCTGAACATAAGCAAATATCAAAAATCAAATACTAATGTGTCTCCGATAGTGATGTCACCATAATACCAAAATTAAGATAAGAGTGGTGGCTAAGGATCTGTGTTTGATATCCGCAAGGTTGCCGGCTCAAATCCCATTACCACTAAAAAGGGATCCCACTAAGTTGGCCGTTGAGCAAGGCCCTTAACCTGAAAATTGCTCCAGGGCTGCTGTACAATGGCTGACCCTGCTCTCTGAACCCTAAAGTATCAATGCAAAAAGGCAAATTCCCTTCTGGGTTAATAAAGTACAACAAATCAAATGAAAAAAGCAAATAATAACAATGAAAAAATAATTTACAAAATGAAAACAAACCACCACATGGAAACAAAAGAAAACATAAAATAAAGAACATGTTTCTTCGTTGTATAACTTTCTGTACTATCTTCCTTCAGATTACTATCCTCTGTAGCATTGTCAGCCCATCCGTCATATCTGGTTCTTTTTGGTTTCGGTCCACTGATGGTCAATGATGATACAGTATTATCTGACCCTTGTGATTGTGGCCTATCTATGTTGTTAGGTTACTGCATTTTTGTTCTATCTGGTGCTGTCTGCTGTTAACAGAACTGACTGATCAGTGTTGTCTATCATTTGAGATCCTAAACTCTATCTTTTTTTGCATTCTGTTTTATAATTTTGGACTATTTGTGCTGTTTTTTCTTGGAGAGAATGACATATGTTTTCTGTCCTTTACATTTTTAAAATTTCTCAGCCTGTATATCTTTTTCATGTATTCAGACCATTGTTACACCCTAGTTTATTTAGGATGTTAATCCCTTGGGTGTCTACTCTCCAGATGTTCCTTTTCAAATCCTCTATTTGACTTATAAAATTATTTCACACACATGCATAACACTGTTGTGATCCAACTGCCCAGATAACCTGAAAAAGTAGAACCATATCTCATTTCCAGGCCACTAAATCACTAAATGCAGTTCATCCAACTGGAATTAGGAAAAACGAAGCTTATAAGAAAGGCAGGTAATAATCTTTTAGAACATTCTTTAATGCCCTAAGGCACAACCGATAAATAATGTCAGTAGCTGGTACTTGCTTTATATTCTAAAGGTCTTCTCTAAAGGCTTTTACTAATCTGAATCCTAAGGTTGGAAGAAATTGATTACCTTTGTGTAGAAGCAGAAAGATTCTCCCACCTACCCTTCAACCCCACTTACTGCAAGGAAACGAGGGTCTGGTTCACTTTCACCGCCTCTGCAAGTGCCTTCGCTCCTTCATCATGCAGAAGATTGGCAGTTAAACTACAAGTGAATAATCAATAGGTAGAATTTATCCTTCTCAAAAGAAAGTCACTGTGTGTACAACACAACAACATCATAATTTAGTCTGCTTTTCAAAACACTTAATTGTTTTGATTTTTTTTTCTGTAAATAGCTAGCAAAAGATAACAATAATAGCTTCAAATTGTAGTTCAAGAAAGAGCAGGCATCTCAAACAAATGCAGCTATAAGCAATTCATTTAAACTACCATTAATTTCATTGCTGAGACTGGATTTCATTTAGTCAATATTGTGATCTAGTTCTGTCCGTTTTCTTCCCAAGTCTGTGCCTAAAAAGCTGCAAATTCTGACTGTCCATCTACAACCCTCTAGAGCGTGCTGTATTAATAAATAAAAGAGGCCTTTCCCCTCCTAGCTTGTCCCAAATCATTGGCCTGCAAATAAATTACACCTACACCATCTCATCACCTGAGCTCCCAACAGAAGTAACAAGCTGACAGGTTTATATTAATGGACACGTAGTTAACAAGTTAAAACTGCAAGCCCATGCCTCACATGCCATCCCAGCATATTTAACTCTATCCGCTCTTTATTGTGATATAAAGTAAGCTTTGCTTTATGGTTGATATTTGAAGCTGTTAGATCCTTCCAGGACAGGGCACCTTCATAATACTATGAACATTTTCAGCTGAAGGATAAACAGTCCACTTAAGCTGATGTCACGTTACTCAGTTTCAAGCTATGGGGTTAGATTTGCTGACCACATTTGCCGATTTTGTCGCCGGCCATGTCACATTTTACTAGCTGATTCCGATTCTTCAGCAGTCATGCTTGCCTCTTTTTATGACAACCCATAACGGGGCTGCCTGAAGGAGCCATTAACAGTTCACAGGTGAGGGCAAGTTTTAGCTGCAGGTCTCTGTCTTTTTTTTATTCTTTCATTCTGTTTTAGTACATAAAATATGGGGATATCAGATGGACGAGTCTTTCTTCTATTTATTTGTTTCTTACTCCTCATCGCAACATTTCAGTTCATTGTACTTCATTCATTGCTTGTCAGCTCTCATGTATACAAGGCCAACTCCTACAACTAAAGACAAATAAAACCACATTTTTATTGATCAGAAAAAGCCGTAGGCTAGTTGGGACTGAGTCACTGGGGTATGTCACGCTAGGAGAACAACTTCACAGAAACCATCACGAGCTCCCTCTGACTTGGTAAGATTATGTAAATAAAGGCTCGACTGAAAATCACTGGAAAAGTCACGTAAGTACGGCATGGATTTTAGTCGTACAATACCAGACTAGAATAACATATCGTGTAATTTCTTAATGCAAGACATTTCCCAATACAATCTGGACATAAGATGGACTGGTTATATGTTCTCAAACCTGACCCTATGTACTGTAAAGTACTGTATAATAAGTCTCTAAAGTCATATTGTTTGTTTTTATATTCTTTTTTTATCATCATTCTTAGCATATTGTATAGATTTCTATCCTTTTTTTTTGTAAATTATTTTATGATTTTGTTTTGTTATTACTGTTCCTTGCATAGGTACTGAACCTTTAACAGCTTCGCAAAGCCTTTCTTTGTCTGCGTTATGTTATGTCATCAGCGTACGCCTCACTCAGTGTTCACTGTGTTAACTGTGTGAGGAGGAACTGTACCAGCAGAGTCTGTTTTCTGTTTTAACATTTCAGTCTGTTAATAATAAACATTAACAGATATAGGAGTTCTGTGTGCTTTCATTACCCCCTTCGTGGCAGTTTCCAGATTCAAAGCCAGAGTGCAGCAGTACAGCGCTGTAGCGAACACAGCTTACACTGAGATAACTTAAAGTCACATGCGATTACATTTGCTTTCTTTCCTCCCTCATACGCTGGATCACCTTCATTTTTGTGCTGAGATCAACTGCTTTGTTTCCTATAGATTGCACGAGAAATGTAACTGAACATAGGTCAAAACCACTGCAGGCAATAAACCGAGATAGAAATGAATGAGTCACATCCTACAGAGCTGGCATGGCAAACTGCTGTCTGCCCATGAGACAGTCATTAGTCGAATGGTCGTAAGATGCATAGGTCGTAAGTCAACGACTACCTGTTTGAATAAAACAATGAATCAGTAAACTCAAATCAAATAAATGAAATAAATTTACGATTATTTTCATAACATACATCATTACAAGCCACCATATAAAGCAAACAAAAATGAAGAGCAAATGTACAAAGAGTGGATTCCTCATTTCTTGCCATGTGTACTGTTTCCCCTGACCGATTTTGCTTAGCAACTCTGGCCCATGCATTCTCTTAGCCTTGATCAGTCATCTTATAAAAAACTTTTAAAAAGTTTAGCAAAACTGAACCTCTAGATAAGCATTCATTGGTTGTCAGCTCTCATGCACACAGAGCCCAATCCGACAACTAAATACAAAATCAAATCATCTTGCCTGAAGAAGGGGCCTGAGTTGCCTCAAAAGCTTGCATATTGTAATCTTTTTAGTTAGCCAATAAAAGGTGTCATTTTGCTTGGTTTTTCTCTACATTCATAATGGCTAACACGGTACAACACCCTAGTACTAAAATCAAACCAGAGGAAGTCGCAGGGAGGTTGGACTGAGTCGCTGAGCCTAACATAGCTGCTCAATTCATTTTTATCTAACATTTCCAAAGCAATGCTGAATTGGATTAAAGCAATGGTGTGGGGAGAGGCTTCAGGATTTTAACCCCCTGATATAATGTGCCAAGACCCTTATCTTTTATCTATTTATTCACCCCACCCCCCCCCCCCCCCAGCTCTCCAAAACAATGCATTTATTATACCACTGTTGAACCCACAGAGCAACAGCATATATATATCAAGAAACTCTAAACCCAAAGGGGGGAACCTTCCCCCCATGATTTAATTTATACATATATTCAACACAATGAAAACTAGGATGGAACATATGCTCAGCTAAGAGGTTTACAGAAGTTCAAATGAATATTTAAAAACATATTGTGAGAAGTAACAAGACGCCAACAAACCACACAATACCAGCAGTAATTTGGTTCCAATTCAACGACTGATAAGATAAATGAGAATGCAAGCGGTTGGAGAAGGATGTCCCTAGACACCCATAAAGGGGGCTACGCCTAGAAATTCCCCTGATTAAAAGGTTCACAATGAGGTAGTTTGTTCTACTGTATGTACCTCTGGTTCTTTTCTAACATTTTTCTAAAATTCATTTTTAAACAGCTATAGTTCTAACTGAAGAAATTATTTTCAAGAAACTGCTGGCCTCCACCTTATTTATTCTTTTCAAACACTTGTACATGTGTCCTTAATCTACGTTTGCTTTAAATTAAAATATTCAGCTCAGCCCTACAAGAACATTACCATCTTCTGGATGGACAGAAAGGTTCTTGTGAATGTTGCAATATAATATCCGTTGAACATTATTTTGTAGGGTTAGGGTTACCTAAAGTATTTTTGCATGACCTTTGCAAATGTTTTCATAAATCCTCCTCAACTAGAAAGATGACATCCTCAGACGCTCCCATATGACCTTGAGAATGCTGCAATATAATGTTCCTGGAACCTTATTTTGTAGGGTTTACTAAATGAAATGTTTCTGCAAACTTTCCAGGCCTTTTCTTTACATCGTGTGGGTCTTCTGAAGAAACTGCATAGGAAGTTCTCCAGAGGTCTCCTTGTAAGTTTTGAGGGATTTACTTTTAATATTGTCAGTTAACAATAGGGGGACCATTCAAGGAGTAGACACCATACCTTAATCCAAATTAACTTTGAGTCATCACTCCACTCTGAGAGCAGAAAGCCACCAGGTTGCTTATCGGGAGGCTGTGTTACTCCCTTATTGGCTCAATCCACTTGAACTCTGCCACCAGGCAATTTTATTAAAATGAAAGAGATTGATGGGGTGCCAAACAAGGTGGCTGAATGCCTAGAGCCAGCCATGGGCCCCAAAGACATTATATTACAACCATTCTAGTGCCATTTGGAACCTTGTTGGGACATCCTGAAGATGTCATTTGAATAGGGGTGATTCACTTACCCAGAACATGACTTTCTAAATTTATGTTTTCAGAAATTTTGTAGGCTGGTTTAATTGGAGAAGTTTAAATGTGCAATATCATCATCATACTCCTGAAGTGTAATTATTAGTTAATCTCAGTTAATAGCTACTTGGCTGCTAGTTCTTCCTCTGCTGTAAGAAAATATGTACTGCTCTTTTTGAGTGCTGACGTCACAAACACAAAAGAGGTGCAGCTGTTCACATTGTCTTAATTCACTTGTACAAAGTGATTGACTCAAAATGAATTGAAGTAGGCTGGGTGCTTCTTGCTCAGTGCACAGTGCACAGTGTTCAATCTTTTTCAGATAAAATTTGTTTAAATTTAAAATTTAGAGAAATGAAGACCAAACATAAGGTTTCACAAAGGTCCTGTTTTCCAATGTAACATCCAATTCAAACCAAGAAAGAATTTAGTGAAATGTTTTAAAAGTTCTGTCAATGCTTTGAATATAAAGGTCTGTTCTTAACAGAAAGGGAATTAAATGCTAATGTTGCTAAATGTTATACTGATGTTCTAAACATAACATTTTGATATAATCCAAAAAGAACAAAACACAAACATCCCTAAAAGTTATACTGAATTTTCTAAATTTAACCTTACATGATAACCTAAACAAAACGTTTTGAAGCTTTATGTGGAAACAAAAGAGGTAGAAACACAACATTCTCTTCTGCATTATTGTCCAATGTAATGTAGGACACAAGTTAGACGGTCAAGTGTGTATGTATTATATATGAAAAATAAGATTCCTTGGAGATATAATTTCCAAGACTAACCATATTTGTTTCATTCTGTGTCTTCATTCAGTATATGATTTGCTGCTGCTAGGTTATGACAAATGTGCTCAGAGGTTTTTCCGGGAAGAAAGACAGATGTTTTGAGGTGAGATAGTTTTACTCGCTAATCATGGAGCTGGAGAGTGTTGATATGTTGCAAGTAAGACTTTCATTGCACATGTGACAAGAATGACCTTTTAAACCTATGAATCAAATGTGTAATCCATTCATTCATTCTCTGATCCCTCCATACCTTCATTTATCCAGTATCAAACCTGTTTAGTTGAATTCAAGGTTGTTGGGGGCATGGAGCCTATACTGGCCTCGGGGAACACACCAAAGGTGGGCATGGTGCCATTCCACTGTAGTTCACCCTCATTCACATGTACCAAGCCATTTATATATCCCCAGTTAATCTAAAACTCACAAGACTGAGATTTGAACCCAGGCTCTTTGACCTGTGATTCAGCTGTGTCACAGAGAGCTGGAGCCTATTCTGGCAACACTGGATGACTTGTTGGATGTTAATTAGCCCATGCAAGTAAGAATTGCATTGTTCTCTGTACACATGACAATAATGACACTGTAAACCTACATATAGATTGTATGTACCCTGTATGTTGTAAGTGCCATGAAGGACAGACAGGTATCCCAGCTGGATAACTGCATGACCTCTGGACAAGATGTAAGGTGCCAGGAGATGGATAAGCAGAAGCCAAAGGCCAGGAGCAGTTCCATCTCCCATACATTAGGTGGTAGTGGTCTGCTGGAGGATGCCCACAGGGGATAACGGAAACTGAAGTCTGGAAGCACAACCCTGTTGAGGTCCCTGGGTGTTACCAGAGAGTGCTGTAGATAGACGGCTACCCTGGGTCTCAAACAACCTAGAAGTTCTCTCCACATGTCATGCAGGGTCATCGTTCTGCGTCCAGTATAAAAGGAGCCCGCTGCCTTACCTCGGTGAGTCAGATTTCTGAGACAGTGAACAACACTCAACTGGAGGCAGAAGAGGAGGATAAAGTTTCTAAATTTGTATGGTTATTGGGTGTGCTTCACTGTACAAAGTGCTGGGTGGATTAGAAAAATCCATTATCTGAAACTGTGACCTGGTTGGGTATTATTGGGTCTGGGGTTTGGGGCTTGGTGGCACCCCCTACTGGTTACAATGTAAATAACTTTTTCCTTTGAAAAAAAGGATCATTTTACATATGATAACTACTGACCAAAGTGACTGAAGAGAAAAAGTTAATGAAAAGTGTTAAGAACGCAACTTTCCAGCATCCTGAAATACACCTAGTAGATAATTCTCCGAACGCTAAATAATTCCACTCAAAGGCACTATACAAATAAAATGTATTATTGTTATTATTATTATTACTAGCAAAATACCCGCGCTTCGCAGCGGCGAAGTACTGCTTTAAAATTTTTATTAAGAAGAAAAGTAAACCTTTTTAAACTGAGGGAAAATATACCAATAATTATTTGTTAAGGATCTCTTTGTATACCACGTTGTCAGTTTGGCCCTCCGGTTGTAAAATGACCAAGCTATGCGCTGAGCTCACTCTTGAGCATGCAACGTATAGTCGGCAATGTGAAAAGCAATCTTGCCTCAAATCAATGCCAACCTTTTGTAGGGTCTGACCCTGAGACTTATTGTCACTGCGAAGCAGAGCCTTACTGGAATTTGGAGGCGTTTGAATTGAAGTGGGTTTCATCGATAAGTTCGCATCCAGCTTTTGAGAGTTTAAACATTCATAAACATCAAAGTGTTCACTACTCAAATCATCACTTGTGAATCTAAGATGTTTAAGAGGCATTGGCGGTTGTCCAAAGGTGTAAAATATTTGGGCATTTCGGTACACTTGAAAGCGACAACCGAACAATTCAGCGGTAGCCATCAACTCAGATGCAGAACCATAGGTGAAGGGCTTAAGCATTTCACTCTTATAGTGCTCCTGTGTAGTATAATTATCTCCTGTACCGTCATCAGTCCACACCTTGAACCTGTCCAAGTCATTCAGTACATAAGACACAATGTTCCTCCGGATATCAAGAGTGAGCCTGATATGACCGTGCAATATGTAACACAGAGAATGGAAAAGGCAGTTGCCATCTCCGGGCATGGAAACCACTCGGTAAGTGACAGTTCTTTGATCGATGGTGATCACCTCGATAGACATGTTAATGGGGGTACGGTTGGAACGATAAAGGTAATGGGTACCTGAACAATGTAAACTAAGTCTAAAATACCTACACAATAACTATAACCGTAATAAACGAACAATAAAACAGCGGAGAAGCCGTGGATTAAATAAAAAGGCTGCAGTTATCAGCAGGGAGACGTGAATACCGTGGCTAAGCAAGGAAGGGAATGAAGAGACCAGAGCGACAGACGGCCTTATATAAGCAGGCAGCCAACTACGTGGGAAGCGTGGGGATGGGGAACCCAACGCCGCCTCACACGGCGACTGAGCTGCAGGCTATGGACGTATATATGTATGTAAGTAGGATTCAGTTAGCGTTGGGAACCCGCGTACCAAATTTTTTGAAGATGGGCCCATATCTAACAAAGACCGTTGGAAAGTTCAATATGGCTGCTGACAGTGGCATCATACCACCGAAATAAATATGTACATTGGTTTCGGTTAGCGCAGGGAAGCCGCCTACCAAATTTCATGAAGATGAGGCCATAAATAAGAAAGTTTAAAAATGGCAGACGTTGTCGACCGTTACGCGTTGAATTTCTAAATGAAACCTGCTTAACTTTTGTAAGTAAGCTGTAAGGAATGAGCCTGCCAAATTTCAGCCTTCTACCTACACGGGAAGTTGGAGAATTAGTGATGAGTGAGTCAGTGAGGGCTTTGCCTTTTATTAGTATAGATTCTATCCTTACTGCAATATAAACATAAAAAATGGCACACACTATATCAGATGTTGCTTCAAATATGTATTTCACAGGTTAAACAGAAACGTGTTCTGACTTTGTACTTCATCTGCCACACCTCACAGAATCTTATTGCCTTTGTTAATTGCTTTATACATACTGCATGGCTATAGCCAGCACCAAGCCTCCTAGGTCTTTTCCATAAAGTGCATTTTCTAAATCTTGACAAATCCATTGTGTAAGTATGTCAAAGAGATATTCCCATGTTTGAAACTTTACATTTATCTGTACTGAACTTTACTTGAAACATTTTATCCAAACTCAAGGTTTTCCCAATCTAGAGTATCTATTGATCCATCTAACTTGGTCATCCCTCCATCCATACTTTTGAACACACTACTGGCTTGTAATTCAAACAAACAGCAAAAACAAACAAAATAAAAATAAAGCAAATAAAACAGAAATGATGTCTCTAAATAAATCGATGTCATTCTAAATAAACAGGGAAATGAGGAAGAAATGAGTGACCTCTGCTAATTGACAGGGCAGGTTCAACAAACAGATGACTGGAGATCAAACTCACAGGTACTGCAGCAAAGCTGTAAACATCCCCTACACAAAATGCAGATATCATTTAAAATTAAGAAATGAGCACCACAGAGAAACATTGATAGGCACATACATTAAATCAAACGGCAAGCAAAATGACCTCCGTGCCCAGTGTGCACTTTGAATTGACAGCATGCCAACAAAGCTCATCTTCACTTGGCCCCTTACTTACTCAAGATTCTTCAGTGACTTGTTTTCTCGCAGTGCATTTGCAATCTCTTTGGCACCCTCAACCCCTATGGAATTTTCTCGAAGGCTGAAAAACAGAAAGGTGACGATGACTATAATGTTGTCCATATTCAAACCAGCACAGATTATTCAAGCTGGAAAACTAACACAACGCATAAGGCTCAAAAACATATGAATGGATCCCAGACGCACTGCAGTACTTACTTCAAGTCAACTAGACACGTGTTGTGCCGAAGAGCTTCTGTGAGTGCGCTTACTCCCTTATTGCTGATGGAGTTGCTTTGGAGGCTGAAATTACACGTTAAATGTACAAATCACACACACATGCTTCACAAAGCACCTGCTTTTTGGTCGACTCAGCATACCATACTTACTCAAGATTGGCAACGCTGTTGTTTTCCTTCAGTGCCTTTGCTAATGCCACAGTCCCCTTATCTCCCAGCTGGTTTCCGGAAAGCCTAAAGAAAAACCTGTCATTTAGGGTGGCTTCAATGGAACATGAAGCAGGACAAGATGAATATAATGTCATTAATCAAAATAATCTGAAAATTCAACTTAGAATCTGTTTTTCCATATTGAATAATTCATCTTTTCTTGTTTTTAGAATAAAGTAAATGTTCTTCTCCTGTCCTAAATTTTGTGATTATGTTATTTATGGGCAGCAGGTATACTATTAATGTAGTGGCAGTAATAGTATTGTAATGTGTACAGATAACAGTAAAATACTGTGCTATAATAATTAATACATACCACATTGCCACTTTATTTGGAAAATTATAGAAACATCACCTGAGCGTACCAGTGCAGGGTGATTTACACACTGGAAGCAAACTTTGACAAAGGGCCTCTGTAGTGTTCGCTTTACTACATTTATTAATTTATGGAAATTATCTGGATACATATGACATGCATATTAGTTAAATGTACTGATAAGCCTACTGTAAATTGGGGGTGTAGCTAGGGGGTGGTTTAAAAGACTCAACCACCCGCTTCCCTGAAACAAATGTAATCCTAATGACACTTTCCATTTTCAGCAAAAATATCCACCCAGCATGAAGTAATCTGGAATTGAAAGAAAATCATTAGAATGAAGTCATGACCTTTTTATTTTTTTTAAACATTGAAGGTGACAACTTTCCCCATCGATACATCACGTGGTGAGATGTATTTCACCGTTTAACCCTATTAAACTGTAGGCTTTTCCAATATTAATGTGACTGGTAATTGAGAGGATCAGCCAATTGGCCACAGAAGCAGATAAATTATCACTAATAAAGGTGAACTGATTTATGAATTAAACATAAGGTTATAAATTAAATGCAATGTTATTAATCTGCATCCCAGGATTTAAACTTACAAATCATAACATTGCAGTTGGGATTCTAGATTCCTGAAGGACTCACCTCTATCCATATTCAGATAATGAACAGAAACAACTAAAAATGGCCTGAAGGAATTCCCTGTCTTAGCATGTCAGGAACACAGATGGCTTGATTTAAAATTACAGTCAAGGTCTTTTTTAAGCAAGCTACAGTAAGTGACTTTACAGTCCCACAACCAGAGAGGGTCTCTCAACCCACACTGACAGGAGAGGTGATGAGGAATGGGGGCTGCAACAGGTACACTACTTAGGGTCTCAGTATCCATCAAGGGTTCTCACACCATCGCCAGAAACCAACCAATGTATGCTGGCTTTCTTTCCAACAAATTTATTACCAATCCTGCCTGTATGTAAAAGTTTTATATCCATGAAAGAGAAACACTCAATTATTTTCTTTACTGTAAGGAATTTCCCCAAAATATGACTATAACTGAATATAATCTTCAGTTCTTTTGAAGAACAGAGTGAAACAGCTACAGGATATGACATACTTTTTAACAATGCCTGCTGCCTATAACTGTTAATTTATCCAGAAACATTAAAAAGGTCAACTGTTAGCTGCAAAGCATGTTTTGAAATTAAAGATCAAGACACATAAAGCAAAGGCAATAATTCAGTGAGCCATCCATTTTGTGCACCTACTTTAAAGCTAAGTGTCCCAAAAAATGAATCACACACTGAGGCTAATTTCTGATTATACAGAACAGGAACAGAAATGAAGCAACTAATTAAAATATAACATAAAATGAAGGTAAGAATTGAACGGCTAAAACAATATCCAGAGGCCA
Source organism: Erpetoichthys calabaricus (assembly GCF_900747795.2). NCBI lineage: Eukaryota > Metazoa > Chordata > Cladistia > Polypteriformes > Polypteridae > Erpetoichthys > Erpetoichthys calabaricus. Next base: position 124,883,736 of record NC_041404.2, on the reverse strand, counting down.
ATCGATTTTGTTTTTCTGTTACACTGAATTGGTTAATAACAAATCCTTCCACTGGGTGGAGTAAAGAGCTTTAAATAAATTAGGATAAGCTTTAATACTATAAAAGAAGCTTCATAATTTACGCTAAAATTATACTCTGGAATCAATAATTAATGGATCTGAGCAACTGATAATGAAAAAGCAAAGCACACATTTATTAATAATTACCTACATTTAGCCAGTGCTTTAATTCCTGAACAACTGGTGACTATAAACTATTTTAGACCGTATCTTCTTCTCCCACTTCTGTATGATTTATTTAATATACAACTTTGAAAAATCTTTCTTCCTAATGTACACTTTTTAAGGTAGCATTATGTGAGCAGGCCTACTCATGTTATAAATTACACATACGAGGTGCATTAAAAGATGTGCCTGAGGTCACCGGAGAAGCTGAAGAAGACTGATCTATCAAATGTATCAGATGGTATTAATCAAATTATTCCGTTCTCCTGCCACTGTCCAGGGACCACTTGATGTTATGACAGTGACTTGGGCTCTGAGTCAATCATCATCTTTACTTACATGAGATCTTTCAGGCTTCTGTTGGTCTTTAAGGCTTCAGCAATCCTTTTCACTCCCTCTGCACCAATAGAGTTCTTCTGTAAGCTGGAAATAAAGTACATAGTTTAAAAAGATTCTCCAATTAGTCACCAAGACACATGGCATCTGACCAGTTCAGAGGTTTACTTATGTTCTCCTTTCCGACACTGGGGGAAACAGATTAAAAACTACACTAAAGCACTCATGAATGTCTTCTAATATTAAAGAAACTATTTTATGTTTCTCTACATATTCCTGCTAAAAGTATTTCCCTGATCCTAATCTCAAGTATATCCTTTTCATGACCACAGCAACACTTTCAAGTGCCTCTATCAGCCTTAGCAGTAATGGTCACTTCTCACCCTATTTAGGTGTCCCTCGGGGCTCCAAACAGTTCAAGCTCCATGGATGTGCCCTTGTTTACAGGAATTGTACACACTTCAGCTTTGGGGAAGCTTGCTCCTTGCTTAAATGATCTTTTGGCACAGACAGATCCCACTAAAGAGAACTATTACAAACCTTTGAACCAAACAGGTATGCTGATCATAACCTTCTTTGAGTGACTACATTGTCTGCTTGGCCAATATCAACCCAGACATTGAGCTGGCATCTAAAACTTCTCTCTATCCACCAACAAACTTCAACAGGTTCCTGACCTTATTCCATTAATCTGTCACTGAAAGGCTCTTTAGCTTGATGGTCTGGCGGTCTTCATCTTTATCTTCATCCCATTCTTACATTTGCCATTAGTAACAAATTTATTAGGAGAATTTAATAAGATTTCTGGTTTCAAAATTAATTTAAATAAAGGCATACTTTTTCCAGTGAATTCTTTCACAAGTCAGTTTTTCTGATTGCATCAGAACAGTTTAAATTCTTAAAAATAATTCTTTCAAGAAAATATAAAAATCACTTTAAAAACAGTTTTGGCAATATGATTAAGAGCATCAAGCCAGTTGGTAACAGATGGCCCTTCCTTCATCTTCAACTCTAACCAGAACAATCAATATCATCAAAAAATATCCCTATATACTGCACAGTAAAAATAACAAAACTTTTTTGTCAAAAAGTTTAATTCAGTGTTAACAGCATTTATATGAAATTTAAAATGGTCACAAATTTAAAAAGACAACACTATGGTAGAAAGGGCTTAAAATATCTGTACAATAAATGTTGCAAATTGGTAGGTCCATAAAACTACAACTCCATGGATAGCAATGGAAGTGAAATATTGCTCAACAACGTCTTTGTATTCTGTGATATGTGCATCAGTCATCATTAATTATTGCCAATATACTAGCAAACCAGTGGTTCATCATTTGATAAAGATATGGAGCCAAATGTAGAGACATTTTAAGAGAAGCTCTAACGTGTTGTCCTGATACATGACAATCACCTATTTCAGCATTCTTTAACCTACGCAGTATTCAACCCATGAAAGTCACTATGGATTATGACATTTTCAGATCCCCATATTAATGATGCTTTTGCATCTTTTGAACTATTGTGCTCCACATGGAATCTTTCAGTGACACATCTTTTCTATTATATACAAATTAGAAACATCATCAAAACCAACCTACCTAACTTCCCGTATTATTCACCTATGTCTACCAGTGAAGCGATACTTGATAATCTAAATGAAGACTCAGACAGCATCTCTCGAAACTTATGCCTTGACGATCTTGGAGGTAGACAGAAAAGGGATATCTCCATTAAAATTTGAGAATTGGGAAGAAATGTATCCATTCACAACTACAGCAGAACTATAAGTACACCTACTTTAAAACCAAGAACTGTTAATTGTATCTTAGTAGTTAGGATAAAGCCAGCTAATTGGTGTAACTGTAACTAAAAGGTAACAACCTTGTAAGAGATAACTTCTGGCAGTTATTAAGTTTCTACCTAAATCCAGTAAGAAACGGAAGAGCAGCAACTTGCACACACAAAAACTCAGTGCAGATAAGCTGCAAGTAAATCAACACTACCTTCACACTGCAGACAACAGAAACTACATAAGCAGCTAAGGAACGTATCCTTCTTATCAATATGAAAGATCAAAATTCATTAATTACGTTCCTTTATCTAAAGGGGAAAAAAGTTCAGCTAAGCTAACGTAATTTTATGTTTTGTGCTGTCTGTTACTGTCTTTTATCTATATATATCTAAGTTCATATATACAGTATATGTATTTACATATATTCATCTTCTATTATCCTTATGTTATAAATATATAGCATTTTTCTGTTTATTTCAACAAGAGTGTTTAGGTTATTTGTGAAAGTACAGTGTTTAATGTAGACTTCTTACACAAAACTTATTTATAGTGTCACACGTGTGCGCTTGGAAGTCAACCAAAGGGACCAGGAAATGCCAATTCCACGCCAAGCCAGGGGGAGGCAGGGTACACTAAACATCTCTCTTTTTTGTGAGATTCGTCAAGGGTGCCGCTCTCTTGAACCCACAGGTCTCAAGGTGGTTTTTGGACCTCCAGTCACACAAGTTTTCGGTCTTTTACTGCCGGGGTCACCTACAGGCAAATACCGATACCCTTTCAAGGTGTCATGACCTCTCGGCCAGATACGCCCGACCCGATGGGTCTGGACTTAGGGGGGGACCATATCACAGACATGCACTTGGGAGTCAACCAAAGGGACCAGGAAATGCCAATTTCATGCCAGGCCGGGGGGCGGCGGGGTGCACTAAACCTCTCTCTTTTCTCTCTGCAGACCAAACACGAGAAATCCTTTCTGTCCCGGACCCAAGGACGTCACTTCCTATGAGCCACCTATAAAAACCCCTCACCCTCCATACCAGTTCTGTTTTAGACTCTAATTTGTATGCATTGTATACTACTTTAAAGCATTTTGCAGCCAGGGAAACTATACGGGTGGCTGCCCCAAACCTTCGTTGTATGTCCGGCTGTCTCTTTCACAATAGTTCTTATATAAAATTCATGAACCTTGCTCATAAATCGTACAGATCTCTTCATATTTCTGGCATCCCGGCTGGAAAGTGAAACAGAGATCCCTCACAGCCTACATTAATTTGGCTTCCGTCTTTATGGACATCTTGTTTGAATTAATTGAAGAAAAGCTGGTTATTAATTAACTAGGTGATTAACCCCTCTTTCTTTGTGATAAATCAGTTTTAATTTCCCACACTGCACTACTTTTACAAAGCCTTCTTTTATGCAGCAGAAAGAATCCCAATATACCTTCTAGAACTCCGTGGGATAGTGACATTTATATTAACTCATATTGGAAAAAATGAATTTTCTTTAGAAGGATCCCTTCAGAGCTTTTTTCAGAATTTGACAAGAACTCATCAATTGAATTCTAATGTAGAATTACATTAATGAGAATTATGTAGAATCTAATTCTAAAGTATACATGCCGTGGCTGTGCTGTGCTGAATCATTTTATTTTGCTGTTTAATTCTATACAAAGAACTGTTTAGAGGGCGCTAGGGTGGCACAGTAGTAGCGCTGCTGCCTCACAACAAGGAGACTGGGGTACATGTCCCTGGTGCTCCCTGTGTGGAGTTTGCATGTTCTCCAAATGTTCACATGAGTTTCCTCCAGGTAATCTGTTTCCTTCCAAGGTCATGCATGTTGGTTCATTGGTTGGAATGAACTTTATTTGTTCCTGAGGGGAAATTTGGCTTTTTATAGAAGCTTTTAAAATAAATAAAAGAGGTTCAGAAACAAAAAGCAGAACAGTGAGAAATATGGAGCTGCTGCTTGCATAGCGGATTGGCAATGCTAAATTGACCCTAGTGTGTTTGTTCACCCTGCAATAGAATGGTGTCCTATTCGGGGATTGCTCCTGCCTTGAACCTCATGCTTTCTGGGATAGGCTCCAACGTCCCTGTGACCCTCCTCTGGTTATTATCGACAGATCTATTGATATAGCTCTCTCAAACAGGTAAGGGATGAGTGCTGATTTTCATGATTGCCTTCGGGACATATTATTGTACTTGTCATGTCCCTTTCATTCAAGTAGTTGGATTTTGTTATTATGTTCTGTCCCTTAAATAAAATTAATAAAAAATATGCAACTGACCTCATTTATCTGAGGACCTGCTGCTAATACACAACATGTTAGCTGACTTTCTCTCCACTTCAGGAGTCAATTTTAACTCATTCTCAACTCCTTAACTGGTTATTGCACTAGCCCCTGCCCAATTTCAGATCCTTCTTCTTTAACACAAACCCACTGAACCTCTGGCATACTGTATGTGACCTCTTATTCATGTGAGGAGTCATTTATTCACATACAGGTCCCTACGATTCCTTGAATTGCTCACAGTTGTTCAAATGGCTACACTGCACTGGCTTGCTCTCCATTTCAGGGCCTTTCTGTTCACATGCACGGGGGTCTGCTGGAGCCAATCCCAGCCAACCCCGTGACCCTGTGTTCGGATTCAGCGGGTTGGACAATGGATGGATGGATGTTCACATGCAAACATCACATTCACATTCCTGACCTGCATGTCACCTCTTAGTTGACTTGATATCAGACATAGCTTTCCCAGAGTCTCTGATTCACCCATTAGATCTCAGCTAGGTTCTTGCTTGTTTCAAGATTCACAAATAAAAACTGAGCTCATTTCGTATATTATAAAGTCCTTAAATAATCAGTACACGTGAAAGCAATTACAGTATATAAAAATAAACAGTCTTTCTACAAAACTGCACTCCAATTAATCCACTCAGACAGCAAAAGAACTGCTCAGTGTTTAAGTGGTGGTCTTCTCGACACAGAGCGATTCTTGCAAATTCTGAAGATACATGAAAAACATGTGACCTTTAATTCTAATATATACTTCACCCGTCCATTCATTTTCGAGAGAAGCCAGAGTTCATTAAGTTAGAGCCCCTATTAAATTCACATGTACATTTTTTGAAAGTGGAAGACAAACTAGAACACCTAAAGAAACAGCCACACACACTAGAAGAACTTAGCAAAAATGTAAACTACATTCAGACAGTGACTTAATCAGTCATTTGAATCCAGGATGGTAAACCCGCATGGCAGCAGCAGCACGAACCACCATTCTATGAAGCCAGTCTTTTAGAAAACTTAAATGTATATCAATAAAAGTATGCACTGTAAAATACAGAAATCTTTTCAACAATAAAAGGACAGGTAAAAGTAATGTTAAGGATGCCAAGGTATCTTAAGCATAGAATGATACTCACTGAAGAGACGTCAACTTGCGATTGGACTGCAGAACTTCTGCTGCCGCCTTTGCACCCTCTTCTCCGATATAGTTGTTCTGCAAGCTGAGATACAGGGCAATCAGCTGAAGACATAAACAGTTTATTGTGCAGCATGGTGCTGTGCCAAGCCACTTTCCTCAGATGCAGAAGCCACATAGCAATGCTGAAAAGCAAAGCACTAATGTCGAAAAGCAAAAAAAAAAGTCAAAGTAATAGCTTGCAAGCAATGTTCCTAATTAGGTGTGCTAAAGCAAAATGTCACTTGGACCTTAGAACCAATCTGTGCTTTTCTGCCTGATTCCTTAAAGCCCCAGTGTCTGCTGCAGTTCAATCTAATTGTGCTTTTACCCACCAAATGGCTCTCCTAAAGTAACTTTGTCAAAGGAAAGGAGTCCATCTCCCAGTGTCTGTTTCATGGATGCCTGCAATCTCATGGCACCAATTTTTCAAATTAACCCAGATCCAAACACACACATTTAGTTTAAGATAACTGGTAAGTGAGAAGCAAAAAAAGAATAAGTACAGTCAAAAAAAATCAAAGAAAGAGTGTCACTAAAAACCATAAAATAATAATTTAATGTGAGGAACAAAAATACAAAAAACTAATAAAAACCGGCCCCTAGATAAATTTCAAACAGTCACCAGCAGTGGCATAAACTGTCAAATGAAAGAGAGATGCTCTAATGTTAAGGTGTAAGAACTTCAATGAAAATCAAAAACAGCAGATGCAAGGATCTAAAAAGAGCTGACATGCTTATTACTCACTTGCCCTTTCATCAGAATCCATGTAGAACAAAATAAAATCAATATTACTTAATTGGGAAGCCTATTGGATATGCAAATGTGACATGGTCACACCTACTGGGTTACTGAGGTCAACAATCTCTAGTAATATTTCTCTTTGTAATAATAATAATAATAATAACACATTTTATTTATATAGCGCCTTTCCCATGCTCAAGGCACTTACAGAATATAATAAAGAATGGCAGGGTATACAGTATATAGCATTGTACAAACCAGATAAATAAATAAAGAAGATTAAGACAGTGAATTCAGAAAAAAAAAATAGACAACATAATTGATGGTCTCGCACATACAGGTTACAAAGGTTTGTGTGTCCTGTTTTCTAATCTTGTAATGCTATCAACCTCATGGGTTTGAGAAAGTGCTCTCTGGAGATGGTCACTATAGGTGCTGCTCCATTAACCAATTAACATCTTTTAGTGAATGAGATTAACTGCTGTCGGTTACTTCACCTTGGTTTGTGAAGTAGGTGAAGTAACCAATTATTCCTGATTTACACATTTTACATTCAACTTTTTATATTTCATTAATGGTGATGGCACAGTAGTACAGTAAATAGTACGGAGTTTAAAAGATTGAGATTAGAAGATTGGGTTTCAATCCTATCTGTTTGGTGTGTGTTCCTGCCTTGCCCTCGATGCTGCCAGAATAAACACTGGCTTCCAATGCCACTGATCTGGATTATCTGGAAATGGAATGGATGCATGGACATTATTTCATATCATCAATTAGAGTCTTGGAACAAGAATGTCATCAAGCCAAAAAATGTATAGTATGTGTTGTCTGCCATGTTGAAACTGTAAGACTCTCATTCTTTTTCTTATTTTGATTTTATTTGATGTTTTGCTTTAGTAGTTACAGTTTTATGATCCATTAAGTTTTCTTATAAGTAATGCACAAATGTGCCCTGCAATGAGTCTGCTTCTTTAAATCCTTGTATCTATAATCGTCAACCTAAACTCTACAGCTTCCAGCTTTCTTTTGAGTAGGCGGGTTTCCGAGTATTAGAAGATTTCTATTATTTCCCACACATTCTATATTGAATGTATTTTGGTTCATCTTTCTAAATTGAACGTTGTATTTCTGAATGATACCTTTGGTTTTGAAATAATTTTTAAACCTATATATACACTGTAGAGTACTATATTTTGCCAATTTTCACGTACCTTAAGTTAAATCAGTTAATTTAATGTTTAACAGTATTGCATATGCTTTATTCTCAATTATTTTTTATCAGCTTTCTATACCACATCAGATTTCTAATCTCTCTTTCTACCTAGGCTGGGACAGAACTCTTTATAACACTGAAGCAGGGCCATAACCCAAACACCAGACCATAAAAACACAATCCTTAGAAAACTAAAAGACTCAAAGTGTCTATTGTAATATTACTTAATGAAAGAGGAATCATCCTCGTCGGATTGTTGAAGGACTTGGGGAACTTGAACTGGACAACCTTAACTGGCCTTTTAGTATTATTGTATTCATTTACTCCCAGCCATCAATTTAATGATTCCATGCCAACTGGTAAATTACAGGAGTCTTCTTCTTCTTTCGGCTGCTCCCATTAGGGTTCGCCTCAGTTGTCCTCTGCATCTTGTTCTGTTACACCGATCACCTTCATGTCCTCTCTCACCACATCCATAAACCTTCTCTTTGGCCTTCTTCTTTTCCTTTTACCTGTCAGCTCTATCTTTAGCATCCTTTTCCCAATATACTCAGCATCTCTCCTCTGAACATGTCCAAACCAACGTAATCTCGCCTCTCTGACTTTGTCTCCCAACCGTCCAACTTGAGCTGACCCTCTAATGTACTCATTCCTAATGCTATCCATCCTCATCACACCCAATGCAAATCTTAGCATCTTTAACTCTGCCACCTCCAGCTCTGTCTCCTGCTTACTGGTCAGTGCCACCGTCTCCAACCCATATAACATAGCTGGTCTCACTACCCTCCTGCAGAACTTCCCTTTCACTCTTGCTGATACCCGTCTGTCACAAACTACTCCTGACACTCTTCTCCGTCCATTCCACCCTGCCTGCACTTTCCTTTTCACATCTCTTCCACAATCTCCAATACGCTGTACTGTTGATACCAAGTATTTAAACTCATCTCCTTCTAGCCTTCTCTAAACTTCTCCATCAACATCCTCAGAGCAAACATCGCATCTGTGGTGCTCTTTCTTGGCATGAAACCATACTGCTGCTCACTAATCATCACCTCACTTCTAAACCTAAATTAAATTAAATTAAATTTAAGGAGTACAGCAAGAAAAAGTGTGCTCAGCTTGCAGGGTGGATGTCAACTCATTGCCAAGCAGCATAACATTTAAATTGTCTTAACCTCACAATACTGTTCCTTTATAAAGAGAAAAGCCAAGCAAAATGACACCTTTTATTGGCTAACTAAAAAGATTACAATATGCAAGCTTTCGAGGCAACTCAGGCAAGATGTAATGTTTCATTACATCTTGCCTGAAGAAGGGGCCTGAGTTGCCTGGAAAGCTTGCATATTGTAATCTTTTTAGTTAGCCAATAAAAGGTGTCATTTTGCTTGGCTTTTCTCTACATTCATAATGGCTAACACGGTACAACACCCTAGTACTACAGATGTTCCTTTATAACAAAGCCGAAGTATGCTATTCTTTACCTTACTATCTACACAATTCTAGCCAAGTATTATTTTAGGAGATAGGATTATGTTTAAGTGCCCAATTGGAATTAAAACTTACTGGCATAAAAAGCCTCAGAAAGGGTTAAAAATTGTGCATGTTACTGTTATTCAGCAAGCAAAGCAGTGCAACATACCTCCAAACAGCAGAAACAAACTTACTTTAGAGACACAAGTCCTTGGTTTATCTTAACAGCCTCTGCCAGAGATTTCACTCCTTTGGGTCCAATATGGTTACTTCTCAGACTGGAAGGACACAATTGTGGAGAAGGTGTCACATGAAGACGGATAAGGCAGATTCCATGTCTCTGTTCAGGACTTTGCCATGTATCTTCTAATTGTAATGTAGGTTTTAACACTGACTGATGGCTTTGTGTTTGGTGATCTGTTTATCAGTTTGAGCCATGTAATAATGTAACAGCTGGTATACAATTAGGCATACCAGCTGGTTAAGGCAAATAGCCTGCTTTTTAAAACAGCCAATCATGTTGGTGCAAATCAATAAATACAGCATGCTGAGCTACTCAAGAGTTTTAGTTTATCAATTAACAAAACATTCCCAAAGAGTAGAGATAACATCTACAGTAGGTCACTTTGACCATTTTATAATTGTTGATGTCAAACTTTGTGGTTCCAGCATTTCAGAAACAACTAGTCTGCTGGGATTTCCAATTACTGGCAGTCTTTGAAGTTTTCAGAGGTGAAAAATGATGTGACACATGCACAATAACACTTAGCAAAGTTCTGTGGGTGAAAACACTGTGTTAATATTGTTGATAGATGAAATTTGCCAAAGTGTTTCCACAGCCAATTTGCTGTATTTACTGGTGATCTTGTTTGATGAATATTTCACTGAAAACTCGCCATGCAACACATTATGCTTTGTGAGGCCAACATGTCCTCACAGACAATTCAAAAGCAGAGCATTATGGAAATGTGTTTCCTATTTACGATGTGTACTGTGTGGTGGACCCCTTACCAAGCCGGGACACCCTGAGTATGAAAGGACTGGGGGAAGAGTATTTGTAATACTGTTTCTCCCCTGGACCGACAGAGGGGCCACAGGTTGTGAGCATGGAAGCTCCATCCTTCTGGGGCCCGTGGCCACCGCCAGGGGGGCACCTGGACTTTTACAGGGCCTTATTTGGCACCACTTCTGCCACACCCGGAAGTGCTGCCTGAAGAAGCTCATTGGGCACCTGGAGTCCTTCCGGGTGCTCTATAAAAGAAGCCAGTTACCACCACTCAATGGCCAGAGTCGGGAGGAAGAGGACAAGGCCTGAGGAGGAGTGGAAGCGGAAGGACTGGCGGCCAAAGGGACTGTGTTGTGCTCTGTGTCTTGCGTGCTAGAGAAGGCAACACTGTGTAAATAAACCATGTGCTGTGTGGCAATTGGTGCCCTGCCTGCTTGTGTCGGGGTTAGGGCAGCTGTACGTGCCCTAAGTGTCACACTGATCTTTCCAGAAGTAACTTTTTAATATTGTGGCGGAGTGGTGGCTCTGAGGCTAGAGATCTGCACTGGCAATCGAAAGGTTGCCGGTTTGAATCCCATAAATGCCAATAGGGACTCTGCTCTGTTGGGCCCTTGAGCAAGGCCCTTAACCTGCAATTGCTGAGCGCTTTGAGTAGTGAGACAAGCGCTATATAAATGCAAAAAATTATTATTATTTTAGCAAATATTTGGACATTTTGAGCATACAAATGGATAACTCACGTGTGGATTATGCAACATAATAACTCCACTGCGTCATTATAACCCCCTCAAAACTAGTTCAGTTCCTTCTTCCCCATCGAGTTCATTCATTTTGCCAAGCTGGGCGAAATTCCTGAACCTTTCCACAATTTCACTGAACTCAAGGCAAAGAGAATTCATGGGGTTCGTTCATCATTACTTGTTAAACACAGAGGTCAGAAGAGAAATGGCAGACTCATTCAAGTTAATGGAAAGGCTGCACATGCTCAAATAATACTGCTTCATAACCATGGTGTGCGGAGTGGCATTGATGCGTTCCACTCCTGTCAGCTAAGAGCGGCAAAACAAGGCTACGATGGGCATGTGATCCCCAAAACTGAGCTATTGAAGACTGGAAAAATGTCACTGCATCTGACAAATCTGGGTTTCTGTAGCAACATGTAGATCTGGTCAGAATCTGGTGTAAACCACATCGATAAATGCACTGTCCTACATTGTGGTGGTCTCACTAAATAACCCTGGTTTGTATTGTGTTATGTTTCAACTCACTGTTAAAACTATAACATTAAAATAAATGGAGACTGTTTGTCTAGAACACAAACAAAATTACAATTTCTTGGTCTACTGTGGCACTTTCGGATTGTAAGAAGCTGGAATAATGCTCTGTGGGGATGATTTTAAGCTGTGCTGTAACTGGCATAACTAACTTAGTTATTAGCCAATTAAATACACTTGATGAACCAAAGTGCTTACAATGATTTCTAAAGACCTTGTCTATATTCTATTCCGTTGTTTATTACTTTAACTAATGCACAGAGGTTTCTTTTTAAAAAAAGAATATTGATGGATGACTCAGATGTTGACGCCCCAGTACTTACTCCAAATCAGTGAGGCTCCGGTTCACCATCAGTGACCTTCCCAGGGCTTTGGCTCCCTTGCTGCTAATTGCATTCTCAGCCAGGCTGCAGACAGAGAAGAAAAAAAGCTTTCATCTGTGTGTTATAGGCAGCTGTCAGAGACCTGCCGGTGCTACATCTGCTCAGATGCTTGTTATTTTTAATTGCATTGCTGATTAACTGGTGCTTCAAGCACATCAGGATACCGTGCCAAGGACATTATTATTTGTTTGTTTTTAACATCAAAAAATATAACCATTATCCACAAGGGTTAACCTGAGTGCTAATGATCTAATTATAATCCAGCAGATTTGTTATGATCTAAATGAGAAATACAGCAACAATAGGGGAGAGATTTATTCAGCTCAAAAACAGACATCTCGTTTAGAAATGATTAGACAGGATACATGGAGAAATGGCAGATGATCTCAGAACACAGCAACAACTCCTACTAATGGGCAAACAAGGAAACAAACCCTGCTGGGGGGTAAGCATGGCTCCAACACTTGGGATTAGGCAAACACGCTGTCACACACATGCGCATGGGAGAAGGTTAGTAGGCTCAAATAATGTGGTTGCTCAGCTGGACCAAGGGTTGGCGCTGTCACTTAACCATCTCTCCTTTTGTCCCTCAGCAGACCAGCTAAAGAAGCAACCAAGTGGTGACGTCACCATAAACCCACCCTCTAATGATGTCATTTCCGGCCTTTCCTGATGGCGACTTCCTCCAGTACCTACCACAGATGTCATTTCCACTTCCAGCCACCCTGGAACATCCCCTTCCTGTCTCGGACATAAAAAAGCCTTTGTCTACCTGCTATATTCAGTTCTATTTTGAGCTTGTCTGTAAAACTTTTCTACTTTTCAGTATACGGGGTGGCCATTACCCCAAACTTTTTTGAGTCTCCTGCTCATTTATTAATAATGACAACAGCCTCTGGGGGTGGGAGAATATGCCAACAGGTTCTCAAGGTGAGCAAATGTGCCAATAGTCTGAAATCGTGGGATAAGGGGTGATGTTGCCAACTGGTCCTTGTGGTGAACAACAGTGCCAATAGCTCTTGGTGACTGGCAAAATGGTGTTGGCAGCATGTAGCACTAGGTAAAAGTGCTGGAACTTGATTGTGATGAGCAAAGATGCCGACAGCTCTTGGTAATAGTCAAAGGTACCAAACATTTTTTTGTGATAGTCAAAGGTACCAACTTTGACTGGCGGTAGTCAAAGGTACTGCCAACATCTCCTTCTGGCATTCAATGGTGCTGTTAAAAAAGCGAACAAATGAGGCAAAAGTTGTAATTGGTGGGTAAAGGTGGTCTAACCCATGTAGTGTTCTATTTCTGTGTTGCAAAAAAAAATTAACTAAACCTTTCATGACATATAGAGAGTATTGCTTAGCACTGGGGAATGTCTCCATTCTTCCAGTTTCCAAAACTGCATTATCATGGCACATGTCATTTTGTCAGCAATGAAATCAAAGAGAGAAGGACTGCGTATCAGAAATAAACGAGGCACAGACACACACACTGACACCAGTGATGTTCACAATCAATAATCACCTTGGGTTGAGGTACAAGAGTCCCTACCACAGTAAAACTGCAAGTAATCATCTCGAATGCAGAACCAGCTGTTGACACTTGCCAGTGTACAGTTACTTTCTGACTGGATTCCCACACTTTAGATAGATAGATAGATAGATAGATAGATAGATAGATAGATAGATAGATAGATAGATAGATAGATAGATAGATAGATAGATAGATAGATAGATAGATAGATAGATAGATAGATAGATAGATAGATAGATAGATAGATAGATAGATAGATAGATAGACTTAACTGTCAATGGATAGAACTATCATGGTGTAAGAGCGTGGGCTACCCAGCTCTGTGTCAACATGACCACATCTATGCAGTAGTGAACTTTTCTGTTCTCTCTTTAAATAATAAATCCTCAGCATGCACACCTGGGTGTGTCTAATGAGGCCTCTTTTCATACATCAAAATATTTTAGTTACTTATTTTCAGAATTTTCTAACAATTGGCTTTGTAAAACTGTAGGATAGCTGTTCTGTTTATAACATACTGGTGAGGCCTCATATGGTGTACTGTGTGCAGTTTTGGTCTCCAGGCTAAAAAAAAGGACATAACAGCACTAGAAAAGGTCCAGAGCTGAGCTTCTAGGTCAGTTCCAGGGATACAGGGGATGACTTCTGAGGAAAGATTAAAAGAGCCGAGCTTTTTCAGTTTAAGCAAAAGAAGACTAATTAAGATGTGACATGATGAAGTGTTTAAAATTATGAAAGGAATTAGTACAGTGAATCAAGACTATTATTTTAGAATGATTTCATCAAGAACAGGAGGACATAGTTGGAACTTGTTAAGGGTGAATTTCACACAAACATTAGGAGGTTTTTCTTTACACAGAGAACCATAGACACGCGGGAATAAACTTCAAAGTAGTGTGGAAGACAGTAGGACTTGAGGGATTTTCAAAAGCTGACTTGGTGTTATATTAGAAGAATAAAGCAGATAGAACTAGCAAGCTTTGCTGGGCTGAATGGCCAGTTCTTGTCTATAGATTGTTCTAATGTTCTGATGAAGAGACCCACCTGAGTTTTTGAATGTGGCAGTCCTTGGCACTCAGCAGACTACCCAACAAATCCATGACATCATCCTTAAAACTGTTATTCTCAAGCCTGGTAAAGAAACAGCAAGGTATGAGAAAAATCAGTCTTGCAACCATGTGCATTTTACAGCAAGATAAAGCTTTATTTGTTTCAAATCTTTAACAATTAATTCATTGTTGCATGCATATAATAAGGTTGACTGTAATAATTCTCTAAACATCACATCTTAAAACAGCACTTTGGGGACATTAATTACTAACCATCACTTCTAAAACGGGATTGATCAACCTGCCCCCTGTTAAGCTAATGAGTGCTCACCCAACATATACAATGGAACAGTAGCGGCTGAAAGGAAAGAAGCAAAGAGAGAATATTCTGGACTGTGCAGCAAACAGTGGTGAGAGTCATTGAACATTACAGCCATTTGTATTCAAATTAGACTTGAACTTTTGTAGTGCAATGTCACATGTGAAACTGCAATGAAAAGTCACAAGGGAATTGTGTAACCAGGCATCTGATGTGATTTACAGTGATCTCCCGCTATATCGAGTTTCAGTTATCGCGCTCCCGCTATATCGCAGATTTTTCTGTGGAACATATCTAACATTTAAGCAATACAGCAAATCATTAAATATATGTATATTGTATACTACGGTAGACAAAGAGTTTCGCATTACAGAACCCAGATGATTTCTTACAAGGCCCATTATTGGCTGAAAGAGGAAACTCAACCAATCAGAGCAAGATTTTCATTCTCTTGGGCTCTGATTGGCTGCTGCTAACGTGGTGTAATCTCGCAAGACCAGCGAGCATGGGTCCCTGACGCATCTCAGTTCTCTGTGTAGCGCGTACCTTGCTTGTGGTACGATTATTGTGAGCAAACGTTGTGTAAACTTTTCATTTTGTTTTAAGCCCTACGATGGCTCCAAAGTGTCCTGCATCTTCTAAGCCTTCTGGTAGTAGTGAACCTAAGCACCAGAGGAAGACCTTGACCATTCAGGAGAAGATAAAACTCCTGGATTTGCTTCAGGAAGGAAAGCGTTACATGGACGTCGCTCGCCATTACGGCTTGAATGAATCGATGGTATGCTACATTATTATTATGTTACTCATATCCTGTACCCGACATCCACATATCATATGTGTTTACAAAGTGTGTTTTAATAAGTTTACATGTGTTTAAAGTGTGTGGGAGGGGTATTTTAAGGCTTAAACTATAAAAAAAATGTTTATTTATATAGTCTTTCTACTGTATATCGTGTATTTTCACCTGTCACTGATGGGTCTGGAACATAACCTCCGTGATAGGCGGGGGATCACTGTATATAATTTGACATCATTAGAGGCAAAGAGATTCTGAAGCTGCAGCCATTAATTCTAATATAATCAATTAATAGAGGTCGTATCAAGTTCTGTAGTGTGAAGCCAGTCTTAGATCCAATTTCAGATAAAACTCCCCTGAGCTGTTTACTGAGCCTGTTCTTTATTCAACATTTTACATAACCCACTGAAAGAGGCTGTCATAAGATTTGTACGTCTAAAACCATGATCATCAGTTGGCAGCCCATGGGAAAGACCCAGCGCTCATGCATTTGTTCACTGGACTGGCACCACTCAGGTGGAAAAGGGGATGTCACCGCCCTCAACTGAAATGTGCTGCCCTCTCAGGATTTTTGAACACTTCTACTTGTTTAACCTGTGCTGCATGCTGTATAAGCTTTCATATGTAAAATTCACAACGACACAATTCTGTAAATTCAATGACAATTCAATGACACAGGAAGGTGTAGCTTTGTAGTTTTGGAATAATCTTTTTGCAGTAATTTCTTAATGTTTGCTTATCAGTGGTTACTGGCAACTCTGTTTTCATTTTCAGTCTATGTTTCTTTGTTAAGTAAGTGAATTGAGCTTCACTTCACAATAGTGGATATTCCATGTACAGTGTGCTTATTTTGAATTTAACATTTATAAATTGTCACACATGTGTGCATGGGAGGCAGCTAAAGGGCTCAAATGAAGGTAATTCCTGGTTGGACCAGGGGTGGCAGAGTGCACTGATCCTTTCTTTTTCTTCCCGCAGGCCAAATGCAAGAAATTCCATCTGGGCCCTGTGAGGTCACTTCTGGGTTCCACCCCAGGTGATGTCACTTCCCGTTCCGAATTTAAAACCACCTTGTCTGTACTATAACCTCAGTTCTGTTTTGGACTCTTGTCTGTAAAGACCTTTTCTCAACAAATCTTCAAATTTTCAGCCACTTTGCAATTACCGTATATACTCGCATTTAAGTTCTCCTGTGTATAAGTTAATAATCATATACAGTGAAACCTCGGTTTGCGAGCATAATTCATTCCGGTAACGTGCTCGTAGTCCAAAGCACTCGTATATCAATATAAAGTAAAAATAAAAAAAACAAATTAACTTGCACTTTACCTTTGAAAAGAATCATGGCTGGTGTGAGTGAGTTTCTAAACTCTTATGGGATTGCACCCAACGGGACGACACGCGGAAGAGCGTCCCAAAGCAATCACAGTCTCCCAGCGCTGTAGCAGTTCTCCGTAAAAGCGAATCCAAAAAGATCGCGGACATGCTATAAGCGGCTGCCATCAATGGGTGATACAAGGAACAAGGAACATTATAAATGTGCAGGGCCCTGCCTGACTGCTGTGTCTGTGTATAAATAACCGCGCTGTTGCCGTTTCAAACTGAATAAAGCTGGTGTTGCTAAAGTACTGAGACTCAGCTTCGTGTTTTAGGGTGCAAGACGGGGAATCGCACGTCACAGCACACACACGTACGTGAGCACACACACACGCGCGCGCGCACACTGTCACAATGCTAATGCTGTAGTAAACACTATACGCTCGTACAGATGTTGACTATATGAGTGAGGCACGCTGACTCAGACGGAGAATAGGAGACGACTGCCCACAATCCCGCAGTGAGAGAGAGAGAAGAACCATCAGCTCAGTTGTGATCACATGACGCTCAGCAGACAAACTACTCGTACTGCAAGACCTCGCTCGTTTATCAAGTGAAAATTTATTAAAAATTTTTGCTCGTCTTGCAAAACACTTGTAAACCAAGTTACTTGCAAACCGAGGTTCCACTGTAATTTCCAGTATTTTATCATATAGGTCGTATAAGTCGAATGTGAAAACTCATGCTATTGGTCCAAGAGATTATGATATGCTAACACCCACCTATTCCGAGGTGACATTTGCACTGTTGTGTGTTTTGTGTATCTCACACCCTCGTACACCTTTATCGCAAGAGCATCCCTTATCTATGATGGAGGGTTCAGTCAGAAGAAAATAAGAGCTGGTTTTAAATTAAAAGTTGTTGAAGTGGCGAAAGAAATTGGTAACTGTGCTGCTGCAACAAAATTCGATGTGTCTGAGAAACTGGTGCGATATTGGAGGAAGCAAGAAGATGTAAAAAAAAATGTAAGTGTCGTATTTTTAAACGGGCATATAAGTCAGGGTCTGATTTTATGATCGATTTTTCGGGTTTCAGGATCCGAGGTATACTTGAGTATATACAGTATACAGGAGGCTGACCCAAAACTTTTTTACGGGTCAAGGCTTAAGTATTACATTCAGTATTGACTCAGACTTGTTGGCTTGGGAGGGGAGTGTGGTTACCATGTGTGCTGGAATAGTATAAAAAGTGCTGCAATGAGAAGCACACTAATTTGGAATGGAAAAGAATGACAAGATGGCCTGCAACTTGAGGAGAGACCATGGAGGTGGCGGTGGAAGTTAGTTTGGGTTCCTATCAGAAAAGGGCAAGTCAGTCCTTCCTCCACCACACCTCAGGCTGCTTCAATACATTGAAATTTGTTTGAGAAAGTAAATGTTGAAAGAAGTCAAATCTGTGATCGTATTCCATTTTGTTTGAACCGAGATTACTAATAGCATACTGACGTATCAATTAATGAAATAAAGAAACTGACTCATTTTATTATACCAAATTTTACTATGCAGTGTCCATTGTTATTGTACATTAAACTTTTGCTTGATTTTTGCAAGTTTCATTTTCAAGAACTTTGAAAGTTACTTCCTGACTAATCAGTAATGTTACATGATTGAATATAACCACTGTGGATTTGAGAAAATATGTTAAATGATTGAGCTTGTGTATTTAAAACAATAATAATATCAAAGAGAATTCAATGCAACACACTTTATATATATATATATATATATATATATACTTTCTGATCTCACATATTTGTGAATTGCAAGGTCTGAATCAACTTGACGTGTGTTTGTTGTGAATGAGTGGTCGACAGGGTGAAAGTGTCAGTGTGTGCATGAGTCAGTTTGTCTGTTGAACTTTGATTGAGGGTGAGGTCTGGTGGTGAGGGGCTGGGGGGATACTGCCTGGAACAAAAAGTGAATTTGCTCTGTAAGAATTGTCAAGTCTGTTTAATGAGCCCTAATTTAAACATTCAAAATGAAACTTCATCTTTATTTCTAGAGTCATTGAAAGAAATGCAGCATCACAACTCCAGGAATATTTCAATGATCGTAAACTATTTTAAAACATTTCAGCTTGATGTCCATGAGTTAAGACAGAGTTGTGGCTCTGCCTTTTGTTCCTCCTTTCATACCCTGCCCTCAATGTGTCTTTCACACTTGGTGTTGCCTATTTATTTATCAGACAGTCACAGAAATGCAGGAGTGTGGAGGTTAAGCAGCGTTTAAACAATCACGTCCTGCTCCAGCATTGTCTGCTTGAGCCATTGTGAGAGGCTTTTGCACATCTGACTTGCTGACTGGGAGTATTGTCTTCTACTATGGAAGCTGTTTTTTACTTTAGATTATAAAAATGGAGTGTGTAGTAATAAACCGGTTTTATTTCTGACTCCCACAACTGCTCAAAACGCATGGTTGGATTTATTATTAAAATTCTTCTCATGACTGTGGTAGGCTTCCTGAAGAGCAAGTGGCCCAATTCCTGGGTGAGAATGGCGTGTACAGATTAAGCATCAGCCAGGTTACAGCACGGACATCTCATTAATTAGAGGTCTAAAGCTATTTAGTTCTATTAAATGTAAGTGATTTTGCCTCCAAAGACCACACCATTCCATTTCATGGGCTCTGGTGTTAGACCCAAAGACAGAAGCAGAACCCTGAGCCTGCTGAAGCAGATGCCTGTGTCTCTAGAAGGCTCCGACATCCATTTGTGCATTCTCATCAGTGTTGTAAACATGGTAGTTTTTAATTAAGATATTTTGCTTTGTTTTGATGTGTTTATAAATTTTAATTTCTGGTTGTTTTGATGTTTTCATTGTGCACTCAGTGATGTCATCATGCCTTCATTAGGTTTTTGTGCTTTCCTTTCCTGCACTACTAAACCACTCAAAAAAAATTAAAGGAACACTTTGAAAACACATCAGATCTCAATAGGAAAAAAATCCTGCTGGATATCTCTACTGATATGGACTGATATGGTAATGTGTTAGGAATGACAGGATGGCACATCATTTGATGGAAATGAAAATTATCAACCTACATAGGGCTGAATTCAAAGAAACCCCGAAAATCAAAGTGAAAAAATGATGCAGCAGGCTAATCCATTTTGCCGAAATTTCATTGCAGCAACTCCAAATCGTACTCAGTAGTTTGTATGGCCCCCACATGCTCCCTATGGGATGACGGATAGTGTCCTGGAGGATCTCCTCCCAGATTTGGACCAGGGCATCACTGAGCTCCTGGACAGTCTGAGGTGCAACCTGGTGGCGTCAGATGGACCGAAGCATAATGTCCCAGAGGTGTTCTATTGGATTTAGGTCAGGTGAGCGTGGGGGCCAGTCAATGGTATCAATTCTTTCATCCTCCAGGAACTGCCTGCATACTCTCGCTACATGAGGCCGGGCATTGTCGTGCACCATGAGGAACCCAGGACCCACTGCATGAGCATAGGGGCTGACAATGGGTCCAAGGATTTCATCACGATACCTAATGGCAGTGAAAGTGCCGTTGTCAAGCCTGTAGATGTCTGTGCGTCCCTCCATGGATATGCTTCCCCAGATATACCATCACTGACCCACCACCAAACCGGTCATGCTGAACGATGTTACAGGCAGCATAACGTTCTCCACGGTTTCTCCAGACCCTTTCACGTCTGTCACATGTGCTCAGGGTGAACTTACTCTCATCTGTGGAAAAGCACAGGGCATCACTGGTGGACCTGCCAATTTTGGTATTTCTATGGCAAATGCCAATCGAGCTCCACAGTGCCGGGAAGTGAACACAGGGCCCACCAGAGGACAATGTGAAGCACACATACGCAGAACATGATGTTGGCACGGATGTACTGTTTAAAAATGGGTGACAGGCACAAAGAAATGACTCAAAGGAAAAAGAAATTTAGCAACAACAAACAAGAACAAATAATCAGCTAGAAAGAGACTTACTAGTTTTGTTTCACATAGTGTTTTTTAATCCAATTTTGTTGTAAAAGACTATCAACGATTTCTATGGATTGATCAATTATTCTCCTTGTGGCTCCTCAAGGAAAGACCTTCAAAACCTCTGTTGCACAATACAACATTTATTTTCTGAGCCATCTCATTCATTCTGTTGAACATACTAAGCAGGAAACATGCAAGCATGAGGCGATGACACCCACACTTTGCTTTGGTTTAAAAATAAATGCACAATTATATTTTAAACGGGCTATTAATGAACTAAAAGAAAAGCAGATGGGCTTTTCACTCCATAGAGAATTAAACTTCTGACTCACAGGAAACCTGTCAGGACTACAGTCTTGTTTTATTTTCATTTTTGTGTTTTATGTTATTGGTCTTTGCTTACTTGCTTATGCTTATTTGATGTTATACTTTTTTCCCACCTATCCCCCATTCCCTACCCCTCTCTGTGAATTAGGACTCTCAGGTGCTCTAATAAGCCTTAGATGTTGTTTCGTACTTATTTTTTGATGTCGGCGGCCATGCTGTTTGTGGCACATCCATTATCAGGCTTATAATCAGACAACACCATTATGCCATCACATTGATGAATTGGCACATTACTCACAGCCTCCTAACACTGGATTGACTTATCTCTTTATTCTCTCACTCTCCTTGGTGTTAGAGGATGCTTTAAACCCATTTGAAGAAGAATTAAGCATTAGGAATTTCTCCTGCTCTGTCTCTTTGTTGTGATTTGACCTCTTGCTCATCCTCCCTCCCTCTCATCCTCTCTGTCACACAGGCATCTGTAGCAGCTACAGTGTTAATTCAATCAGCAGTGAGGCAGACTGAACTTGGTAAGAGCTGGATTAGCACATGCAGGTAGATGTCACCGTAGCCCTCTACACGTGACAAGAAGGACTCAGTAAGCCTGTGATTGGATCTCATGTCCATTTTCTTTTCTGTTAAGTGTTCACTTTTGTAATTCTTTCTTATAGTTTTTCTTTATTGTTTTATTCAGTTTAGTTTTTAGTTTTTATTCTCATATTGAACTTTATTGATCCCTTATTTAGATTTTGTTAAGTAAATTATTGAAATTTCAGTATTGTGAGGGTAAGGTTTTTTTTGTGTCTTATCTGATCATCCTGTTTAGGATTAAACACAATATAACTATGCAACCATAGTACAACTGTTTACTTCATAAGTGAAGTGCTTGCATGCTAGGTGAGTTAGAGGCAGATGCATTTTTATTTTTTTCCTTTCTTGCTTCTTTGTTTCTTTTTAGCAGTAACATTGTTGGTACTATTTTGTAATTTTTTGGGGCACATCCATTTTGTGTTCTAGTTTTACGGGTGCCACCATTTTGTGTGTTTGGTCACTATGATGCTATGTGGTTGCTTGGCATTTGATGCACTTATCACGATATCTTCATATAGAGTATAATTAATTTAACTAAAAACAGATCATTATTGTTGTAATCATAAGAAGATAATTTGCCACAATGATAAAAATGTGTAAAAATACAACTACCAGATCTGGGTAAGATTAATAAAAATGAACAAATACATATTCCAACTCTTGACATCTATTTTATAAGATCGAAACAAAGGGGGGAATTTCCAAGAAATAAAATCTAGCAAACTACAAAACCATTATTGCAACCAAGTAGAAAACAACCATAATTGCGTCCAAAAAGCACAGAGTAAGTAAAGACCAAGAAAATAAAGAGTATTAAGAGAATATTCAAATAAATAGGCTGAGGGTTTGGTACACAATGATCAAAAAAGCACCAGTGACTACAACAGAATAAGAAACACATCATAACAGGATTGTGCTGATTTTGTATGAGCTCCGCAGTACGTATTTTTCTACTATTTTCAGCCATCTTGGGTTTTTTTTGATATGCCGATTTCAAACATTTCAGTATTTTCAGTAATAACGACATGATGCACCATTTCAAATTGTATCAGGGGTTACTATACAGTGATATGAAACAGTTTGGGATTCCCTCTCAGCCTGCATTATAATTGACTCTGCTTTCAACAAAAACGATAACTGTGGTATGTCTTTCATTTCCTAGGGAACATCTGAGTACTGGGGTGTTTTCTGAAAAAAGATTTTAGTGAAGCAGTATATTAGTTGTATGAATTAAATCAAATGTGAAAAACTGGCTGTGCAAAAATGTGGGTCCCCTTGTAATTTTGCTGATTTGAATGCATGTAACTGCTCAAGCTGATTACTTACAACACCAAATTGGTTGGATGAGCTCGTTAACCCTTGAACTTCATAGACAGGTGTGTCCAATCATGAGAAAGGTATTTAAGGTGGTCAATTGCAAGTTGTGCTTCCCTTTGACTCTCTAGAAGAGTGACAGCATGGGATCCTCAAAGCAACTCTCAAAAAGATCTGAAAACAAAGATTGTTCAGTCTCATGGTTTAGGGAAGGCTGGCAAGTGTCCTGGCAGCAAACTGTCAGATAAACTTTTTGAGCAGAAACTGTCAGTTTCAACTGTAAGGAATGTAATCAGGAAATGGAAAGGCCACAGGCACAGTTGCTGTTAAACCCAGGTCTGGCAGGCCAAGAAAAATACAGGAGTGGCATATGCGCAAGATTGTGGAGATGGTTACAGACAACCCACAGATCACCTCAAAGACCTGGAAAAACATCTTGCTGCAGATGGTGTATCTGTGCATCTTTCTATAATTCAGCACAATTTGTACAAAGAACATTTGTATAGCAGGGTGATGAGAAAGAAGCTCTTTCTGCACTCACACCCACATACCAGAGTTGCTTATTGTATGCAAATGCTCATTTAGACAAGCCAGATTAATTTTGGAACAAAGTGCTTTGGACTGTTGAGACAAAAATTTGAGTTATTTGGTCATAACAAAAAGCGCTTTGCATGGCAGAAGAAGAAACACCGCATTCCAAGAAAAACACCTGCTACCTACTATCAAATTTGGTGGAGGTTCCATCATGCTGTGGGGCTGTGTGAGATTTTGTATGGAAGAATGGTCAAAAATACCTCCATCTGGAATCCAGACACTCATCAAAGGCTATAGAAGGCATCTAGAGGCTGTTATATTTACAAAAGGAGGCTCAACTAAGTATTGATGTAACATCTCTGTTGGGGTGCCCAAATTTATGCACCTGTCTAATTTTGTTATGATGCATATTGCATATTTTCTGTTAATCCAATAACTTAATGTCACTACTGAAATACTATTGTCTCCATAAGGCATGTCATATATTAAAAGGAAGTTGCTACTTTGAAAGCTCAGCCAATGATAAACAAAAATCCAATAAGTTTTAAATTAACGTTTTCAAATGACTGTATTTCATTCTAACACAGTGTCCCAAAGTAGCTACTGTCAGATTCTGAGGCTTCTTAGCATATTTTTTTCAGTTTTTTATTCCAATTTTTTGACCAGTGATCATTGTAAATTGTTTTACCATCCTTTGTTGATATGTCATCCATCCATTTATCTAACCCGCTATATCCTAACTACAGGGTCACGGGGGGTCTGCTGGAGCCAATCCCAGCCAACACAGGGCGCAAGGCAGGAAACAAACCCCGGGCAGGGCGCCAGCACACACACACACACACACCAAGCACACACTAAAGACAATTGAGAATCGCCAATGCACCTAACCTGCATTTCTTTGGACCCGTGGGAGGAAACCCACCCAGACACGGGAGAACATGCAAACTCCACACAGGGAGGACCCGGGGAAGCGAACCCGGGTCTCATAACTGCAAAGCAGCAGCACTACCACCACTGTGCAACCGTGCCGCCCTTGTTGATATTTTGGTTTCTTAAATAATAATAATAATGTTTTACTTATGTAGCACCTTTCATACATTCAAGGACACTTTACAATTCAACAAAACTCATTTATTTACAAGACAGTAGAAGTTACATACAAGAAAACGAATAATACTCATTGAAAAGATGTGTTTTTAACAGGAGTTTGAAATGAATAATAGATTTTTCCTAGTGAAGAGCATTCCAAATTTTAGGGGCCATCACACTAAAAGCTCTGTATAAATATTGCATGAATCTGATGCTACAGGCCTTGTATCATTTGCTAGCAAGTGTCCTGGCAGCAAACTGTCAGATAAACTTTTTGAGCAGAACCAGGAGATGCGAGTAGAAAAGCAAGATAACGTAAAGGCTGTGTGATCAAAATAGAAACCAAATCCAAAACAGGAGACAAAAATTGAGGTTGAAAGAACAAGCACAAAACAAAAAGAAACACACGGGTAGACTTTAAACAAAATTTTTTGATAGAGTTTTGGCATCCAAGATTGGATAAGGAAAAGAACCACTACCATACTTTTGTCCTGTCACATTGATTCTGATCAGGTCACAACCTCTGAGGCCACGCTGCGAGAAATGCAGGCAAGTGGACACAACATTTCAAAATGGCGGTGACTGAGGACCTAACATGGCATCTAAGACATTGTATAAACAAAATGTAGCACCTAAACCAGAAGACTTTTGAGCAATTAATAACAGAAACAGAACTGTCAACCTCAAAACCCCATAGCATTATCAAAAACAAGATAATATTATATAGTCAGCAGCAAAACTAAATCATGAGTGTAAATAGATGATGTTTCTGTTTGCATGTGTGCACATGCCGACATATAACATTAGGTACCATTTAGCTTCACTAACAGAATTTACCCAACATTTCTTTTTGAAAAATAATGAGTTTGGACAAACAAAACTATTTCTGAGCAAATATTTTGACTGAAAGAATTTTAGGATATAATTGTCAACCATCTTACTACTTTGGAGTTTCAATAGTTTATCCCTTCCATTTCACCAAAATGTATGTAAATCTACTCTACCAACTTCTGCCTCTTCTTTGAGACCAGAGTCTTAGTGTCTACTAATCACTGCTACTCACTATTCCCAGAAGCCATGTTGGGACCAAATTGTGTGATTCAATATTGTAGTTTATTGTTGATTTTTTTTTTTTTTTTTTTTTAAAGAATTTCGCCAACTTGACACTTTTCAAGTCATTGTAATACAATTAAATATATATTTTACATTAGTGTTTTAATTGAGTCAGCAAGGTAAATTTCATAACGGTAACTATAACAGAAGAACGATGCAATTAAGAAATTTTACTCTGGCAGCAAAATATCATGTGCTCTTTTCCACCGGGCTAGCACATCAGTACTACGCCTGTGCTTTGGAGGATCCAATAATTTCTGCAAAACTTGAAGGTCAAGGGTGCTTCTATGACTCACTTATACGTCTTATTTTTCCTGGTAATCATGCAACTGTCAGTAGTTTGAGTGCACGCTGAGCCGCCAAGTTTAATGTGTGTACATACCGTTGAATGTAGGAAGGCTGACAACCTGAGCTGCAGCAAGCATATCTGTCGGTGACTAATGCTGGTTATTTTTCTTCAAATCCCCCTTCCTCAGTGACATTACAAAGAAGATCATCCATGTTGGCCCTGGTATGACTTACATACACAACTACTGTTGGTAGGATATAAGAGAATAAGTACCTTTCTTCAGTTGTTATTTATGATACGTTACTATAACATAACACCATGTAGCTCTCTAAGTCCATGAATCACATGTCAGCGCAACTCTTTCGACTTTACAGAGTGCCACACACATGCGATTAGGAGGATGCTGAGTGGACCAAGTGGAGGTAATTACCCACCAGGCCAGTGTGCGCTAAACCTACTTCTGTTGTCTCTGCAGGCCAAATACGAGAAATCTGATTTAACATCAACGACGTCACTTCTTGTTCCGGCGCCAAGAGCAACATCACTTCCTGTGACGGCCTCATATGACATCACTTCCGGTTTTGGATTTTAAAACCACCATCATTTCACAACTAAAATTAGTTCAGCTTTGGAACTCTAACAGAACACTTACTTGCTTTATTCATTACCCTTTTGCAGCCAGGGACAATATACAGTAAGGGTGGCTGCCCCAAACCTTTTTTGTGTGTTGAGACTGATTCTTTTACAAGAGTAACTGTTTTAATTCTGATTTAGCCTTCTTGGATATTTTGGGAACCGCTGTATCTGAGAAAAGTGTCATCATGGAATAACACACCGTGGCTCAAGGGTACAAATCATGTTGTGGAATCCTGCATTTACAACTACAGAGTATACATGAAGGTCCTTGTAAAACAATATGCATTTATCCATTTTTCCTTATCATAACTGCTGGGGAATTTATTTAAAGTAGTGTCCGGAGTTTGCTGCTTACTTGGCACTATCAGAGATTATCTCCGGGTGGTGTTGAGTGAGATGCACATGAGTATACTTGCCGTTACTGTGGCAAATTTTGCATATGGCCGTAGTCATCTCAACTTCTCCGTTTAATTTGAGATATACAAGGAGAGTTCCAGGCTTAGATTTAATTGAGATGGCGCCACAAAAATATGATGACAACCTTTATCAGTATGTTCTTGTTTTCAGGGTGTGCATTGCATCAGCAATTGGGCCTGAGTGATAAAACTACATATGGACATTATTGCAGCAGCATAAGCAAATGTATGAACTATGGATTCTAGTTACAACATCTACATCAGTAAACTGTTATCATGGCAACAGCAAATGTCTGGTGGCATGGAATTCATATTTAACTGTCTATAGTAATTAATCACATAGTATGGTTTAGGCGTTGTTGCACACAGTTATGTTTTTTGATTGGAATGTCAGCATTTTTCTATTTAAAAAAATCAATTTTTTAAATCAGCCTTGCAATCCAGATAATTGCCATACTCAGAATGAATCGATTTTTTCCCATCCCTAATACAGATTCACTAGCGTGATGCTAATGATGCGACATGAGCTTAGTTTTTTCATGGGTCAACACCTTTGCAAAAAGTGTATTAATGCAACAGGGGCTCCTACAGAGAAGCCATTCTGTACTGATGGAGATATCATTGCATGACAGATCTTATTCCTCATGCCAGGTTGTGTGAATAGATTGAACTTTTTTGGGTAGATATGCTTGTTGTAAAGTATAACAGTTTCATTTTTCTAGATCTCTGACTAATAAAAGAGTACAAAGGAGAACAGCTGACAGCATAGACCTGTGATGCTTAGCTAATGGCTGTTTAAAGCTGCAATTATTAAACATATATCAAATCAGCCCTCTGGAATGTTAGCAATACTGTGTTTAGCAGTCCGAGCTAACATCAAGTTATGTATTATACTAATACAGCAAGGTATCACTTTAAAAAACACTTATTCAAATTTATGCAGCAAATGAAGTGACAAAAACATTTTTAAAGCCTCATATTTTATTTCATCCACTGTCTGCATATTAAAATTAATTTTGAGGACAATCACAGGAATGGCAGGGTCTCTACATTCAAGCACTTCACATAAAAATTCGCACTGTCACTCATGCGCATCAGTGGAACATTCTGCGGGCTCTTCTGAGGTTATGTACTTCCATCGCCTGTCAAGTGGGGGTGCTGGCACTAACCTTATCCTACTTTGTTCCCTCCACAGTGCCAAGACGATGCCCCAGTGATGACAACTGACTCTATCCTTTCTAGTCCCACAGCCACAGGAAGGAGACACTCCACAAAAAGAGAACGCACTGCAGGACGGAGCTCCTTCCCACTCTGACTTTAAGATGCTTCATCAGCCAAGAAAGGTTTTTCATTTGTTTGGTGCCATCAAAGCGCACATTTTTTGTTTGATGATTTCTTTTCAATTAAATGGGGACAAACTGGGTTGGCACCCCCAAACACTTCACTTTGTGGACTTGTAGCTCCTTCCGTCGATCACAACACATACAGGAGAATGCTAGCAAGCCAGTTACAGGATAACAGACACAACTGCCAAAAACCTCAGGAGCTTTTGCCACGGGGAGAGGCCACTAAAGATTGAAATCTGTTGCTGCTGTGAAGATGAGCACAGCTAAAGCAAACATGTTCCACATTTCAGGGTGGAAGGAAACATTGTAAATTGCGGGTATTACAACATGGCAGAGCAGCAAAGTTGCACACTTTCATTTCTATGTATGGTGAAAGTCTAATAGTGAAATCTGTCACTGTTTTATTTTATTTTTCATTAGAACTAATGGTTGGTTATTCAGCTTGCTTTGGCATTTTACTGAATAAAGCAGGTTTACTTTCTGATAGGGCTGGGCAACAAAATGATAAATATCATTATAAATAACTTTGCCCTAATAGAAATATAAGAACATCGTCAATATAACGTTGATAGAACTCATTCATCCATGTTTTGACAGACAACATGAAAAGCCAAGATGAAAATGAGGAATAGTGGCGCGCTGAATGAATCATGTGGCTGGAATAAAGTAATAGCCACGTCAGGTTAGGTTGAAGCACACAGCAGCAGCACATGTGCTAATGTTTAGGCTTCTGCTCTGTGCACACCAGGAGTGGGAGTGAGACAAAAGAGAAACTGATGACAGAAAATGTTAACGGAAACTCAAAAAAACAATCAGCGTTACTGAAGAAGACACTCCAACGGACAGAGCTCAAGTCTCAAAAGATGAAGACATTGTTGAAAAGAAGGGTCAGAGGAATTTGGTAATGTGGAGATATTTTGGCTATTTAAAGTCTGACAAGAAGCAGAGTAGCGTGCACCACAAACTGTTGAAAGGATGTTCCCACAAAGACAGGTAATTCCACAAATCTTTTGCAGCATCTGAAGCTGTGCCATCCTTTACAGCACGCACAATGCAGACATTACAGACTTTACTGCACTAATGGGGACTTCGTGTGCCTTTTCTTTGCCTTGGAGCACACGCTGACCACAACTGAGTGAATATTGTCAGTTTTGTTTATGTTCTCCTTCGTTTATATTTGAAATTTGCTTGAATTTGGACGGAGGATATATGCAGAATTGTTAAAAACCCATTTAAAAACAGTTTAGAGGTAGTTTTTATTTTGAGATTTTATTTTGTATTAATACCTACTTTAATTATTTGGAACTGACCAAAACAAATTTGTGTCCTCCTGTAAAACTTGGAAAGCTTTAAGATTTAGTTTTAGATTTAAGATTTTAGAATTTAGACTTTAATTTTCTCATTTGGATTTGAACAACAAATTTAGTGTGTTCTCCTGTAAAAGAAAAAGCTTTTGACTGGTCAGAATTAAGACTTTTTTATTTTGAATTACCTGCCATATATATTCGCAAATAAGTCGGGTCTTAATACCCGAAAAAATCGATCATAACATCAGACCCCCGACTTATACGCCATTCAAAAATACAACACATACATTTTTTTTTTACATCTTCTTGTTTCCTCCAATCTCGCACCAGTTTCTCAGACACATCGAATTTTGTTGCAGCAGCGCAGTTAACAATTTCTTTCGCCACTTTAACGACTTTTAATTTAAAACCAACTTCTTATATTCTTCTGATTGAACGCTCCTGATAGATCATAGATAAGGGATGCTCTTATGATAAAGGTGTATGAGGGCGTGAGATACAAAAAAATACAAATCAGTGCAAACGTCGCTTCGGAATAGTTGGGGTATTACCGTGTGCTCATGTAGACACAATACAAAGAAAGAAAGGCTGTGTGCTCCGTGGTTGCTCTCTCAGGTGGGCGTTAGCACATCATAATCTCCTGGACCAATTGCGTGAGTTTTGAGCATTCAACTTACACGACCAACATTATAAAATATTGGAGATTACACAGTAAAATCAAGCCCCAACTTATCTACGGGAGAATTTAAACGCGAGTATATATGGTATTTTATTTATTTGGAATTGACCTAAGAATTTAGTTGTACATTTTGTTTGTGTTCTCCTTAAAGCTTCTGACTGGTCATAATTGAGATTTTAGTTTATTGCATACTAGCAAAATACCCGCGCTTCGCAGTGGAGAAGTAGTGTGTTAAAGAAGTTATGAAAAAGAAAAGGAAATATTTTTAAAATAACGTAACATGATTGTCAGTGTAATTGTCATAGGCTTATTTTAGTACTGACAGTGAATTTGATGATTGTAAAGAGTTTAATTTATGATTGTAAATGTTGTGTACGAGAAATGCATATTTTTAGGATGTAAGGATCTCTTTGTAAACGATGTTTGCAGTTCTGCCCTCGGGCTGTAAAATGACCAAGCTGTCTGCTGAGCTTACTCTTGAGCATGCAACGTACAGTTGGCCATGTGTGGAGCAATCTTCTGTCAAGTTAATGCTGACCTTTTTTAGAGTCTGGCCCTGTTACTTATTTTTATTGTCATAGCGAAGTAAACCCTTACTGGAAATTGGAGGCATTTGAATTGGAATGGGCGGTCAGATTGTATGAGAGGGATGCGAGGAACAAATACAGATTCCCCTGAGCCAGTTCCAGTGAAGACAGTTGCCTCAATGAGTTCTTGTGCAGAGATTTGATCTGAAGCCTGGTGCCGTTACAAAGTCTTGGTGGTTGTAAGTTTCGTAGTAAAGCGATGGAGTAAACGAAAAGGCAGGAGTCACCAGCAGGAAGACGTGAAGCAAGGGCCAACAATAACAGGCTTGAAGCTGTGGAGTAAAGAAGAAGGGAGCAGCGAGCATGACGAACAGCTGAGGAAAGTAAGGAAGCGAGTGAAGAGGAACATGAGCACAGGATGTCGTCAATGTATATAGGCAGGGAGCCAACCACGTGTTAGGAGCGCGGACTGCGGCCGTGCGGAAAAAGGAAGGGGGACCGGGGGTGGCTCTTGTGCATCTCTGCCGTGAAATAAATCCTTGTTAATGGAAATAAGGAATAAAACTGCCAAAAGGAGAGGTCAGTTCCGAAAGTTCCTTACGGCATAATGGTGAGAACCGCCAAACAGAAGACATTATTTTCAAAAGTTTGTTAGGGGGCACGGCGCAAAATGAAACATACTTAATGTTTGTAAGTACAATGTAAAGGATGAGCATGGGAAATTTGGGAATAGTGAGGAGAGGTTTCCCCTATCTATATATACAGTTTAGGGGGTACACCCGTTTCCCCCCCTTGGGTGTTGCAATAGGGACATGAAACATACCTAACTTTTGTAAGTACACTGCAAGGAATGAGCACGCGAAATTTAAGCTTCCTACCTATATGGAAAGTGGGAGAATTAGTGATGAGTCAGTGAGGCTTTGCCTTTTATATGTATAGATACCTATTTTATTTATTTGAAATTCAGTCGCATAATGTTCTACAGTACATTTCTCGTGTTCAACTTCTGACTGAAAATAAATAATACTTAAACCAAAATTAATCTTATGATATCTTCACATATCACTTTGGAGTAAAAAAGAAGAAAAACTAATAAAAATAGTGATTTGATTTAAACTGTGATATATACAGTATCAGTATCGATTTATATGAAAAAGGTTTTTGTGATTAAGATTTTTTTCCATATCACCCCTTTGATGAAACCTCTTCAGAGCCAAGAATACTTAAATAGACAAAACAACTATAATAGTCACCCCATTGATTGGGCTATTGGCCCCTCCTTTGCAAATTAAATATCATCCTACTAGGCCAGAAACTTTGAACACCCCTGAGTCATGGAAGAGTTTGCATACCAAGCATACTAAAGACACCAAGAAAGTTTAGAGTTCTTCTGTCTTACCTAAGGCTGTTGCAGTAGAGGAGCTGGGGCAGCAGGCTCTTGACAATTCCGTAGCTGAGACAGTTTGACAAGTTTGTCTCTTCCACACACTCCTCAGAGACCTGAAGCAGGTAGGCGAGCACAGAGCAGTTAACCAGTATTAAGTTTCCCCGCCAGACTGCCACTGCGAAGTGCTTCCTCAACAACACGCATTTGCTCAGTATGCTGCAGCTCCTGCAAGCAGTGAACCACATTGACTGCACGCAGAGAAATGGTGCAACCAGTGTTGAGGCAGCTCTGTAAAAGTGAAACTGCAGAGCTTCGGTATCCACTGTCCTCATCCTTAGCAAGCAAAAGCAATCCTGAGAGGGGCTTGACACCCTGCATCGAGAGGAGACCTGATAGGAACCGTACAAAGACATCCAGCTGACCATCTTCTGACAGCTGTGATCTCTGCAGGGCATTCTTAAAGTGGTTATGGAAGCCAATCTTCGGCCACGACATGCCACTTTCTGTAAAGAGGTCAAATATGGCTCGTCTGGCTGCCGTGTGGTAGTAAGTTGCTGCAAAATATTCCTGCAGAGTAAGGTGAGCAAAATAATAAACAGTGCAGATTGAAGACTCCTCCTTGACCAGGATACGACTGCACAAGCTGCCCTGAAGGGATGGCAGATCGATGCCATATGTTTTCATGTCTTGTTCATAGAAGGTATATCTTCTCTTGATAAGTCCATAGAAGGCCAGCCTACCAAGATTGCCAAACAGTTTGCGACTATTACTAAACATCTGCTCTATTTTCAATGGCTCTTTGTCCTTTCCTTGCCATTCACCTTCAAGGACCATCTTAAAAAAGTAAGAATACAGCTCAGTCCATGTTTTGGGCAAACTAGTAACATCCTGAGAACCCATTCTGATGAGGTAACCAACAGTGGAGCCCACAATCCAACAGATGCAAGGGATGTAGCACATGACAGCAAATATTTTACTGGACTTAAGGTGAGACCACACCTGGGAGGTCAACTCTGTATCCAGTAAGAGGGAAGACAAGTAATTTCTCATCTCCTCTTTAGTGAAGCCCCTGATTTCAGTCATCCTGTCCACAAGGCCTGCAGGAATTTGTGTTGCCACACTGGGCCGCGATGTCAGCCAGACAGCTGCTTCACTAAACAAATTGCCACGAATTATATTAGTGATGAGAGTGTCAATAGGGACTTCCTTCTTTGGGTCTGTGCAAGCCAAAGTATTTGAAAAATCCAGGGGTAGCTTAAATTCATCCAAACCATCAAAAATAATAAGGATCCGTGTGGAGCCCCCAAATAGCTGGGAAGGCTCAACGATGTGAGGGAAGGCCAGCTTAACTAGCCTCTCGGCAGACAGCTTTTCATAATTGTTGAGTTCCCAGAAACTGAAGGGAAGAACAAAGTTCACATCCTGATAAATCTCACCTTTGGCCCACTGGTGGAGGAAAAGTCGGACTAAAGTGCTCTTTCCAATTCCACACACTCCAACAGTCAGCAGTATGCGAGGAGGCATGCTCACCCTGGTCAGGGGAAGGAGCAGCTTTTCCAGGGAAATTTGTCGTGCATGGAGTCTCCCCGTCCCTTTCGTGGCCTCAATCTGCATAACATCATGTTCTTTCTGCTGAAGGTCAGAAAGGCCATCAACTATCATAAGCTTGTTAAATCGGTCTACAAATGGCTTCCCTGGCACCAGGCCATGTTCACCCCATGTGCCGTATCTGTTTTGGAGTAGTTCCACATGTTTCTGGACTAATGGATCTGTTGGGAATAAAGAATAAAAGTAACCATTAAGGTATTTACCACTAGTTCTTCTATAACAAATTATGTACTGTAAAATATGTCAACTAGGAATGACTCAAATGATACATCATTAGGTGACTGAACTGTTTATTTAACATTATTTTTGCAACCAGACAACAAAATAGTCATTAAAATAAACAATCAACTATAAAGACATAACTAAGTCTACATAACATTAAAACATTAACTTCTGATGTGGATAATACCTAGAGGGCAGACAATATAAGCAGGCCTAACTCCTTAAGGAGACTGAGATCTTTAGGTTGAGACAATCCCACTAAGCCATTGCTGCAATACTAGAAGTACAGTATAAAATTTAAAAAAGGGAAATCATTCATCAGTTTAATTTTTATGCTGACATCTTCCTGGTCAGATTGTTAATTGAACAATATAATCAAATCCTGATGGGCACACAGTACTAATAGGAAGGCATCTGTAAGAGCAGACAATGCCATTTGGAGATATATTAAAAGTTCTAGTAAGCTCAAATCTAGCATTTAAACAATCCATATCAAACAGCTAAACTCCTAAATTGAAGACAGTAGTAATGTGACAAAATCTAAAAGGCCCAATCACTGGCTGGCCAAACCTTATGGATAGATAGATAGATAGATATAGATTTTTTGTCCCCAGGGGAAAATTTACATACTCCACTAGCAGCATACTGATAAAAAAACAATATTAAATTAAAGAGTAATAAAAATGCAGGTATAACAGACAGTAACTTTGTATAATGTTAACGTTTACCCAAAACCCAGAACTGAAGAGTCGCATAGTGTGGGGGAGGAACGATCTCCTCAGTCTGTCAGTGGAGCAGGACAGTGACAGCAGTCTGTCGCTGAAGCTGCTCCTCTGTCTGGAGATGATACTGTTCAATGGATGCAGTGGATTCTCCATGATTGACAGGAGCCTGCTCAGCGCCCGTTGCTCTGCCACAGATGTCAAACTGTCCAGCTCCGTCCCTACAATAGAGCCTGCCTTTCTCACCAGTTTGTCCAGGCGTTAGGCGTCCCTCTTCTTTATGCTGCCTCCCCAGCACACCACCACGTAGAAGAGGGCTCTCGCCACAACCGTCTGATAGAACATCTGCAACATCTTATTGCAGATGTTAAAGGACGCCAGCCTTCTAAGGAAGTATAGTCGGCTCTGTCCTCTCTTGCACAGAGCATCAGTATTGGGGCAAATAAAATAGACTCGACTCCGAAAGACCAATCAATACCCCTAAAAGATGGACAATGGGTTGAAGATACTTACAGCCAGGACCCTTAAACAATATGTTTGGCATTTTGGAACTACTGTAGAAGTTACTTCATTACAATAATGAAATACATTCATGTGCCCCTGAAACTTGTGTTATTAAGTCGCTCTGGTGCCCCATAGATCACTCATTTTAGGCCACGGGAAGAAACACTAAGTTAGA
Organism: Erpetoichthys calabaricus; assembly: GCF_900747795.2. Lineage (NCBI taxonomy): Eukaryota > Metazoa > Chordata > Cladistia > Polypteriformes > Polypteridae > Erpetoichthys > Erpetoichthys calabaricus. The sequence goes on along the minus strand of NC_041404.2, from coordinate 124,848,031 downwards.
AAAACGCATCACTGAACAACACAAGTTTCTAGGACAAATGAACGTATGGCACAATAGTAATAAATCAACTTTTAAACTTTAAAAATGCTAATATAATCAAAAGGACAAAAACTGCAAAAGGTAGAAAGAGTCAGAGTCAGTCAAAATTGTACAATGTTGACAACACTGGACTCCAAATTAAAAAATAATACTAACAGACCTAAACCATGAAAGGTCAATATTACCATTTCCTCAAATACATAAAATGGACCTATAAAGTAAATAAAGATAAAACCAACAAATATAACCAGCAAGAAGCTACTCAGGGCCTAACTCCACACTACCTCACATCATTACCTGCCTTGAAGCAGTAAAGCACCAGCTTACCCAGTTGATCTATAAAAGGACATCTCAAGTGAGTAAGTGGGCTTCCAACTTCTAACTGCAACTACTAAGGAGTCGTTTCACATAGTGGGCTCTCTCTGTCTTTTCAGCCCACAGACCTCTCGCAGCACCAACAGTCAAAAATCATAAAGGGCACACAGTCCTAACGGTCATAAATCCCAAAGACAGATACACCAATAAGCTGAAATTTCCTCAACATCAAATTTCAATACAATTTTCCAAAACCCATTACAGAGAAACAGGAGCCTGTCCTGGAGCAAAGTAAGAACTAACACTGGATAGAATGTTAGTCCATGGCAGGCCACACATTGGTCAGTGGAGCTTCACCTTTTAACCTTACATGTGCATCTTGGGAATGTTCATTCAGACAAAAAGAGACAATGTAAACTGCACATTGCACGCAGTGACCAGACAGACGAGTGAACCTGGCTAAAAGAAGTTATTTGGAAGAGGCATTTAAGATTGCATTACTACACCACCATGCTAAATCAACACAAAACACAAGATCCTCAAGGGCAGACCGTTCTGATAAGGGAAAATAACAAGAATAAAATGTACTTGTTCAATACCAACAGACTCATTTCTAAAGGACTAACAATATCTCCAGGTGAGAAAATGTCAGCCCTCAAGGAAGTTATAAATATATAATTTCAAGATTTAACTTTAAATATAATATATTGCTTAACTCAAAAGCTTACTTAATGATTTCTCAGAATAATGTTTCAGTGTAGCATACAAAGGAGATGTTTTAATAACCTCCATGTTAAGGTTTTGCTTTATTCTTTTCTTACGCAAGCACACCCTGCTAAACCAGACCATACATATTTTTAAACTAATGCATACTTATTTGAAGCAAGTAACTAAATACACACACACACCTGTTGTCCATCTTACTTTTTCGCATACTGTATATATAAACCAATCTATATATTTATAAACAAATCTATCTAAATGTGCAGTATACACTGTGTTTACAATGAAGTATATGATTTATAGATCTATAAACATACACATGCACATGCTGTTCACTGTGCTTACATCACAATGTTTATTACATATTACTAAACATAATCTTATCATCTTTGAAGTTATATCAGAAACAACATAAATAACATTCTGTAGCCCAACCCTAAGTGAAGGTTTAATTACGTAGACAGTCATGCATAGGAGGACTGCACTGTAATGGAGATTTAACTTAATAAACGTAGTAAACAATTAAAATGTTATTTCTTTGTGGCCACTGTTTTTGACATTTATTTAGCAAACTCATTAACACCACTGGAGCCTCGTCAGCAGTGCTCCAAACCTTGGTAACTGACTAAGGACATCAATGACAAAAGAAACTGCAGGAAATATTTTTTCAGATTAAATTGCACGTGAGAAAAGCGACAAGTGAAAATATGATGACTGATTTCAAAATGAAAAGGATAAAAGAGAAAACCCACTAAAGCTCACCCCAGGCCAATGAGGACAACTACAGAAACAGGGAGGCAGCTCAAAAACTGGCCAGAAACTAAAAGGCTACGAGTAAAGGCTGAAAGTAATAAAAGTTCCCACACATCAGACTATGGGGATCTGGACCACTCACAGATCAAGTACTACTACAACATGCACTAGGATCAGTTACCATTGTCTGCATACATTGCAAATGTTCAGATCAGATCTAGCTGTAGATGGTCCTTTTCGCACTCTCCAAGCAATTACAGTTGTGCTTGAAAGTTTGTGAACCCTTTAGAATTTTCTATATTTCTGCATAAATATGACCTAAAACATTATCAGATTTTCACTCAAGTCCTAAAAGTAGATAAAGAGAAACCAGTTAAACAAATGAGACAAAAATATTATACTTGGTCATTTATTTATTAAGAAAAATGATCGAATATTATTGTGAGTGGCAAAAGTATGTGAACCTTTGCTTTCAATATCTGGTGTGACCCCCCTTTGCAGCAATACCTGCAACTAAACGTTTCCGGTAACTGTTGATCAGTCCTGCACACCGGCTTGGAGGAATTTTAGCCCATTTCTCCGTACAGAACAGCTTCAACTCTGGGATGTTGGTGAGTTTCCTCACATTAACTGCTCGCTTCAGGTCCTTCCACAACATTTCGATTGGATTAAGGTCAGGACTTTGACTTGGCCATTCCAAAACATTAACTTCATTCTTCTTTAACCATTCTTTGGTAGAACAACTTGTGTGCTTAGGGTCGTTGTCTTGCTGCATGACCCACCTTCTCTTGAGATTCAGTTCATTGACATATGTCCTGACATTTTCCTTTAGAATTCTCTGATATAATTCAGAATTCATTGTTCCATCAATGAAGGCAAGCTGTCCTGGCCCAGATGCAGCAAAACAGGCCCAAACCATGATACTACCACCACCATGTTTCACAGATGGGATAAGGTTCTTATGCTGGAATGTTGTTTTCCTTTCTCCAAACATAACACTTTTCATTTAAACCAAAAAGTTCTATTTTGGTCTCATCCGTCCACAAAACATTCTTCCAATAGCCTTCTGGTTTGTCCACGTGATCTTTAGCAAACTGCAGACGAGCAGCAATGTTTTTTTTGGAGAGCAGTGGCTTTCTCCTTGCTACCTGCCATGCACACCATTGTTGTTCAGTGTTCTCCTGATGGTGGACTCATGAACATGAACATTAGCCAATGTGAGAGAGGCTTTCAGTTGCTTAGAAGTTACCCTGGGGTCCTTTGTGACCTCGCCGACTATTACACGCCTTGCTCTTGGAGTGATCTTTGTTGGTCGACCACTCCTGGGGAGGGTAACAATGGTCTTGAATTTCCTCCATTTGTACACAATCTGTCTGACTGTGGATTGGTGGAGTCCAAACTCTTTAGAGATGGTTTTGTAACCTTTTCCAGCCTGATGAGCGTCGACAACTCTTTTTCTGAGGTCCTCAGAAATCTCTTTTGTTCATGCCATGATACACTTCCACAAACATGTGTTGTGAAGAGCAGACTTTGATAGATCCCTGATCTTTCAAATAACACAGGGTGCCCACTCGCACCTGATTCTCATTCCATTGATTGAAAACACCTGACTCTAACTTCACCTTCAAACTAACTGCTAATCCTAGAGGTTCACATACTTTGCCTCTCACAAATATGTAATATTCGATCATTTTCCGTAATAAATAAATGACCAAGTATAATATTTTTGTCTCATTTGTTTAACTGGTTTCTCTTTATCTACTTTTAGGACTTGAGTGAAAATCTGATAATGTTTTAGGTCATATTTATGCAGAAATATAGAATATTCTAAAGGGTTCACAAACTTTCAAGCACAACTGTAGGTGAGGGTGAAATATATATTTTTAAAAGTATCCCAAATTCTTTACCTGAACTTGCAATGCACATTACTCACAGTAAGATAAAACTGATCAAGAAGGTGAGAAAAAGAAGGAGATCTTACCATATACGGTGATGAGAAGGTAAAGCTGAGAGTTGGTGGTCTCAATGAAGGTCTGAAGGGACTCGGAGCCGAGAGCACCTTTCCCTGAAAGGATGTCAATAACAGCGCGCACCTTATCAGAAAGTAGACTCATCTCCTGGATGCGCAAGGCCTCGGCACAGCTAATCACATCAAGTTTCCTCATATGGCTTACAATGTTCTCTAGAAAAGGTCCAGGAATGGAGCGAACCAACTGCTTCCGGTACCGGTTAATCCAAACCCCTGTAGAAAAAAAAAAAAACAACAACAGTTGCCATTATCTGCATGCATGTCAGTGATCCTCACAACGTCATCAAGTTGACCCTGCTTCAATTAGAACATCATGGATGAAGAATGGCTTCAACTGTGAAAATGTTTGATTTGTTCAGGCAAACAGAGCATTTTCCATTTCACATCTGTCCTGGAGTATAAAATATTCAAATTTTGAGAATGCAGACTATTTATATTAAGTTTTAGTTCTCCTAAAACAAATCAAAGAGCACAGTCATTCATCATCAGGACAGCCATGCAAAGTCATTGAGTCACAGAGCCCCACATGAACCTTCAACAGAAATAATGGCCTGTCTGAAGGACAGCTGAGCAACAACATAAGAACTGAAGTCTCACACCAAGACACGTTCAGTAAGAAAGAGAGATCATTTCATCCGAACATCATCAAATGTAACGTATACATCACACCAAATGCTAAATTAGAAACCTGCCCAGGACAAAATCTCACCCTCGACATAGAGGATTTTCTATAAAGTCTTTTCTATATAGTCTTAATATGTGCAAGACTATATCCAGACTATCTAGGCCAGGGGTCTCCAACCTTTCTTCCCCTGAGAGCTACTTTTACAAAATTAAAATGGCCGAGAGCTACTCATGTTTTCTAACATTTATTCTCATAGCTTATTTCAACCCAAACAAAATGAATAAGCTTGTTTTACCTGAGCATTTACAAAATGTTGGTGTTCACAACTCAAATTTTGCATTAAATAATCACAAAAAATATTAAGTTCACCTGCAAGTGCGTTTTATATGTCTGTGTGCATTTTCTAGTGTATCTCACACTATTGAATTAAAACATGAATGCTGTCAAAACAAAACAATGCAATTCCAAATACACCGATCTGACTTATTCATTTGTCATTTTGTTCCATGTCATTGTGTCACTTTATTCACAAGTCCAGTTGCTTGTGTGATGTGTTCTTTAGTTAGTCAGATGACTGGCACTGCATGGAGTCAACAAGAGAGGCAGGTGTATGGTGGAGTGGAGCCACTTAGGTTTGCTCTATGAAGTCATTTAAATGTCCATCTGTCAGTCTTGTTCTGAACTTTGATTTCATGACATTCATGTCAGACTCACAGATGTATGGAGACCCAAACAAAGCAGACATTTTCAGAGCTGCTTGGTGAAGATTCTTATAGTTCTCTGGCTCTACTAAGCTCCAGAAATGCTGAGAATGCTGTTGAGACTTTAACTGCACATTATTTTGAAGGTTTACAAATATATAATATATACAGTAATCCCTCCTCCATCGCGGGGGTTGCGTTCCAGACATACCCACGAAAGGTGATAATCCGCGAAGTAGAAACCATATGTTTATATGGTTATTTTTATATTGTCATGCTTGGGTCACAGATTTGCACAGAAACACAGGAGGTTGTAGAGAGACAGGAACGTTATTCAAACACTGCAAACAAACATTTGTCTCTTTTTCAAAAGTTTAAACTGTGCTCCATGACAAGACAGAGATGACAGTTCCATCTCACAATTAAAAGAATGCAAACATATCTTCCTCTTCAAAGGAGTGCACGTCAGGAGCAGAGACTGTCAGAAAGAGAGAGGAAAGCAAACAAATCAATAGGGCTGTTTGGCTTTTAAGTATGCGAAGCACTGCGGCACAAAGCTGTTGAAGGCGGCAGCTCACACCCCCTCCATCAGGAGCAGAGAGAGAGAGAGAGAAAAACAAACAATCAAAAATCAATACGTGCCCTTCGAACTTTTAAGTATGCGAAGCACCGTGCAGCATGTCGCTTCACGAAGCAGCTGCACAGAAGGTAGCAACGTGAAGATAATCTTTCAGCATTTTTAGACGAGCGTCCCTATCGTCTAGGTGTGCGAACAGCCCCCCTGCTCAATCCCCCTACGTTAGGATCAGAGAAAGTCAGCGCAAGAGAGAGAGAGAAAAGTAAGTTGGGTAGCTTCTCAGCCATCTGCCAATAGCGTCCCTTGTATGAAATCAACTGGGCAAACCAACTGAGGAAGCATGTACCAGAAATTAAAAGACCCATTGTCCGCAGAAATCCACGAACCAGCAAAAAATCCGCGATATATATTTAAATATGCTTACATATAAAATCCGTGATAGAGTGAAGCCGCGAAAGGCGAAGCGCGATATAGCGAGGGATTACTGTAAAATCCAATGTCTCTCTGTCTGTCTGTCTGTCTGTCCGCTTTTCACGACAGAACTACTTAACAGATTTAGATTGGGTTTTTTTCTATAATTTGCTTGAACATTCCGGTTGATTTTGCGACTTCTCTCATTTCGCTATGTCTCATATTTTGCTTGTGGTAACGATTTATTTGTGCGAATCCGAGAAACACGCTAATTACCAACTTGGTCAGTCTCACAGATCTCATGGTTACACAACATCCATACCTCCTAATGGCTCAAAACAATCCATGATCCTGATCCATTTCTATGCTGCTGACCCAGACACACCATCTCACTAAGTGCTATCACCATTAGTCTATCTGTTCCTGCTCTTTACATGCTAATGGCATCCTCAGGACTAAAAGTGTACCATCCTTATGATATACCCTGCCCCAAAAGATTCCTGGATTTCAGAAGTACATGGGTAGATCTGATGGTTTACTGTACCTTCCATTGTTTTTCCCAGCTGCTTAAGTGGGAGTTAGCAGAAGACCCTTCAAACCATTTTTCTTGCTTCTCTCCTGTCTACCAGTGGCAAGACTGTGCTCGCTGAGGGGAAAATGCTTCCAGGTCCTTCGTTTAGCCTTTATCCATTGCTCTGTAAAAAAAAAAACAGAAAATACAACGGTCTCAGTTTGTGTGACAACAAGAAGGCAGCACTTTTAGTACAGTGACTTTGTTAGTGAGCTGCTGCACTTTACAGAGTAACACACACACCAAATATTCCATAAAAGGAGTGACTGAGGGGAACAAGAGATCAAACAGAGTAGTACAGGTCTGTGCAAGAGGAGGTCACAGCAGACCAGTTGATAAAGAAGGACCCCCCCATATTAAAAGTACCTAAAGAATACTGAGAAGAGACCCGAAGAACACACAAGTTACAAACCATAGCATAATTAGCAGGGGCTAGACTGCCAAGAGTGCTTTGTGGAGTGAAGACACTCTGTTTGGGAGGGGGCAATTTAGGCCCTTACGCGTATAATTACATGTGGACACCTAGAGACTGAAATATAATTCTAGCCAAATGACAAGAGATGTCACTTGAATAACTTGGGCATTGATAACACATTCCTGAGGTGCTCATGCTAACATAATAACCACTGCGGTCAACTCATACACGCACATGACTTAAGCATCTCAACTTTAACAAATATCTGGAGTGGGATGGGATGCACACAGACTGCACTGTCTAGTGACCAGGAAAGTAACCTTCCCCATTCACTCATACTTAAATATTCCTAGATACAATAATAGCTTTCCCTGTTATTTAATTCCCAGAAGCTCTGAAGTAAAATACTACAGTGTGTCTTTAGGAGATATGTGCAAGACGCGCATACTTCATGGGACATACTGTCCATAGCAACATCACTATATATATATATAAAATCCAATGTCTGTCTGTCTGTCTGTCTGCTTTTCACGCGAGAACTACTTAACAGATTTAGACTGGGTTTTTTTCTATACAGGCAGTCCCCGGGTTACGTACGAGATAGGGACTGTAGGTTTGTACTTAAGTTGAATTTGTATGTAAGTCGGAACAGGTACATTATTTTAACAAATGCTATTGTTGACCGACTGTAACCAAGTGCTCTGCCAATGAATGATGGAGTTTCACCTCTTTCTGACCTTTTTATTATTTCTACTTTATTTTCCATGGTGATAGTTTTTCTCTTCTTTACTGTATCACCAGCACTTGCATCAGATTTTTGTTTCAGAGACATTGTTGAAGGGTGAAGACAAAAGGTTAAGATGAGCTCTTCTGCACACCACTGTACAGCTGTCACAGCATGAAGGCACCAGTCATCAACACGTCTGATGTATAGGGTGGTCCAGATCTAATTATGCAATTTTCATTACGCTATAACTTATTCAGTTTATTACATAGAAAATCACCCGAAAAATCCCGGACCATCGAGAAGTGTGCGAACTGACGACATGAAGAATCGCCTTCGCACCGAACTGGAATCGTTCCTGCATAAATTAAAGTCATCCAGACGATCTGGATCTGCATAATTAGATCTGGACCACCCTGTACTGACAAGAGACAACTTCCTGCTATGTGCGTAACAGTACAAGCAGGCTTGCTATTGAGAATGAATGGGGGCAGCGAGGGGCGGTTCATCACCAGCCCACCTCACAGTCACCTCCACTACAGTATGCTGCCTGCAGCGTATGCAACACCACCGCCCCCATTCAACACGCAGCCATCCGAGGCACACTACAATGCTACCCCCTGCCGCCCCGTTCAGCCACAACCGGATCACTGCTTGCAGCATTACCAGCTGTGCACCTAAAACAAACAGGGCAGCCGTGTGTGGTGGGCGAGCAGTGAAACCGCTTGCCGCCGGGAGCCACCTGAGGTACACTACACTGTGCGAGCAGCATAATCGCCCCCCTCCAGCCTCAAGTCCAGCCACCGCTTGCAGCGTCCGGAGGCCATAGATGATGGAGCGGCAGTTACTGAGGCGCATGGGTCACAGCTGCAGCCCTGTTCGTATGTCGTAGGTCAAATGTCCATAACCTGGGGACTACCTGTAAACTGCTTGAACATTCCGGTTGATTTTGCGACCTCTCTCATCACGCTAAGTATCATACTTCACTTGCAGTACCGATTTATTTGCACGAATCCGAGAGAGATGCAGTGGGCCAAGGGGTAGGGGGTGGGGTCCTCTTCACTCACACGCCAGCCTCGGTGCGTACCTTACATCCACCTAGCTAGCAAATGAGAGAACTACTTAATGGATTTAGATCTGGCTTTTTTCTAGAATTTGTGATTTTGTGACTTCTCTCATTGCACTTAGAATCATAGTTCGCTTGCAGGAGTGATATATTCCAACAAGTGTAATTACAGACCGCAGCACATATGAGGTCAGTCATGTAATGCCCCTACATCATGAAACTCCCTCAACATCAGTCACATTAGACTATGATTAACATTAGGGCCCCGTTACACTATGGTTAAGATTAGGGTGGTAGGAGGGTTATCTGAGTCAAAGGGCATTTTGTGACAGATGTTGTGGGCATTACCTGATCTATGTCAAGCTGCAGCTAGACCCTTCTCATATATTCACGCTAATCCGAGACAGAGGCTGCGGGCCGAGGGGAGGGGAAAGTGTGATGTCAGGAGTAAGGAGCCAGGTGGGGCCCTCCTCGCTGTCCTGTTTCACTTCTACACAGGCGGAGCTGCGGGGGATGGCTAGTTAGTAAATAAAAGTGAAATTTCATGTCTCAGGCTGAATAAGCACATTCAGCAAGTAAAAGCATGTCAATCATTTCTAAAGTGTTCATCTACATTATCTCTTAATGTTGCTATAGTTTGCCCTAAGCAAATTCTAAGTAGCCAGTTTGTCCCCATGTCCCAAAAAGCCTCATTCTTCAGCTGCCTTGTCCCAAAACCCATGTCCCGTAAGGAAGGCAATCAGTAGTCATTGATTTCATATTTGGATTATATGTAAGTGAGTAATTCCAGGATGTGATATCTCCTTCAACCAATCAAAAACAGATCCCTGGAGGCGATAACATGAAGAAGTAAAATTTGCTCTCCTTTTACCATCAGTACATGCAGCTCCTTTCTTTATCCAGCATCATCAACACATCTCTTATCACAACAGCATCACATTTATTATCATCGCTACTTTTTGAACATCCCCTGCTGGTAATGGCATTATAGCAGTTTATATATATATATATATATATATATATATATATATATATTGTGGGATATGGCCGGCCATTCATCCCGGCCAATACCCCCAGGCCGCTAGATGGAGCCCTCCTTGCAACGTGGAGATGCCCCGAATTCCAGCAGGGCATCATGGACTATGGAGTCTTAATACACAGCCCTGCTGGATAACGTCGGGGTCGCCAGGAGACCCTGCAGGGAGACACAGAAATGTTTATTTTCCATACAGCCCTGAAGTAAATCCCAGTCACATGGTTGGAAGAAATAAAGTGCTTCCGGGCTGATGAAGAAAAGAAGTTTTTACCTGACCCAGAAGTGATAGAAAGTCACATGGAGTGAGGGACAGAAACACTTCCAGGTCATGGACTATAAAAGGACCATGGGAAATCCCAGACAGCGAGCTGAGTTGGGAGGCAGGGTGGCTAAGCATCTGGGAGTGGAGGATTGAGTATTGTGTATTGGTTATTGTGGATTTATTGCGTATTGTGGAGAGGTGGGTGCTTTGTGCACTTATTTATAATAATAAATATTCATTTTGGACTTTTATCTGGTGTCTGACGTCTGGTCTGAGGGTTCAAGGATATCACTGGGACCCTTAACTGTCACTATATATATATATATATATATATATATATATATATATATATTTTTTTTTTTTTTTTTTTAAATGACAGCACATGATATTGGCCTTATACATTTTGTCAAGCCTCCGATCCCCTACTTTAACTCTGACTCCAGTACTTTCATTATTCTTAGGCAATTTCAGTTTCAATGGTCTTGTCCCAGGTCACTGTGTAGAATCCTTCTTGCCAAAGATGCTCTTAGCTATTGCATGATCTTGTTTACAATGAATGGCATCAAGAAACTCCAAAATGCAACAGGCTACCTGAATTAAAATTCCAACACATTTAAATATCCTATTTTAAAATGAACTAAAGGAAAAACTGTAGTCTTACCCTTTCATTGTTGGCAGTGGTGACAAGAGGCCTGCTACACAGCCAAATATTTAGGCCAGGGGCTCCCACGTTCAGTCCTGGACTACCACTGTGGCTTCAGGTATTCATTCCACCCAGTTTCACAAATCATCAGGCCAGTCTTATCAGTCTAATTCAGTGTTTCCCAAACTCGGTCCTGGGGGCACACTGTGGCTGCGGGTTTTTGTTCCAACCAGATTCCTAATCAGTTACAACACCTGATAACACTGAGCTCATTTAATTAGCTGGTATTATTTTTCTTTTATTCTACATTCATAAAAGCACAGCACATGATTTTTACATTTATAAGACATTTAGAAATATTTCTGCTTTTACTATAGATTTAAATGCTTAACTCTCTTTTGTGGATTTCATTATATTTTGCCCTTTCTCTGTGTGGTTTGCTCCCTTCATTTTGTCATATTAATGACAATTAAAAACGAGCAGAGCAGACACCCTGGCAAACAACACTGAATAACCAAAGGCTGCAAGTACTTTAGCATCAGACCCACTAATTAGTAAATAATGGATTAATTAAACAATTAGAATACCTAGAAAAGTAGAATGAAAATCAAGAGGAAATATTGTTAAAAAGAAAAAAAATACATTATTCCCATATAACTGCTTGGTACATTTTAATATATTTTTTGTACCAAAGTTAGTTTTCTAATTTCTATATTGTTCCCAAACACAGAATCTGGGAAATAACACATCACTTAATTAGCCCAGGAGTCCAATTAAAAACAGAATCAGGTTGGAACAAAAACCCACAGCCACAGGGGGTCCCCAGGACCAAGTTTAGGAACCACTGCTCTAATTGTTAAGATGGCCTTTTGTCTTTTCCTTTGTTGCATTCAGAGAAGTGCTCTAGTATGATATTTGCATTCATAAATGTGTTTTCTTTGTCATAATCTTAAACATTTAACTTTCCTTAACCATTTTTATTTCAATTTACCTTATTTCTGTGGACTTTGCTCCTGAAACTGTATCCGAATTCTGACAATTAGTGATGAGCAGTGCAGACAAAGTTGCAAATAACAGAATATTAAAGCAGAGTAGCTACTTCAATGCTACATTGATTTGTGTGCGAATTACTAATAAGAAGACATAACTAAGTGGTCCTCAAGTTCAGTCCTGCAGACCACATCGACTGCAGGTGTTCACCCCAACCACCTTATAATAATAATAATAATAAATTTTATTTATATTGCACTTTATATTTTAGCAATCCCAAAGTGCTACAGAGTAAAAATAGAATAATAAAATAAAAAAAAGAACAGAAGAGTCTATAAAATACTTTAACAAAATGACTTTCTAAAAAGATGAGTTTTTAGGTTTCGCTTAAAGGCCTCAGTCGACTGTGGGGCTCTCAGGTAATCAGGGAGGGCATTCCACAGCCTCGGCGCCACCGATGAAAACGCCCTGTCACCCATGCTGCTGAGCTTAGTTCTGGGGACTTGAAGAGTGTTAGTGAGTACAGAGCGGAGGGAACGTAAGGAGTTATGGGGGGTAAGGAGTTCCTGTAGATAAAGAGGGGCATGTCCATAAATGCACTGATGGGTAAGAAGGGAGACCTTGTACTCTATTCTGAATGAAACAGGGAGCCAGTGAAGGGTTTTCAGGATTGGGGTGATGTGATCATACTTTCGCACCCTCATCAGGATCCTGGCAGCGCTGTTCTGAATATACTGGAGTCTCTGGATACTCTTGCCAGGAATCCCAATGAGGAGTGCATTACAGTAATCCAGCCTGGAAGAGACAAAGGCATGGACGAGCTTCTCTGCATCTGCCAGGGTGAGTAATGGGCGGAGTTTGGCGATGTACTTGAGATGGTAAAAAGATTGAACTCCTGCCTTTATTAAACAAGCTGATATTTCCCAGTTTCTGCCTTATTTATGTCAATCCAGAAATTACAAAAAGGGCTTGCTACATTTTAGGAGGATGTAGGCAGGGGATGCAACCCAGCCACAGGGAATGCACAAACCAGTGTGTTTCTTCGTGCCGGTCCCAAGCCCGGATAAATGGGGAGGGTTACGTCGGGAAGAGCATCCGGTGTAAAAATTTTGCCAAATCAATATGCGGACAACAATACAAATTTCCATACCAGATCGGTCGAGCCCTGGGTTAACAACGACCACCACCAGTACTGTTAGCCAACAGGGTGATGGCAGAAATTGGGCTACTACTGGCCGAAGAAGGAGAATAAGAGGAGGGAGACGTGTCCAGAGGCAGATGTGGTGAGAGAGGACATGCAGGTGATGGGTGTAACAGCACAAGATGCAGAGGATAGAAAGATATGGAAGAAGATGATCCACTGTGGCAACACCTAATGGGAGCAAGCGAAAGAAGAAGAAGAAGAAGAAGATGTAGGCTGCACTTGTGTGTGTGAAATTAATTATTGTTCTTTTTCTTGCTTTTTAAAATTTTGCTTTTTTTATGTCCTGGTTCTTTTAAGCCTTTTCTTATTAAATACAGTATCTCACACGTGAGTTTTATTTTGATGTTGCTGCTTGTTGTGATGTGAGATTTTAATTGTTTTGTCTAACAAGGTGCAAAGCAATGGTTACCCCAAAATCCTGCCCAACTACGCCAATTGTTTTGTCTTGGTAGAGTAATATATATTGCTCTACTTTCCCCTATTGTATTATTAATATGTAGCCTTAGAATGCCTAATCTCACAGACTTACCACTGTTTATAAGGTATTATTGTATATATAACTTATCCCCACCTTCCCTTCTATATCTATAACCTCAAGCAATTAGATGTAGTAAAAAGACAAGCAGAAGTTAAGTTACAGTTTAAATAATGTATTATTGATAATATTCATAAGTAATAACAAAATGCAAAGTATATTTGAATATTGCCAACCATACAACCTGATTAAATGGTGGTATGTAGTTCAGGCGGCACACAGACTTCTAGTTACTTAAATGTCTCTAGTTTAAGGCATCATTGGTGCTCAGCTTTCAGCCACATGTCTGTTCAAAATGGCTCTTCATTGTGTTGTCTTCATCATCACAGGTTAGCAAGAGAGATGCTTCTTTCAGATGTTGGTTAGTAAGAGAGAGATACTTCTTCATCATATGTTGGTTGGTAAGAGAGAGAGTGTGAACTTAAACAAGTAAATATATAGATTTTCTGTCCAACCCCTACAGCCAATAGGGCGTCGTAGTACTTAAAGGCCTCTGAGACAAGCCAATTCCAAACAGACATACCTCAGACCAATGGGGGAATACAACATCTTAAAACCTGCCACCCCCGAGACCATATGTCTTTAAGTCTTTCTTGTGGGGGTAGAAATGAATTAAGCAAAGAAACACTAACCAAACCGGTTTAAGGCACATCTTCCCCCAAATCCTGTCGTAAAAATGTAAAGAGGCTCAGTCATAAAAGGGGGAGCAAACACGAATGCCTCTCACCAAAGTAACACTAAATTACATTGCTGTGCCTAAAAATCAAATAAAGACATACAAAATATTCATCAAATTATATGTAAAACCTCACATCACAACACTGCTGCCTTTTAGTATTCAGTGTCATTTGCACCTGTGTCTGCACTGCTCACCACTATTTTTCAGTATTTTGGCACAATTAAAGGTGTAAATGCCACAGGAAAAACTTAATTAAAAAGTATACATTAAAAAAAAGAAATGAACATTTAGAGACCTTTCAAAAAATGAAAGTAATTTTATTTACATGTAAATATACTAGCACATATTTCCAAATGCAAAATAAGAGAAGGAAAAGATTGAACCATTTATTTGTGAAACTGGTTGGATTGAAGACGCAAGCCACAGTGGTATCCCAGGACTGAACGTGGGAACCTCTGATTTAGTTAATGAAATTTCAAGAGGGTGCAACAATAGGTGGCGAATTTATTGAGCCATGGTCACACATTAAAGGAAAGTCAAGCAACCTGAGACCCACTTACTAAACAAGTGAAAGGAAAGGCCAACTAACAAAGTCCACCAGATAGAGTTAGCTCAGTGAATGGACCAGATTCACTGTTGGAAAATGCACCATGAAAAGGTAGTTCGAATTACAGTACTTATCAAAACAGCAGCAAATCAACAAAAACAATCACCACACAAATAGAACACTTAAATATGCAACGAAAAGTCATTCAAATTCCAATTTACTGTACATCAAAAAAACATTTGGAATTCAGGAAGATGAATGCAGCTGCTGAAGTTAGGACCTTAGCGTTCTCTAGGTCACTCCTTTTCTCTGTTAGCGGAGATGCTGTCAATACTCTAACTGGTTTCTTCTCTATGCACACGCAAACATTTTGAGAGTAGAAAGTTACAGAGGGCTGCAATTCAAAAATTGAGGAAGGGCTAAGGATTTTTACAACTCTACAATGATACAGTTTTGGAACAAATAAATCAATTGGTGTTTAACTAGGAGCTTTGCTCCATTTTTCTAGAAATCTCTAAAAAACAAAGAACTTTCTCAGTACTTCTCTAAGCTCAAGAGTCCAGAAAAAATTATTCTTAGACTGAAAAAGCATAAAAATAAAAAGGAAGAATAAATATTAAATAAAATGAAAAGCAAGCAAAGTAATATAATAATAACAATGTGAAATAAAAATGGCTTTATATGCTGAAGCATTAAGAGTTCCTTTCACTGGAACTAAGCGGCCAAGTCCAACCCCTGAAAAACAACTCTACACCATAATCCCCCATCCACCAAACTTTACACTTGGCACAATTCAGTCAGGACGGTACTGTTCTCCTGGCAACCACCAAACCCAGACTCGTCCATTGGATTGCCAGACAGAGAAGCGTGATTCGTCACTCCAGAGGACACGTCTCCACTGCTCTAGAGTCCAGTGGCGGTGTGCTTTACATCACTGCATCTGACGCTTTGCATTGCACTTGGTGATGTAAGGTTTGGATGAAGCTGCTCAGCCATGGAAACCCATTCCATGAAGCCCCCTACGCACAGTTTTTGAGCTTTCGGAGGTCGGTAGCTATTGACTCTGCAGAAAGTTGTCGACTTCTGCACACTGTGCGCCTCAGCATGTGCTGTCCCTGCTCTGTGATTTTACGTGGCCTACCACTTCGTGGCTGAGTTGCTGTTGTTCCCAGTTGCTTCCAATTTGTTATAATACCACTAACAGTTGACTGTGGAATACTTAGTAGTGAGGAAATTTCACAAATGGCATCCTATCACAGTACCACAGTTGTATTCACTGAGCTCCTGAGAGCGACCCATTCTTTCATAAATGTTTGTAGAAGCCGTCTGTATGCCAAGGTGCTTCACTTTATACACCTGTGGCCATGGAAGTGATTGGAACACCAGAATTCAATGATTTTGTGGGGTGTGCCAGTTCTTTTGGCCATATATTGTATATAATGTATACTAAAAAATCATCTTTCATAAACAGTTTATTTACAGAATAGGAGTGTAAAACTTTTTTACTACACAGACAGCAGTGACATATTGAATATTGACAGAACTTAACAGCTGAGCGCTTCACTACATAGACCAGCTCAATGAAAGTCCAAGAACTCCTTATGACATGATGGCTTCCTTGTCTGAGAATGCAGGAGGGGGGCCTCAGCGCTAACTTCTCACCCAAGACACCAATATGCCATTATCTCTAAAAACGTGTCTCCTAGATGATAAAAAACACCAGTTTTCCAAGCAGGTGACGCATCCTCTTAATCTCACTCCACTGTAAATACCAAATGAACAAAATGGTGGGGCACTCAAGCCCTGTGAACACCAAGAGCACAGCCACCCTTTGCTCCGGTGCAAATGTCGTTCTAGACGGGTGGGAAGACCAGCAAAGGCATTAGAGATTGCATTATTTTTGTGTCCATTGCGTTTCAGAAGACATACTGTAGGACACGATACTGCAGTTTGCACAATCTTCTTGTGAAGTTGCAGTACCCAACTAGTGACTTAAAACTTAAAAAGGTGCACTTTCTGGGACAAGGCTTTGGCACTTTGAAATGTTCATCCATTTATCAAGAAGCTGTTCACAAGTGAGTGCCTTACATTTGATTCTTCTGCTTACTTTTGTCTCTGCTGTCCTCACTACGATTTCCTCTATTTGGCATTCAACTTCAATCTATCACTTCTTTTGGTTATTTATTGCTTCCATGTTTCTCACTCTCCTGTCTTAACCCAATTTTTCACCACTCTTCATTTTCACTTTCCTCTCCCGGACAGTCTTTCTCACTCTGTCTTTAGTCCTTTTGCACTCCTCTCTCCCTTACTGTTCTCATCTGTAATTTTAATCCCTCCCTTTTTCTATTCTCCTCTCCTTAACATCTCCTGTATCCATGCCTTTACCCTTCTCTCAGTTACCCTGCCTATTGCGAAGTGCAAGTAATGACAAAGAACAGCTGTTGACAAAACGTTTGCAGCAAATGAAAGCAAAGTATGGCCGTAGGAAAGGAAAGCATGTGCAGAAGAAAGCGGTTTGTCTTCTTATAATACTGACAGTTCTTCTGCGACAACTAGTGACCATAAGATACATTCCAGTTCCAGTTAAGTATATGGAGGTGATGTTTTTGAATAAACAGTAAACACTGACACCATGTGTGAATATGCATGATGTAAGAAGAGCTTTGGGTTTTCCTTACCTCCAACCTACCTCTATGCCGGAAAAAATATTGATCAGTCTTGAGGACTCAGACAGAATCTCCGTAATATATAAAACAATTTTACAGTCTCTCCCTTTCAAAGATCCAAGAGTACAGTGGGAAAAGGATCTCTCACTCAACAACTTAGAAAAGGAGTGGAAGGCAGAAATGCACAGGATTCACTTGAGCTCCATATGAGCAAAGCATATCATTATTCAACTTAAAATTATATATCGAGCTCATTTCTCTCACTTAAAATGATCCAAAATGTTTCCAGGGCAAGATCCAACCTGCAAATGTTGCAATTGAGTTCCAACCTCACTGGGTCACATGTTTTGGGCCTGCACCAAATTAACATCATTCTGGACCAAAATTTTTAAATGCCTTTCAGACGGCCTCAGAGTCACAATCCCTCCTAATCCACTAACAGCTGTGTTTGCTGTACTCCCAGATGGGCTTAAAGTGGAGAAGGGCAAACAAAACTATAATTGCCTTTACTTCACTATTGGCACGTAGACTTAACTTGCTCAACTGGAAGAATCCTGACTCTCGTGGGTAACTGAGGTTATATACTATTTGAAACTGGAAAAAATCAAATTTGCACTTAGGGGATCTGTGCAGAACTTTTTCAAAACCTGGCAGGATCTAATCAATAACATCTACTCTATATATATAAAATCCTCAGCCTAAAAGTGCAATGATTTTGTGCAACGATTTTATGTGACTTTTTATGTGACGTTTTTTGTCACGCTTTAAATTGGGCTTATTTTAAAACCTACATACTGTATATATGTTTGGTTTCATTCTTTTCAGAATTTTTCGAACTTTAATGTGATGTTGTTAGATTTTCAGATTCTTATTCAGTTTTTAAATTATAAACTAAAAAATATCAAGAACTCATGTCCCGCGAGACAAGACTTTGTGCCAAGAGATTTAACCACGCGTGGGGCTGGAAATAAAAGACAGAGAGTGGTACAGCTGCTGCAGAGGCTTTTAAATGTTCAAAGCGCCGCATGAGATACAGATCATGCGGCACTGCAGCAGCAGCAAGCCAGAAGCTGATCGAGCAAAGAAGAGGTAAAACAAAAAAACTGTATTTGTTTCCCATTGTATTACTGTTTAAGGGGGGGTTTCGGAGGAGCGACCGCGTCTCCTTTGGGGTGCGTTCAGCCCCCTCTTCACAACACAACGCGAGACAGTTTTAGAATAAGCATTTAAATTGAAGAAGCAGGTTCTCTCCCCTCTTTTACTCCATTTATCTTTATTCATTTATTAATTTATCTATTTACTTAATTTTACTAGTTTAAAGTTTTACTCTGCTGGCCGTGCTGTCTTTCTCAGGGGTGGGTGTTGATTTGTTTCGAACCTTTTTTTTGTAAAACTTGAGTTATTTGTATGGAATGTTATTTGATTTTAATAAAATCAATAAAATCAAAAAAAAAAAAAGAAGAGCTTTGGGCAACTTTCAAAGAAATTTTTCACTGATCTCCATGCTGATTTTCAGCCTGGTAGTTGTAATCGTGATGGCGTCCAGCTCATCCAACACCACACACTGAAAACAATTTCCACAAAGCTCTTGTAGTCTGATGTCAGTTATGACAAGCTGCTGGCTTTCTTTACAATTATTGTATGTAATAATGTAATTCAAAGCCTGATAATGAAATGTACTGAGCAACATAACCATTATTGACCATTTTGGATAAGGATAACAAGTAAAAAATGCACAGACGTTAGAAATCATTTTTGAAAATAAAATCATTATCTACACTTTACACTCCTGAGCAGAATGTTGTTGTTAACAGATCACATGGTTAAAAAAAGCAATACAAACTGTATCTTCATATAATTACTGAGCTGGCTGTAGCTCTATTGAACAATAGGTAGGCTTTATTATTGGCAGCTTAGCAAAAGTCAAAATTGATTTTTTTTTTCATTTTTTTCTCAGTTTTAACTTAATATCTGCACATAATTAGGAGCCAAAATATTGTTTTCAAATATTTTTCCAGCCTCTCTCCTTCACGGACTTTCTCATAATAGATCTAAATAGATAACAGATATTTAACTTGGCACACGAGACTCTGACGGCTTTCACATATAACTTTAAACTCTGGCGTTGCGCACTGTTCGCTTCTCTTTCTATATCACTAATGATAACAGATGCTGCTTCTGTTGCCTTGCTGCTATACATACACGTTTTTCATACTCTCGCACTACTTGCTGTTCATGTGTCTATTTATGAGATTACATTACATTACATTCATGTTTTTACATGGTTTACCTCAAAGCACCTGGGTGTTCGATCCAGCCTCATCCCCCCATTTTTTCCAATAACCTTTTCACCTCTCTTGTTGTCGCAAGTCCCTGAGATATTAACATTAAATGTGATCAATTCTCGTCTTGAAAGGGACTCGATCTACTGTATTAGGAGAGCTTCCTCTTACCGTTACTTTGTAACAAATGCGCAGATCAAAAAAGTGGCCTCACACTTTTCAAACGGGAGGCTCACTTAACCACAGAGTCAAATCGCTCGGTGCGCGCGAAGCAAAGTTTTTTTTTCTTTAAACCGCAAGCTGACAGACAGGATGCACAGCTAATAGAGAATCCCACTTGGCCTTTAGAAGATTTAAATAATGAATTTAAGAATAGATTTCAAGAGGCTGCATGAAGCGCATCTTTACTTCAAACGCAGCTTTCCTTGTGCAGGCGGGGAGTTTCCAGTTACAGATCAGTGATCTCTGTCCCATGTCTCAAGACCGCATGGTGAAAGACACAATTTCAGAAACGCATCCTATTCAAGCGACAAAATGAAGAAGCAAAGCGCAAAGACTGGTGTCTTCAGGCAGAAGCGGAGCAGAGCCCCGGGCGTACCTGTCGGAGTTCTGTGACGTAGAGCCGAGCCGGCAGTTCTTCGCTAGGCGCGCCGCTCTCCGCCCTCACGTGTCTTCTCGCCGTTTTCAACAACGTTCAACCTTCCCGTCACACTTCTCTCGGCTTTCCTTGTTGTCAGAGATCTCTTGCAGCTCTGACTTCCTCTCTTAGGCTCACTTTTCCATTGCCCTCTGTCACCTTTCTACGAGATGTCCTTACCCACACTCACTCTGTCTATCTCCTTCGCCAGCTCGCTTTCTCTCTCTCTCTCTCTTCCTGTCTGCCTCTCTGCTCTTCTCTTCCTGCACCCCCTCCCCAGGCTACCGCTGTAACAAAATAAATTGAAGCGACTCAGATGAATGTATTGCTTGTCAACCCTGCAGTCCAATTCAGGGCTACAAAGCTTGTTAGAGGCAACACTAGGCAGGAACCAAGCCTGGACAGAGCACCAGTCATCTCACCTGGCATTACCCAAAGGTGGCCTGCACTACTGGACACAGGATTCAAACCCACACAGCCAGTACACAAAGCACTAATCATTGCACTACTGGACCACACTGAAAACTCGTTTGAGGCCAGGAGAGAGGTGCACTTGTTGAACGGCTGGGGCGCCCTATGCAGGGGACGTAATCACTTCCAGCCAGCATGAAATCTGTGCAACTGCCTGCCACAGAGACCCCAGACAGTCCACGTCAGAAACACTATCTCCAGTACCATCACAGTGAGCACTAGTGCCCCCCAGAACTATGTACTCAGCCCACTTCTACACACTCTGCTGACTCACATTACAGTAGTATGTGTACTGCTCTAACACCATCGTTATGTTGGCAGAAGAAAAGAGTAGTGGGTCTCATCAGCAATGGACATACGACAACTGGTGGACTGGTGCAAGTACAACAATGTCTCTTAATATAGACAAGACAAAAGAGATGATTGTTGACTTCATGAAAGGCCCATGTTTTCCACACCCAAACTGCACATTGAGAGCTCTGTGGAGGAATTGGTCAACAGTAACAAATTAGTTGGTGTACACCTGGCAGATGTCCTTACTTGGTCAATTAACACCACCTCCATAGCCATGAAGGTGCAGCAACATCTAAACTTCCTTCAGTGGCTCAAGAAAGCAAATCTGCTCAAATCAAACTCTATCTCCCCCCATTCACACCACATCAACTGCATTCTGAGCGGCTGAATCAAAGTCTGGTTTGGGAACGGCAGTGTTACTTACTGCAAGGATCTACAATGACTCATGCACACAGCAGAAAAGGTCAATGGAGCCTATATGCCCTCCATTCAAGATATCTTTATAAAACATTGCATCCTTAAAACCTATAGCATCGTGAGGGACTGCTCCCTCCGTTTCCCATGTCTCTTTGTCCCACTTCCATCTGGCAGAAGGTTGTGTATCATCTAAACCAGTTCTGGCTGTCTGAACAATGAAACCTGTGGTGCCCCCGCAGTCCTCAGATCTTCTCTTAGTATATTTACAGGCAGTACATTTGTTACACATTACTACTGTCGTTGCTATTTATTACTAAATATTTCAAATTATTACTATTTACGTACCTATTTTTTATTTATTTATAGTATAGTTCTTTACCTGTATTGTGTTCATGTATATGTTGCCCTGCTGTCCTGAGGAATGTTATTTCATACGTCTGCATAGACCTATTGAAACAATGACATTCATTATTCAGAGCACAGCTTTGTCTCTCATTCTAATCCTTCATATTAGTACTAATTTCAAAAGCAGCCAACAATTTTGTTTATAAATGAACTACATAAATAAATCTTGTAGCATAACTGTAGAATAGAACACAGTATTTGATAATGTTAAACACTAAAACTAGTTATCATGCGTTTTATTTAGTTTCAGTAATGTAATTTTTTCATTTGACTTTTTGCAGGTTTTTTTTTAAAATGACCTAATTTTTATAGCCGTTTATATATATATATATATAAACGTATAAGTATTCACAGCCTTTGCTCAATACTTTGTCGATGCACCTTTGGCAGCAATTACAGCCTCAAGTCTTTTTGAATATGATGCCACAAGCTTGGCACACCTATCCTTGGCCAGTTTCGCCCATTCCTCTTTGCAGCACCTCTCAAGCTCCATCAGGTTGGATGGGAAGCGTCGGTGCACAGCCATTTTAAGATCTCTCCAGAGATGTTCAATCGGATTCAAGTCTGGGCTCTGGCTGGGCCACTCAAGGACATTCACAGAGTTCTCCTGAAGCCACTCCTTTGATATCTTGGCTGTGTGCTTAGGGTTGTTGTCCTGCTGAAAGATGAACTGTTGCCCCAGTCTGAGGTCAAGAGCGCTCTGGAGCAGGTTTTCATCCAGGATGTCTCTGTACATTGCTGCAGAGGTTTCTTATTGGCTGCAGTCTGTGTTCTCGTGTAAATTAGGCCACTCCATGACATTTTTGGGTGTGTTCACAGGTAACGTCACATGGAAAAGACCTTCTGGCCAGGACAGTCATGTCTGTCTGTCCATCCACATGGAACAACTCATATCCCAGTGACGCCGTTGTACTGAAATCTGGCAAACATTCTCATCAAGAAAGTTTGTCGGGACAGAGATTTTCATTGAGATGTCTCAAATAGAGAGTGCTTTACAAGTTTTGAAATTTCAAAAATCTGCCATTGTAAGGCATTGGCATATTTGTGAATTCGCCTGCCTTTAAAGACACTGTGCAAGTTAAATGCCGGATTAGTTTACTGTTTTAGATTTACTCCGAGAGTAGTTACATTAATTTGTATGTTTTCATCTTTTATTAGTCCGACAGCAGCTCACATCACCAGTACAAAGTTTCTCAAAGCACTGGGGGAGGCACACACATGCATGCCGCTTGTACAGCAGCTCCTGCAGAGTAAGGTAAGTTAAATTTAAATGTTACAAAAAGACTCTTACTTGGAAATTATTGGAATTATGTAAGGGTTGCTCTGTAGCAGAGAATGAAGAAAAATAGAAAGCTGCATTAACTGAGCACTATTATTGTAAAGAATGGATGTTTTCAGTTTGTAGGTAAAAAATGAGGCTGAAATGGAATGGAAAATCTGAATAGATAGCTGGGGAATAAGCAGCCAACATAAGTCTCATTAGCTAAAAGGTGACTGAACTAATTAATTATACTGGAAATGTGAAGCAGCCCTTAGTCAAACAAAAAAAATGATGGGTTTATAATGGGAACTGCAGTTCATATAGGGACCGAAGGTCAGAGTAGACTGATGTATGATGAAGACTGCACTGTAGTGTACATGAGGAAGCTGTGCTGCAGATAGCAATGAGAGAGCTGAATTATGGCTTGCAACCGCGATGAAAGAGTTGCTTAGCGGTAACAAAGACAGAGTTGAGGGTTACAGTTTATCTGTGCCTGAAGCATCGCCTAACATCCAACCTCCTTGCAGTTCTTTTAAGAAAGAGTCTTCTCTGCACTTTTATAGTTCCTCTGTGTTACGATACCAGACAAGCCTGTCATTACACTTGGATCAGCGCAAGACCTCTACATCCACTTCGAGTAGTGACCTGACTGGGTGTAAAAGTTTTTTGGTGTGGAGAAAGTCGGTAACTAATTCCTTGCTGATGTTAAGTTGCAAGAAAATGTCTTTGCACCAAAAGAAGAAGTTCTCCACCTATACTTGGTCTCCAAAGCCTTGTCAATAACTGCTCATTAGTGCAGAATCAAGTGATGATTTGTGCAAGTGTCAGGACCTGGTGTTGTAATTATTTTGTAAAGGTGAAGAGAAAAGCAAGATGGGACTGTTCTTTATGATGCTCCGATGTTTCTCACGTCCACATCAAAGAAATGGTCCTTGAGCCCCCCAGATCTTTAGGATAAGTGTTACCTTTGGCACTCCTATTCTAAAACAAATTTGTTTCTTTCAAAGTGTTTAGTTGTTTGGATAATTTTAACAAATTATGGGGATTTTGCCAATGTTGATAGCTACACAAGGATCTTTACTGCAGTTGATATTTACCATTTAGTAAAACTGATTGTGCTAGCATTTGTAGTTTTTCATTTTTGGTAATTTCACTTTGTTATGTTGGCATTTAGTAGATAACTGAGTGGTGTGGTACTGTTATTATAGTTGATGAACAGGGAATTGTATTTACTACACTAAATACTTGTTGTGAACAGTCTCAACTTTTGTTAAAAATCTGTTGTCTGAAGTTATTTAGCCACCATAAGGGTATTTGGGCATGATATTGTAAAGTGATGTTAAACATGTATTTAATCTAGTCTAATAATTCATGTAATTAAATATATAACTTACTGCTAAAATATATCAGGTAAGGTCAGGTTGGGGAGCATGCACTGTTACAGCGCGTTGTCACACCCACTACACAGCGAAACAGCTTGGAATCCTGGTTGGCAACTCCCCAGGCAGACACGCGGTCCAGTGCACACCCTCTGGAAATGACCATCTGTCTACCGCAACCAGGTGTTACTTGGGCGTCTCCTTGGCCTGGTCCAGCCACTTGGCTCCTCAACAATGAGGATCCTGCAAGCCGGATCACCCTCGGGGAATCACGCCACATGGCCACAGTACTGTAACTGGCATCCCCTCACAATGCAGGTAATGTGCCTCATTCAGGACTCAATGAATAGCCACTCATTTGACACAAAGTTAAACCAGTGGTCTCCAAAGAGACACAGTACCAAAAGACTCCAGTCTTCATCTCAGGTCACTGGATAGTGTCCATGTCTAGTACCCCATATAGAAAAACAGGGAGCACCAGGACTCTAAAGACTTGGACATTCGTCCTTTAGCATAGATATCGGGATCGCCACACACCCCTTTCCAGTGACCTCATGACCCCCCCATACTCTTCCAATCCATCTATTGACTTCATAGGAAGAGTCACCAGAGACATGAATGTCACTGCCAAGGTAAGTAAACCTCTCGACAAGGTCGACACTCTCTCTGCAAACAGACACACTGCTGATGGCTATGCCTAAGAGGTCACTAAAGGCCTGGATCTTGGTTTTTATCCAGAACACTTGCAAGTCCGGACACTCAGACTCATCGCTCAGTCCCTTGAGAGCCCTTATCAGATCCTCCATTGACTCAAAGAAGATCACAGCAAGACCAATGAATCTCTCTTCACCAACAGATGCACCACAGCTGCTGGACTCCACAACCTTGCCCAACACCCAGTACATGCAAGCATTGAACAGAGTAGGAGCAAGAACACACCCCTGATGAACCCCAGAATCAACTGGGAAAAACACAGAGGTTCTGCCTTTACTCTGCATAGTACTCACAGTACCAGTGTACAGGCCAGCCATGATATGCATGATATCGAGGGGATCCCGCAAATGCTCAGGATGTCCCACAGAGCTGCTCAATCAACTGAATCGAATGCTTTATGAAAATTGAAAAAAGGCTGCAAAGAAACTCTGCCGATATTCGCTTTTGTGCTACATGAGAATCTTTAGTGCCAGGATGCAGTCAATGGTAGACCTCTTCGGCACAAAACCAGACTGTTCCCGTCGCTGGTAGGTGAGCAAGTGATCACGGATCCTATTGACCCTAGAGAGGACCTTACTCAGGGCCGAGAGCAGTGTTATCTCCCTGCAGTTGCCGTAATCCAGGCGATCAGCCTTCCCTTTCCAGATAGGGATGACAAGTCCTCTTTTCCAGTCAGTTGGGATGACGCTAGTCTCCTAAATGGAAGCAAAGATTGCTTTCAGTGCCAGGAGGACAGCCTTACCACCAGCCTGGAGCAGTTCACCCCGAATACCACAGATCCCTACAGCTTTTCCTACCCTCAGCTGGTCCACCAACTGTGCAATCTCAGTGAGATTGGGTGGTTCACAGCTAATTGGAGGACAAGCCTCAAGAACCACGGACCTAGAGATGTCCAACGTCCTAGCTGGAGGATCAGCTTTAAACAGCTGTTCAAAGTAGCCAGCCCAGCGAGTCATAACTGCAGTGTCTTCTGTAAGGACCATTCCATCAGCCGCCCTGATTGCGACTCTCCAAGGAATAGATTTGGATGTGTGTAATACTTTGATTCATCTGTAAGCAGGACATGGGTCACTAGACCATAGATGGTGTGTCACTTGCTCACAGATTCCTCTAAAAGACACCTTCTTATCTGTCCTCAGAGCCCTCGCAGCCATCCTTCTCAGTTCCTGGTACAGATTGGAGTTGCTAGCCGGTCTGCCCTGTGCTGTGACTCCTCTCGATGATATCCAGGGTGCCCTGCAAGATAAAGTACCTCATATAAAATAAAACAGTTTTGCTTTAAAAATAGATTTTAATATTGTCGATTATTAACTTCCAAGAAATGTCATTCAAATAGTGTGAAAACAAAGCAATGATTGACAGCTAAAAAGTGTGTTTTGTTAAATGTTATGTGATGGCCTAAAATTTTTCATTTTTTTAACTCAGCAACAAAAATATATAAAAGTCCCATCATCAAAACAATTTTTCTAATGTATACCTGTGAAATCAATCTCAGAAAAATAGTTTTTTGTTGTTCGCTTTATGACTTCCTACATTTAAATGGCTATTCATTCTCAAATCTTGATTACTTCTGCCATTCTGTCTGCTTTCTAAATAATATCCATCCATCCATCCATTTTCCAACCCACAGAATCCAAACACAGGGTCACGGGGGTCTGCTGGAGCCAATCCCAGCCAACACAGGGCACAAGGCAGGAATCAATCCTGGGCAGGGTGCCAACCCACCGCAGGACACACACAAACACACCCACACACCAAGCACACACTAGGGCCAATTTAGAATCGCCAATCCATCTAACCTGCATGTCTTTGGACTGTGGGAGGAAACCGGAGCGCCCGGAGGAAACCCACGCAGACACGGGGAGAACATGCAAACTCCACGCAGGGAGGACCCGGGAAGCGAACCCAGGTCCCCAGATCTCCCAACTGCGAGGCAGCACTGCTACCCACTGCGCCACCTTCTAAATAATATGCCATATGTTATTCTAATGACACATTTGCAGTAGTCACAACACATTTTACTTTTCTTGCCTCATCCCAAAGTTTTGTACATAAGATTAAATAGAAACTCTAATCTGGCCAAGCACAAAAAAGTGCAAGTATGTGTGCCCAGTGATGGGCTGACCTCCCATCCTATGTCGGCCAGGGTCTTGGTTCCATGTCCTCACACTTTATCTCAAACTATAATACATCTAGAAGCAGTGCTCCAATTTATGCAAGTTCAGGTGGGTTCAGAAAAGACCCTAAACTTTCAGCAAGCTACTATTCAATCTCATTGCTCCGTGTCCCACTTAAAATTCATGAGAAGCTCAGTCTCCAAGTTGGGAGTTCACTTAATCCAAAGCAATAGGGAACAAGTGTTCATCGTTTGCTACTATGCTCAGAACGATTGGCAAAAATGTCAAAAATGGACACCAAATTCCTTCTTCTCGGCTAGTCTGAGCCTTGGGGCTCCATGGAAATCTTTATCGTATACTTTGACTTTTGGCTACTGACATCATTGAAACTGTGCTCACTTATCAGAGAATTGGGGAAACATTTTGGTCAATAAAATAGGAGCTGAAATACTCAAACCAGTGAACTTTCAAAAGAACTTAAACCACCTCTTCAGAAAATTAATTTATACTAATCACGTTTGGAAATGTTAAGCATCAGCACTCTAATGGAGCCTGAGACCTATCCAACCAAAACCCTCCCCAGTATATTCTTTCTCTCTAATTTTTAAAAATTTCAAAGGACCTAAACCTCTTGTGATGGACGCCCCTTCTGTATATGTTCCAGGGGAGCAAGCATGGGCTGCACAGTACCTCCCCCGGACCACTTGGTGGCAGCCCCCCTGGGTGACTGTAGTGCCTCAGATACCCACAGGGCTCCATGGGAGATGGAGTTCTCCACAGCCCTGTTGGGATCCGGGGTGGCCGCCAGGAGGTGCTGCAGGGGTTCCTGGGCCCGTCTGGGCTGTAGTTCAGCCACACCCAGAAGTCATATACAGAAGGGGCATCCCGGCCGGGTATGGGCCCCGGCTGTCCGTCACACTCTACACCAACGTTTCTCAACCTTTAAGTATTTGCTACCCGAGTTTTCATAACAGTTTTAATCGCGCCCCCCTAACGTTTTTTTGAAAGGAGTCCACTAATACCATCCATCCATCCATTTTCCAACCCGCTGAATCCGAACACAGGGTCACGGGGGTCTGCTGGAGCCAATCCCAGCCAACACAGGGCACAAGGCAGGGAACCAATCCCGGGCAGGGTGCCAACCCACCGCAGGACACACACAAACACACCCACACACCAAGCACACACTAGGGCCAATTTAGAATCGCCAATCCACCTAACCTGCATGTCTTTGGACTGTGGGAGGAAACCGGAGCGCCCGGAGGAAACCCACGCAGACACGGGGAGAACATGCAAACTCCACGCAGGGTGGACCCGGGAATCGAACCCAGGTCCCCAGGTCTCCCAACTGCGAGGCAGCAGCGCTACCCACTGCGCCACCGTGCCGCCCCCCACTAATACCAATTTGTTCTTAATTAATGATATATCATAGATGCATATTTTATTATACCTACTTAATTTTATCAACATTTATCTAACTCTATATTTATTTTTCTAATATCAGAATGTAGTTTAGGTTAATTTGTTTTGGTTTCAATAGATGTATTTGTCATATTTTCGATTCTTGTTTTCTTTTTTTCACATCTTAGCGCCCCCCCTAGGGGGGCCCGCCCCACAGTTTGAGAACCACTGCTCTACACATATGAAAGGTCTCAGCCTGAGCTACAAACCCCTCCATCATGTCAAAGGCAATACTTGGCATACGAGATAAACCGGATAGGCACTTTCCCATAATACTGTGCTTTTGAATTACAGAACTACTTTTTCCCCCCTCGTTCATTGGTCAAGAATCCTGTCTTCAGTTCAATAGCACAATATTACGGGAAAGTGACTTTTCTATTTATCTTGTACAACTCGTACATCAAGCTTTCCTGAAGTAAATATTAATTTTTTACCAAAAAATAAATGCATTTTGCATGTTTTGAGCATAGGAACAGTAATAGACATGTGGATTATGCAACGCAAATTACGTTTTTTCCATGGGCATTTTTCACATCATTTATAAATTTTGTCCATCCCTAGCTGTTATACCTTTAATCTCTTCAGATTCTTCCAGTCCTCTTCTGATAAAACAGAAGGTCATGATGCTCAGCTTTTTTCTTTATGGCCCCCACCATGTGACACTTGCCTTCCACTGGAAATCAGTGAATTGTGACATTGGCTTTAGAACTCACTAAATAATAGGAGAATGGAGACCCTTCAATATGTAACACTTTTAGAATCTATGTTAAGATGGAATGAAGATATTCCGGTGGTTTCTTGACACCTTTACAAGACAATTTACAGACTTTTCTTCAGATGCTCTGGTTTTCCTGCTGCATAGCAAGACGCGGTGTCAGCATAACTAGAGTATAATCTGGCCCAGCATGGGTAACTTGGCATCCTATTTGGTGTTGGCTCCTAGCTTGTACCCAGTGCTATTCAAGTGGGCTGCAGTTCTTCACCTTACTAAAAACAGGTGAAGTTTAGTAAAAGGTTGGAGAATTTGTAGAGTGTTAATATCTCTGTATTAAAGTTTCTTGTTATTATTTACATTTAACTGATGACTTTAAAGTAAATGTGATGAGGACACAATACAGTTATTTAGATTTCTTTTTTTGGTCTTTTCATTTGCTGTACAGTGACATTGGGCAAGACTTATGCAGTGAGTAAGACATGAAGATTGAACCAGCAGTCTTGATCAACATTTTATTTTTATAGCAAATTTTCATATGTAGGATGTAGCTCAAAGATGTCAAAGAAATAGTGGCAAGAAGAGAAAAATAAATCAAGTAAGAATAATAATGAATATTAGGGGGCTTTGCCCCCTGCTTGCTTCACTTGCCAACCCCTTTCCCCTCTGCCAGCGGCCACTTCTCCGAAGCCCCTCTTAAACGGTGATACAATGGGAAACAAATAAATGTTTTTACTCCTCTTTGCTCGAGCAGCTTCTGGAGTGCTGCTGCTGCCCTCACACTTGATCTGCAATTCGCTCGCCAACCCTTCTAACCACCCCCTCCCCACCACCAACGGTAGTTGCCGTTGTGAAGAGGGGGGCTGAGCGCCCCCCAAGGACACACGGCCAATCCTCCGAAACCCCTCTTAAACGGGGATACAATAAGTAACAAGTAACAGGTTTTTTTTCACCTCCTCTTTGCTCCTGAAGCGGTTGGCTTGTTGTCGCTGCTGCGTGCCGCGTGATCTGTATTTCGTGCAGAGCTCCGAACGTTTAAAAGCCTGTACAGCACTTGAATATTCAATCTCTTTTCACTGTTCCGTTATTTCCCCGAGTAATATTTTCAGTTTGTTTGCACTAATGCAAACTTTACTTTCATTTTTTTTGAGACTTTTGAATTTTCCTACTTCCATTATCTCTAACCTGCTCTGCATGTGTATCACGGGACTTGCTTCCAAAGGTTGTAAGTATGACGTGATTTGTCCATCTTTCGGGAAGCGAAAGTGTCTCTGTCTCTCTTCAAAAGATTACGTCTCGTCCCAGGGAAAAAGTCTCGTCTCGTCGCAAGTTTTTTTTTAATAATAGAGAGAAATAACTAATAATAATGAATAAATACAAAACAATACTGGCTTACATAAAATCAATATACTTTATTTGTTCCCAAGGAGAAATTAAAACTTTACGGAAACTCAAGAAAAAAAATTCAAACAAACAAGAAGCCCCCAAACACACACAAGAACTTCTGGCTTCAATAAGAGAGCTGCTGCTGTCAATCACCGCTTGTGGTGGGTGTAAGACGTGGTCCGATCTGCTCAGTTGTACTGCAGGTTTACATTTAAAGGTGTTGACATTCGAATTGAGTAAGTCCAGCTTGTTGTGTCCACAAATCCAACACGCCAATTGAACACAAACCCCCAGTTAAGTATTCAGCATTCTAGGGTCAGAATGATTGATTCATTTAGATATATCATTAGCAGAAAAATGGAATATTATACTATATATAAGACTCCAAGTCTCTAAAGATGAATCCAACGAGAGGGTCAGATGGCTGGGAGGACAAAAAGAAAACTTTAAAGTCCAGATAAATGAAAGCAATAAACATAATCTGCAGAGGTTTCAAGGCCGGAAGACCGCTCAGCCCACACTAGGCATTCTACCTAATAAATATCCTTAAGTCGCTCCTCATTGTTTTCAGGTTTTGTCCCAGAGGATACGATGCAGACGGCCTCATGGTCAGTGGGGGCCACCTGCCTTCATTGGATCATCATAAGTGCATGCACAGTGCTTTGATCAGGTGGTGGTGGAGCAAAACGCAACCACATATAAACAGGAAAACAAAGTAGTGGTTAGTAAAGATCACATATCCATGAAGAATATAATAATTCTGTGCATATATGAGGCGTGATCAAAACATACGGTGAATGTTATAAAAAAGAAACAATTATTTTCTCCAGTGGTGTTGGCCTGGACGTAGAACACAAGATTCTTGCAAGACACGCCCTACTTACAACCAATATCAAATAAGACCACGGGCAGCAAAACACTCAGTCGTGTCAAGGCTTTGAGCACACACAGATCCAGGGCTCTCAGTGGATGTAAAGCGTATAAGGACAATACGTTATTGATGAAACGTTGACGACTGAGCGAAGAAGAAAGAACAGTGTGGAGAAAAGAGACTCAAAAGCGTTGGAGAGAAAAAATGCAAAAAAGAAAAAGAATAATCTAGGTGCAAATTCAGAAAATAAGGAAAGTACTAATCAGCCCGGAACAAGTGGAATTGAAAAAAAAGCACGTCCAATTGGGCTCAGAATTAAAAGACAAAGTATAACTTCATAAAGACGTTCAAAAACGTTGGCGCTATACACATGCACAGCAGGTTAGAGATTATGAAAGCAGTGGAATTCGAAAGGCTCAAAAAAACAATGGCACAATACACATGCAGAGAAAGGTAAAGAATATGAAAGCAGGAAAATATGAAAGTATTGTAGCGTACCTTCCAGGTTGAAGCCTTTCTTTTTTTTTTGAGTGACTGTTAGGTTCAATTGAGGGAGGGCGGAGTACAGCACGGAAGACTGACAGCGGGGTACTGATTGATGCGGTAAAGGGGAGGGGGGTCCCGGGACGGGAGGAGGGGGTTGGAGAGGGTACTAGAAGGTTGTGTTTGGGGTTACGAAGTCGGCGTTCTTTTTCTTGATTTTTCAAGTAAAAGTTTTCTGAGACTTTACTACGTCTGTCGGTTTTTTTTTTTTTTTACTTCTCTTTTCAAGCCAGACGCGGAGGTCGCTACAAGTATCAAAAAAAGATAGCAAAGATCACATTAGCACAAACAAAAGGAAATTATTACTCGAAAAAAGGGAAAATAATCATCATGGACCAGGTGTAATTGAAAAAATAGCAGGACAAAGCGAAGTCAGAAATAGAAGACAAAGCGTAGAAAACAAAGCAAAACGTGATAAAGAGGTTAGAAAGCAAGGGGGCCAAACTCAAGCAGAGCAGGCTAAAGATATTGAAAACAGTGGAATTCAAAAGACTCAAAAAAAAACGGAGGCGCGAAACACATACAAAACAAGATACAGAATATGAAAGCAGAAAAAAACAAAAGTGTCAAAACAAAGTAAACATCGCATTAGCGCAAACAAACAGAAATGATTATTCGGAGAAATAACGAAAAGGCGAATAGAGATCGAATATATGGACATAGGTGATATGTCTGAAGTATGTAAATATTGTAAGGCTTTGAAGTTTAAGTCAGATGATTTCAAAAACTGGGTTTACCTCACATGCATTTATTGGTTACTTTGCAAATAAAATTATTAACTGCTGATGATGCAGATCGTTTTGTCTGTGCTGAAATTCCAAACAGAGAAACTTATCCTGAATTATGGTACAAAGTCATTAAACACATGTCTCACGGACCTCATTTGAAACATTCAGCATGTTGGCACTCTAAAAATTACAAATATTGTTTTTAAAGAAGTTCTGAAATAAAAGTGAAACTAATGAAATAGCAACGATTCAAAGAAAAAAAAATCTTAAAAGTGTGCATCTGGAAAACCAAACACGGGGGTTGGAGAGCGAAGCGAGCAGGGGGTGAAGCCCCCTAGTGTTTTATATTATTTGAAATTGGAAAAAATCAAATTCTCACTTAGAGGATCTGTGCAGAACTTTTTCAAAACCTGGCAGGATCAAATCAATAATATTTTAGAATAAGCTCTTAAAGCACTGAGGAAGTAGATTCTCTTCCCATTTCTTTTTCTTCTCCATTTATCTTTATCCGCCCCCTATTAAACTCATCAATGTATTTATTTTTACTAGCTTT
Organism: Erpetoichthys calabaricus; assembly: GCF_900747795.2. Lineage (NCBI taxonomy): Eukaryota > Metazoa > Chordata > Cladistia > Polypteriformes > Polypteridae > Erpetoichthys > Erpetoichthys calabaricus. The sequence goes on along the minus strand of NC_041404.2, from coordinate 124,814,289 downwards.
AAGTTTTACTCTGTTGGCTATGCTCTCTTTCTCAGGGGTGGGGGTTGATTTGTTTTCAATCCTATTTTTTGTAAAAATTGATCTATTTGTATGGAATGATTACAATAAAATCAATAAAATTATAAATAAATAAAAAACCAGGGACTGGACACAGCGTCCTATTATATAGGAGACTAGTATTTTAAAGTCAGTTCTAAAGGACACAGGTGACCACTGTAATGACACTAAAACTGGTGAGATGTGCTCTGATTTTTGGGTTAAGATTCTTGCTGCTGCATTAACTGTAGCTGATGGATGTCTGTCTTAAGGAGCCCTGTGCAGGAGTGCATTACAGTAATGTAGTTAACTATTAACAAAATTGTAAATTAATTTGAGTATCCCACATTGTTATAAGTGGTCTAACCTTTGCAATATTCCTTAAATGTAGAAATGCCAGTAATCTGGTTGATGTGTGATTTTAAAGTTTAGGTCAAAGTCCATGGTGATGCCTAAGTCTGAAGTCAAACACCTTAGCAGGCACACCACACTGGTTACCATTGTAAATACCACAGGGGTTGGATGGGCATCCTGACCAGAAAAGGTGATGGTTCTTTACCCAAATGGGAGACTCCAAGCAGGCAGATGGGCATCCCGACCAGGAGAGTGGAAGGAGCCAGACCCGGGAGTGATGGCCAGCGTGGAGGGACAGACAGCCCACCAGAAGAAGAACTCACTGGTGCTCTTTATTCCCTGAGGATGTTAGATGGCAGCAGCCCTGGATATCTGTGCCCAGTATGGAACCAGTAGTGCATGCTGGGAAATGTAGCCCGGCAACACAGCCTTGCTGGGGTCCATGGGTGGCACAAGGGGGCGCTGCAGGGAGATGTGCTCCCTAATAAGTGGCACTTCCTGGCATTGGAAGTACTCCCGGGTACTTAATAAAAGAGTACACTCTCTTACCCAGGCGAGTTGGCGCTGGGATAACGTGGAGCAACACTTGACCGGAAGAAGGCAGTGTGGTGGTGAGAAGAGAGTATTGTGCAAAGAGAGAAAGAAAACCTGTGTTTGTGCTTCTTTTTGGAAGTATTTTGTAATAAATCTTCAATTACTTGAACCCGGGACTGTGCTGATCTAGACATGTTGGGGTTTGGGGCTCGCTGACAGCCCCAGTTCCATTCCACCATGTTAGTCAAACAGTACAGTAAATTGGGCCAAAACTCTGAGAAATGTTGAAAACTTGGGCCATGCCAGGGCACAGTTACGCCTCCAAGTAATCTGATCTATGCGTCTCTGTGAAGTGCGAGGATGCTGAAGTGCCAGGAGAAATTCCATATGCAAACTTCATGCAGGCAATGTCTAGGCTGGCTTTGGAACCTGAGTCACTAGAGCTGGCAGCAGTAACCAGTGTGCCACCCATTATATTTAATTATTAAATACAAGTCCTATCAAATTTAAGTGCTTTGAGTTAACCTCCTTTGAAAGTCTCCCTGTGATAAACCGTACAGATAAACACCTGCACGTCTCCATGCTTCATTTCTTACATCTGTCCATTCCCATGTGCCACTGCTCCTCCTCATGTCATACAGGCTCCCCGTTCACCTTTTAGCAGTGCCGTCCATCATGTCAGTCTCCATGCAGGCGTTATAAAGCAAGTAAACACAATCATAGAGGTAAGTTGATCAAGGACACTCTTCATGCATCTTCGGGTTTGTACCATTTCTAGGCCCGGCGGTCACACATGAGCCATGCAGTCAGCAGGCACAGGCCTGCGCTCACACTCTGTGCTCAGCCATGCACAGGAAACTGATGCAAACGGAGGGCGTCTTCCATCAGCTTCTCTCTGCTGGCTTCAGGTCTTTCATGTGAAGTCAGAAAGCAGCAGCGTCAACATGATATTAATAAGGAGTTAACCGGGCACTGCCAACATAACAACTTGGTTAAATGAGCAGATGATTGATCACAATGTCCAGAAAGGAGTAAGCTCTGTATCTTCATTCTTCACTCCCACCTTTTTTTTCTGAACCCCACCCAGATTCTTCCTTGTATTTTTCACAGACTTTTGCATTGTATCCACCAGTCAGCCTTGTGCAACTGTTTCACATCAGTCTCTGAAACAAAGGGAGGGAACACAATGACGTGTATGCAAATGTTCAAAAAAAAAAACAAAACAATCAAACAAGTCACCCAAGGACGAGAACTGGGTGGCAAGGGGAAGTTCTGGTGCTGCAGCATGCTGTGTGCCACTCTTACATTTAACTTCTGTAGTTGGCAACAGCAGTATTTGCTTGAATTCACATGTGGGCCATTCCTGTATGTGGTCTGTGTGTGTGTGCGTATGTGTGTGCAGGGGGCTGCAGACGAGCCACTAACGCTCAAGCATGATGACGTGGTGGGTCAGGTGTCTCCTCCAGACAGGATGCACAAACCGCACCAGCCTCTCTCCGACTTGAGCGACATCTTATGGCCCTGTACTCAGATGCACTCAGGTGCTCAGCATAGACTTGCTTGCTTCCTTCCTTCCTGACTTAAATTAGTGATTTCTGAAGTCGGACCACTGGTCCCTGAGTCAACACTCTGCTATAGCTGGTCAAGCAGACCCCTCTAGGGCCACTCAGTGCAGTCAGAAACATCATAAATCCTGCACCCTCAGGCTGATTAAATGTCTTCATTTACCACATTTTAACAAGTAGCTTGACCAAGAGCTGTCAGCTTTATATGCATGGTGGACACGGCCACAAAACACACCGTGATGATGAAACAGTGAATGCTTCAAGGAGAAATTGGATCCAGCCAGGATTCTGAACATATTTGCCTAATTGCCTTTGAAAAATAACATGAGGGTCCTTCAAGTTGGACGGGGATTGTTGGGGACCCACAGATGTCCGCTTCTGTCCCATACTCTTACCTGGATGAAGGTCCTGCATCTTGCTGTGTGTCACTGCTGGTCTTATCTTTTTTTCCCAGAATTTCTCCATAATTTGCATCATTCTTCATTCTGTTTGGATTTCTATACATCTTGTCCCTTTTTTCTATTTTTTTCTTTGTGTTTTTAGTTTTCCCTGCTCCTTGATAACTACCGCTCTGTGCCTCTTCTACTCCGTGTATGACCTCTTGCCTGGTTCAGGATCATGGACTTGTTTTCAATATCATTTTTTTTCACCTTTTCTCCATGTCTTTTTCTTTGTTGCTCAGCTGAGTCTGCACAACTACTTTGGTAGAGACGGCCAGTTGTGGAGTTTATGGGGGGCACACAATGCTGAAACGCTTCAAGTCTGTCCATTTCACCAGAACCTCAGAGTGTGTCTGGGATGTTTTATAGTTACATTTATGATAGCTGTTTAATATTATTGAAACTTGTAATATAGATCCTTTTGTTTAAAGAGCTCCAAAGGAATTAGATTAACAGGCAAAAAGCATCTGATATCCTAATAAATGAAATCCGTACACTGTAAACGTCATATGACATAAAATGTTGAGTAGCATCCCGACGTGCATTTTGATTTTTTTTCTTCACATTTATCTCATTGCAAGTAAGCCAACCGAGTCTTTACCCTAATTGTTAGTGAATGTAAGATACCGTTGTTAATTACAAAATATGAATATTTTATTTCTGATGGCTGGGCATCTTTTTAACGGCATGAACAGTCTCAAGAAGGGAGATGCACCGAGACCCCGGCATAGTGAATGTGTTTCTTTTCAGAGCCCACCTTATCCATAAGTGCTGTCATCTGCTGGCCCCTTAGTTTCTCTATTTTCTGATTGCAAGTTTGCACGTGTTGAAGTGGCTAAGTCCATTTTATTTTTTACTAGCCATCCCCTGCGGCCTCACCCGCATAGAAGTGAAACAGGCCAGTGAGGAGGGCCCTGCCCGGCTCCCCACTCCTGACATCACGCTTCCCCCTCCCCTCGGCCCACAGCCGCTGTCTCAGTTTAGCGCAAATATATCGCTTCTGCAAGTGAACTATGATTCTTAACGTGATGAGAGAAGTCTCAAAATCAACAGGAATGTTCAAGCAAATTCCAGAAAAAAGGCTGATTTAAATTCAATAAGTAGTTCTCTCGTTCGCTAGTTAAGCAGATGTAAGATACGCCCGAGGTTGGAGCGCGAGTGAGGAAGGCCCCTCCCCTCGGCCCGTTGCGTCTCTCTCAGATTTGCACAAATAAATCGCTACCGCAAGTGAACTGTGATACATAGCGCAATGAGAGAAGTCGCAAAATCAACCGGAATGTTCAAGCAAATTATAGAAAAAAAAACCCAATCTAAATCCGTTAAGTAGTTCTCTCGTGAGAGGCGGACAGACACACAGACAGACATTAGGTTTTATATAAATAGAGATTATTAGGATTTTGTTTTTAAGAATTATTTTTGTGAGCTAAAAGCATCTACTTGCTTGTTTTATGTTGTATGTTTGAAATAGTACAACAATATTTGACTTTTTTAGGTATTCTCAATTCTATGTAGTTTGTATAGGCCTTGTCAGGCTATTGAATTAAATAGTCCAAATTTACAACAACAGAATCTTATGAACACGTTGACGAGAAGAAGCCATTCTGTCCAACAAAGTTCCCCAGTCTGGTTTAGCTAAATTTTCCAAAAATTATATCAAGTGAAGATTACGGATTTTAAAAAGTACCGCTCTCCATTACACAACTTGCCAGTTCTTTCCATGGTCTATAGTTATTTGTGTGAAGAAAAACCTTCTAATGTAGGTAAGGAATCTGCCGTTAACAAACTTCCATCTGTATCCTGGTCTTCTTGTCGCACTTTCCCATTTCTTATCCTTTCCCTAAATCCCTCAGAGTGTCAGTCAGTTTTTCCCCCTCATTCATGCTGTTGGTGACACCGATTGAATATTTGAGTGGATTTAAGGGAGCACTTGAGCTCTGACCCCTACCCAAACAAGATGGAGGAGGCCAAAGTATGAAACAAAAAAAAATAATAAAAGAAGAACCAGCAAGAGAAAAGGTAATGTTACATGAGCGCGCAGAACAAGAAAACCTAAACCTCTGGGCCTTCCAACAAGCTAAGCTGCCTAACTACCCTATGAGATGGCTGGTCTGCTTTACCCACTGTAACCCACAATGCCACACTCGCCATCTAACATAAATCACACTCCTTCCCCAACTGTGGCCTGCCTTCCTCCAATCAGTTAAATCCATAATGACCCCTGCCTCCCCACTCCAAGTGCACCCACCCAAGGGATGGAAGGGGCTTAATACACCTAGGTTCTTTGTCCCATCCAGACAAGTACGAGGGGGAGTCAAACTAAAGTTAGAAAAGGAAACGAACCTTAAGAAAATTGATAATGTCATTTCTCAATGTAGTCTCCACCGTTCTCAATGCACTTGCCCAGATTCCAGCAGAATTAAAGGTTTTGTCTTGTCCTCACAACCACTTGTGCACCTGAGTTATTGTCGAACACTACATGCCGAGGGGCACTACAGTCACTAGTGCAAGTTACTGTGACTTGCTGGAGACCAATGTGAAGCCTCCTATTCAATCCAAGTGGCGGGGACTGCTGTCTCAAGGAGTCCTTTTGCTGTAAGTCAATGATACACACTGCTAAGAACACCAAGGCTTGTCTGGAGAAACTGAAGTTTAAGGTATTTCCACATCCTCCTTATTCACCAAAATTGCAACTGTGTGATTTCCACCTTTTTGAACAGCTAAAAAACACCTGGGTGGTCGTTGATTCAAGACAGATGACGACGTGAAGAAAGCGGTGCACGAGTGATTGTGAGGACAAGACAAAACCTTTAATTCTGCTGGAATCTGGGCACTTCCAGGCAGGTAGCGCAAGTGCATTGACAAGGATGAAGACTACATTGAGAAATGACATTATCAGTTTTGTTAAGGTTCGTTCCATTTTCTAACTTTAGCTTGACTCCCCCTCGTATTTTTGGGTCAGCCAGTGACCATCTAAAATCCTGGTGTCGTACGGACTGAGCTCCCCCCTAGCAGCGCTGGCTACTTTGTTATGTTCTTACCACCATAGAAGGTGCACTGGAAAGAGACAGACTAGCTATCCTTCCGCAGTGTCTTTGCTCAGCTGCCTCATTGACCCCATCAAGTGGCCTGGCCAAAATCGACACAATTACTAAAGCCACTTCCTTATTCTGGGGTCTGGCCTAAGCTTGGTCTGCGTGGGTAGCACCCCCTGCTGGTTATGTTGGGTATTCCTACCTCTGTTTCCTTTACTCTTGGTCTCTGGTATCTGTGTCTTAGTGAGTAACTGTCATGTGTATGGGTGTGTGTCAGGGTCTCCAGCCTCTTGGTCATTGGTGGGCATGTTTTCTGGACTAGCCTGGCTATTATCAAAATATATATTAAGCCTCATTTTAACTTTATTCGTGTAATGCTGCTGCCTCTTTCTCCTATTAAGGACTGTCACATCACTTTTATCCCAAAGCATTTGTAACATTAAAAAACCTTCGGTGAATCACTCTGCCCTGAAGAGCGTCCTTCTGCCTGACCTCTGGTCATTTATACTTTCTCCGAGTTGGAATGAAAGCTGACCTTGAAGCATGGCGCAGGGTGGAGAATCACCTGGGTGCTTACCCAGGGTGGCATAGCCGCAATTCACATCACAAGCTGCATTTCCATTGCAGTTATGCACAAAATAGAAGCAACACTTCTGAAAAGCTGATGAGGAAGAAAAAAAATTATTAACTGTAATGATTATAAGTATTTAACTCACAAATACCAAGGACTGTATTTTGTATTAATCATGCTGTAGAGAGCTATATGATTTTTACTTCTATATGATTTGTTCTTCATTTAGGTAGAAAAAGAATTAAGCTTGTGCACAGAATTATTAGATTAACTTGCATTCTTTTATGAGAAAATGCTGACCTCTTGATACTAACAGAACACCCTGTGATATTATAAATCAATGTGATAGTTTCTGAATTCTTGCTTAAAACTATAAGAAACATGTCACTTATGGATTAATAAATAAGGATTTATTAATCTAACCAGATAAAATCTAATGAAGATATTAAAGCTATAAGAATGTAATTTCTTTATAACTAATGTACAGTCGACCCTTGATATACGACCGGCCTGACATGCGAACAACTTACTTTACGACCAAAATTTTTGTTTTGAATTACGACCAACATCTTGCGTTACGACCCGTGTGCGGTCACGCGTATCCGCTTGTGCGATTGTAAACAAACAGCCGAAAACGTTTGTAAGTGTCAGTCGGAGCCCAGATACATGTATTTGTGGACGTAATTTCGGTCAGTGCAGTGATTTATATAATTTATTTTAATAATTGCTAAGGAAGGAAGCGAAGGTAACGAAGGTAAAGAAAGCGATCACAATCGAAACGAAGAAGGAAATTGTGTGGAAATATGAGAGTGGTGTTCGTGTGACCGATCTCGCTAATATGTACAGCATGTCGAAATCCACCATCTCCACAATTTTACAAAGATTTGTATAAGGAAACTCCTTCCAAACAATAACCACCTTCCATTTCATTCTCCTCCTCCTTCCTTCCTGCAAGCCAAAGATGTCAACTTAAATGGTGAGTACAGTATGAAATTGTTGTTTCTGGTAGGCTAGGCACTTTTTATAACTTTTTGGTTAGTACATTAGAAAAAGTATTGGTGTTTTTGGTAAATTATGCACATTATACAACCCTTTTCTATTAAAAAAAGTTAAGTAAGTGTTGCTGTGGGCGGTTTGGAACACATTAAGGGCATTTCCATTATTTCTTATGGGAAAAATAGTCTTGACTTACAACCAACTTGAGTTACAACCAGCCCTCGCGAACGAATTGAGTTCGTAAGTCAAGGGTCCACTGTACTGAACTACAAGAAACTGCTTTAAACTGGTCTTGTGTGTGTGAACAGATAAGGGCATATTTTTTAGGAATGCGAGTGCCCTGATAACTCTTTAAGTTGGTAATAAACTCTGTGCACTCCTTAATGTAATAAATTAGGATGTAACTGTAACTTACAGCAATCTATGTATGACCTCTACATGAACTGCCATGTTTTTTTCTCTTTGGCTAATGAATAAGCTAGGTAATATAAAGAGAGGATTTTTCTTTTCTTTTGGACAGACTGTCTGTTCTGACCAGTCAGTGGCACTGAGCTTGGGGGCTCCAGACTCTTCGGAGATATCTATGTGTTTAACTCACCAAGAATAAAGAAATTGCTTTTTATTTTAAATTGGTGTTTTTGTCTTCCGTTGTTTTCGACTTTAGCGTCCACACTGACAAAACACAAATGCAAATTGTCTGGGTTTCTTTCCATTGAGTGATTTTATGCGAATAAAGTTTATTACCTGAAATTAAAAACAGTGACTGATATGATGGTTGTTAGTTCTGTTATTTCAATTGTGTCTACAATCGCCGTGTTCATTTTTAATCGGAGGTGATGAGTGCGAGTGAATACAATAAAGGGAAGGTGAACTCCCTCTACTTGGCTGAGGACCTGTGGGTACAAAATTTTAGGATGAGCAGCTCAACATTCATGGAATTAAGCAGTGCAACAGACCCTCTTTTGTCCCCTGCCTTGGCATACACGAGGGAGCCAGCTCTGACTGAGAAGCACATAGCCAGCGCACTTTATAAAGTGGCTACATGTGCAGAGTACTGGGTTGTTGTTGAGACTTTTGGTGTGAGCAAAACCACCATTCATAGGTGTGTGTATATGGAGTATGTCAGGCCATATGCTCCAAACTACTGAGGCTACACATCACTTTACCTGAAGTGGTAGAGGTGCGGCATTTTTTGCAGCGCATTTTACGAGGCACACAAAATAGCTCAGGTGTACGGTGCAATCAGCGGCTCACGTATCCCTATTTGTGCACCAAGTGGCGGGTATCGGGATTATGTTAACAGGAGAGACTGGACATCTATCACTCTGCGGTCGACTGATCACAGATTAATGATCGGGGACATTTGTGTTGGGTCACCCAGTAGTGCTCATGATGCTGCTGTATTCGCCATATCACATTTGCACCAGTATTCGAAAATGTGCATCATGTGACCTAAATGTGAAAAAGGTGTTACCATAGAAGTTTTGCAAATTATGGCTTTGTCGAATCGCCTGAAAAACCACCTCAAGCAAGTGTATGAAATTTTTTGCACTTTTTGAGCTTTTCTTCGCAATTCACATATTTACATTAGCGTTTTTTTGTTTTCAAAATGCGCATTAAGAAGCTTAATGGAAACGTGTCTACAGACAGTTCTGTTTACTTCCCAGCTCCAGTATGTGTGGGATAATGTGTGTATAATACTGTTAAATGTTAGGGGGTAATGTAGGCTGTGGGTGAAGGAATGCTGGAGAGGAACCGGAAAGGGAAAGAGAGGGAGGAGCAATGACGGGGAGGAGGAAGCGCATTGGTCTGTAAGAAGCTATCTTTGTTAAATAAAAGTTATCAAGTTCTCACAGCAGAGTCGAACTCACTTGTAAAACATGACAGTATGTTAAGGCAGAAGAAGCCTGGTGAGGCTTAGGATCAGTGGCGTAGCTAAGAGTTCATGCTGCTTCAATTTGCCACCCTCCAACATATATCTGAATATGTTAACCTATTTAAATAGAAAATTAATATGATGTATAGAGAAAAAATTAAGATAATTTTGCATAGATTTATTCCTAGAGAAACAGCAATAATTTTTCACATATAATTATTTATAAGCATCAGCTAGACAAGAATATAGTTTTGATGCACTGATCAGCTGTGTTCTAATTATTAGTTTAATATAATTATGCTCCGAAAACCAGAACCAGTGTACAGTAGCATACAAGCGATATGCGGGGGTGTTTTCTGTGCGGAGCAAGAACGCATTCGGATTGATAACGAAACAAAATTATGAATTGTAAATTAGTTGTTCATCTTCCTAGAAATTATTATTGGTGTAATGTTTATTTTTGTTAATACCTCAAAAATTTCAACTGCTGTGTCTGATGTCGTCACAGAAGGACAGTCTGAAAATTATTTTTGAAGCATTTGAGAATAAAAATCAGAGTTTTACTTTTTTCATTCATGAGTGATATTTTTCCAAACCCTGCTGCTTATGCACGAATTGTACTGAGCCTTTTGGCCAATAATGCCGCCCCCTCTGCCCACCCCTGGCTACGCCACTGCTTAGGATGTTGTGATCGCTGAGGTCCAGGTTTTCAGTTCCATCCATCCACCTTCTTTTTCTCCTACCTTCAACTTCGATTAGTCCTCAAAGCCAGAGAACACCACTTTCTTCCCACCCTCTTTATAATTTTTTCCTTCTCCCTGTGTCCCAGCGTGGAGCCAGCAGTAGCAGGTTTGCAGTATGTGAAGGCTCTCTGGATCTCCTGCTGCCTCCACTCCTTTCCTGGGATGTTATTTTTAAAAACATTTGCCTTGTTTCTAAAATTCCCCATTATCAGCATACCCAATTCAAAAATGTTCATCTTCTTCATTTTACTTTTCCCAAACATTCTGCAGTAGGCCTGCTTGCTGACCCTTACTATCATATCAGTTGTCTACATTCTTTGGGCATTTTTTTATGGTTTTCTTTTGGTTTTTGCCAATCTCTGCTATATCTGCCCTTCTGTCTTCACTCCTCTCTGTGGAGATTCCTCTCTTTCCTGCTAGATTTCCTCTCTTGGACTTCTCTGCTCTTCCATTTCATCCTCCCAAAAGTGGCTCTTCTCATTAGGCAAGATTGCTGCAAAGTTCTTTTTAGTCTCCAGATTTATTTGTCTTCCAGCCTCCGGAAACCCTCAGTGTTGAAGTGAATTCTGCTCAAATGTTTGGCAGTGCAGATCCTGTATTCTGAAGTGGCAGCCTGCAGTGAGAATGGCTTGGTGCCCGCCGCGGGTGGTCTGGGCTGTGGTTGTCGGATTGTCTTTTTTTCCCCTCCTTTCTTCTGCATTGACTGCATGCTGTGCTTTCTCTTTCTGGGTTGTGGGGTGTCATAGATTGTACCAAAGCTTCTAGTGGTCTCATCCCACGGTGCGGGGGTCTGCAGTGCCTGAGGTGTTTCTTGTTTAAATTGTTAAAAAATGACAGGGATTGATTTTTTTTCTATATACTTGTTTGATTCAATAAAAATTTAACCATAAATAAAAAAATCTATATTGCAGGACCTTTACCAAGTATGAATGTGCCTTTCTTGTTGCTGTGATTCCTACATGTAACCACGCACAAATCAGGTTATTTACTCTCCGTTCTCTGTTAGCATTCTGTGGGTTTGGATTTTTATCCCCCGTGTGTCATTTCTTATTCTAATTCAGAACTTTGTTTCATGTATTCTTTTATTATTTGGAGTTTTTATCATTTGATATGTTTGGGTCCAGTGTTACTAATTTGATCTTTTTCTTATTCCTTTTGTATCCAATATTTGTGAAGCACCTTGAACATGGGACTTGCACCATATCAATCAATTGCATTATTATTATTATGTGTCACACACGTGCACAAGGGAGGCAGCTAAAGGGTCCACATGAGAGTAATTCCATGCCAGACCAGGGGGTGGCAGAGTGCACTGACCTTTTTTCTCACTTTCCTGCAGACTGTTCACGGGAAATTCCGCCAGGCCCTAGTGACGTCACTTCTGGTTCCGGACCCTTTGATGAAGTCACTTCCAGTGAAGAACCCATTGTGAAGGAATAAAGTAAGACAGGATTTATTTTTAAAGGGTTTCCACCCTGGTTTACTTATAACGTAAGTATCGTCTCCACAATACAACTCAAAATGGTCACACCGGACAAAATACAAAGCAAATGAGGGAACATTTATACAGAAGGACAGGAAATTGAATCAGGTATGCTGGGAAAACAGGGAGGAATGCTGGGATGGAGACGTCATCAGCTCGTGACTGGAGGGCATACAGAAACCCGGAAGTATGGCTTCCTTTTGTTTATATAGCGCTTTCTTACGGAGGCGAGTCCTCGTTCTGGCTGATGAGACAAGAAGAGAAAGGTTAGTGCGCCGCCTTTGTCCCTCGGTATGGGTTGTTGCGATGTGGTCTGAGTCCTTTAATTGCTCCCCATGCGCTCGTGCGTGACACCGTGACCGAAGAGACTTCCTGTTCAGGCCCTTTTGATGAAGTCACGTCCAGGTCCGAACCTATAGAAGAAGACCATTCTGCTTCTGCCCTCAATGACTTCACTTCCTTTTCTGGCCTTTTAAGCTGCCATATGTGACTAACCTAGTCAGTTCTGTTTTGGACTCCATTCTGAACACATCAGTGCTAGCAATTTAGCCATTTGTAGCTAGAGAATATTATACGGGTGGCTTCCCAAAACCTTTTTATGACTCCTCCATCTGGTTTTTGTGCCATATGATAATGTTGAGTGCATCCAATACATAAGTAGTGTGTCATCATCTGCTTCGACTGTTGGCCGAGTCTCCTTGCGTGTATAGCAAAGACAGCTGCCCTGCTGGGTGTTTCAAGTCTTTTATTTAACTCACAATGGTTGTTCATAGTATTTAGAAACAGAAGTAGGAGCAATCTATCTTTTAAAAGTGAGTGGATTCTATCATGTGGGCATTCTGAAAAGAAGTGATGACATGAAAGAATGCTTCTGTTTTCAAAAAATCGTAGGCAATGTCACCTGTTCTGGTATTGAGCTGGTGGAAGAGCTCAAATTGTCAAGATTCAGCGTCTTGAATTAACAACTTTCTTTTTGGTGTACCTAATGTGATGAGTTCAAGTTAAAGTATTACAAACTGGGTTTCCCACATATCTGTTTCATCAAATTCAGGATGTGGAAGAAACCCCTCCCGAGAAAGACAGAAGAAGAAGAGTACCACCTGGATTCTACGTTGCAAGGCAGAAGAGCAAATTTCAATTTTTTGATTGGCTTTTTATAATTTCTTCTTCCTCCCCCTTCCCCTTACTTAAAGAAAAAGCATAATATCATTTACTTAAGCATTTTATTTCTTTACGCTAATGGGCCATCTGTTCTTATTTTTTTTTTTACTTGTCAGATAGATCCTAAAGACTGAAAGGTCATCTTACCTGTGTCAAATAGAAACTGGAAGTTGTCCTGGGGCAGCTTACTGCACCCTGTCTTATGGCAGACGAATGTATGAATAACCTGCCGTTATAACAAAACAGCTTTGTCAGCTATTAACCCTAAGTAGCTTGCAAGCAGTTGATTTTTCTTTTCACAAGGATTACAGTGGGAGTTAGCACTGGGCACAAGATAGGTGCCAGTCCATCACAGGGCACACTCACGCACACACATGCCAATTTGGAACCAGCAGTTAACCTAATCTGCACATCTTTGGGGATATAGGAAGAAAAGCCATGCAGAAATGGGGAGAATGTGGGAACCTCCCACGAAAACTGGTGCCATGAGGTGGGAGAACAAAGATGTGAAAGTAGTTGTGCCACCCTACCTTCACAGGTAGACATTTCAGACATTTAAAAGGTAACTACTCAATGTAAAGCAGTGGTGTTACTGGGGTAGGCCCTCACGACTATGACTCTGTGCCAAGGCCCACCTAAAGCTCGCAAGTCCCTCACTATAACTCTGGGTCTGTTCCAAAGTGGCAGATTAAATTGCATCAAGACAGAGACAGGCAGCCTGACTATTTTACATTTAAACACAGCAGCAAAGTTTGAAACTGTAAAAATGAAGAAGAGTCCACCTCCAAATGAACATTTAGCACAAACTGCTTGATTTTCATTTTAGACAAATGGCATACGGCAGCGGCCATGTCAAAAACACAAATAAAGGAATGGCACTCAAGTTGTTCTTTACTTTGCTTTCCAAGCCTGTCATTTTTTCTTTGCATTTCCCTTCATCCACCTTTTTTGGTCCTGTATCACTGGTGTCAGGTACTCGTTCAGTTTTTGACCCACAATAAACTGACACTTGAGTGAAATAAAATTTTTGCTGGGGGTCAGCAGAGCATAAGACCTCGGATATTCGGGTGGCAGCGTGGCATCAAAATGCCAGGCAATCTGTACAGCAGAAAATTCACATACTGCCTGCTGGTCTGGTAAAAGGGATTGGGATGGCGAAGGGGCCGAGAAGGCGCCAGTTGCTCTGTGTGGTGGGATTGATGTTTGTAATTGTCCTGTTATTGGAAATTGTATTATTAATATCAGTTTATGCTGTTCAATTTAATATTATTCATTATTAATATTTCATTAATGTTTAATCAGTTTAATATTTTTTGGCAATCTTTGATTTTATGAGTTGTTTTTAATTTGGTGGAATAAAAAATGTTCCAGAAGATGTCTTGTTAACCTGCTAAGCTTTTCAAATGTATAGTAAGGGTGGGATGAGAAATGCAGAAAATGTAAATAAGTAAAGAAATGGCTCACTGTGTTAAGATACCTAGAGCTACAAGAGGTACAAAAAAAAAAAACATCTTCTTAAAGGTCCACTTTGTTCATTATTCCTATAGCGTGCACTGAGAATGGTGGATGCTTGCTTAAATACGCGAGACGTTGTGTTTAGAGGTAATTGCTAATCTCTGTCAGAAGGTTAAGACAGATTGTTACTCCTCGAGTGAAGAAATGCCAATTAGTTCAGCAGGGTGGTGAGCACTCGGAAGATTGGCAGGAGAGAAAAAAATGAGCATGACACAGGAGAACGGCTTTAAGAGAATCTGCAATATCTCTACAGACCGTGTGTGTTCGTAATACAAGTGCAGGCAGGTGCTAGTTTTGGTGGCAGCAGTGGGATTGCCAGTTTTGTGTTAATTATCTTCAGCACTTTTATTCTATCGACAGCGCTGTTTCTCCTCTGCACAGAATGCCACCACCGGTTGCCAGCGCACAATACATTTAGGATTTTCAAAGCTTAAATGTTCCTGTTCAGAAAGATTTATTGTGCCAGCTTTAACCTGCATGGACTCAAATCTAAATCACATCCACACAGTATGCAACCTGCTATAAACAAGCCCATTTTTGTTATATTCATTTTGTTTCCTTTGTTTCCTTCCTGACTTGTAATGTCTAATGAACTTCAATTGATATGACCGACACATCACTTCAAATAATTTTTCTTTATTTTACTTGGAAAGAATCACACAATTTAAATTTGACATTGATTTCTTTTTCTCCCCCTAGAAGAAGCATACTTTTCATGAAATTGGAATAATGTTACAAACCCATTTTTTCTCGTGGTCCTTTCCCCAAACAAATGACAGACAGACATTAGTGCAATTCTTCACATGACACACATCAAGCAGTTTCTTGTAAAACAGAAAAGAGAGATCTGTACGCATTAGTAAAACATTCCAGTTGTTCCCTTCCTAACAGTGTTTGTGACAAATTCAAGTTTCGTTTTTCCTCTGGATAAAACAAATAAAGCAAAAAGGTTGTGGAAGCAAGCCATCCATGGCCCAATCCAATATAAAGCAGAAGAAGTGGCTTTGGACATCACTAGCTAAACTCTTATCATTTATGGCTCGGGCAATTTCTACTCCAAAACAGCAGCCTGACATTCATCAATTTAAATTGATCTTCATTTTGAAATCAACAAAATGCAAAAGGCCACCAAATAATGCTGATGCACTATGAGGGCAGCAAACAGACACCACCATGCTGCAGTGAGCAGATATAATGGGGCAGAAAACTTCAATTCTAAAAGCAGATGCCAGCTGTGCCAGTGAACAGGACAAAGCTGGAATGCAAACCAATATTTAATTTGTCCCTTTCGTCAATAACACAAGGTGTGTGTGCGTGTGTCCATAAAGGTAGCAAGCAAGCAGTTCACCTTGGTTGCAGAACCTGCACTAGCATTCATGGCTAACATGTAAAGCGAAAAGAGCAAGAGTTCAAGCTTCATCTTTGCTGGTTACACTGTAATTTGTGCTTTTGGGGTGGCCTACATCAATGGACGGAATGCTCCATTTTACTTCATGTTTTATTAAGCGTATTTTATTACATTTGGTGTGCACTGTTGGTCATGTGATTCCCAGAAACCCCACGTACACAACAGACAAAACCCCTAAGCAGCAGCGGCCCTCAGAAGTAACACCATGACCAGGACGGATTGAGATGTCTGAAGACACAAAGCCTGTCTGTTTGAGGCCATCCTCCATTTAGCACTGGCACAGCAGTGGCTCTTCATCAGCTGGGGTGATACCTACAGCATAAAGTAACTGACTCTCAGAAGCGACACTGTATTGCTGAACATCAGCTTTGATAACACAAGGGCCATTCAACTGGGCTTACTAACACAACAGTGCAGCACAGAATGCAACAGTACATTTAAAAAACATTCTTCTTTGCAGTAACTCAGCACAGCATCTGTACATTTTGAAGTGGCGGTCAAGAGGAAGACTGCAGCGTGGAATGGTGCCAGGATACTTGGTAGGAAATGACTGGACAGTGAGGTACACACAACACGGCAAACCTTGTTAAACACTGATGCTGTCAACTGGACTGGCTACAAAAAATAAGAAAGAATACTTAAAGGCCTCAACCCGTCCAGTTTAGAACATCCGACACCAGATAGGAACCAACCCTAGACAGGAGCTCAGTACCAATGCCTTAGAAAACTCAAAATTAACTTACAGCTGATAACATTTTACATTTTTTTTCCTTTTAAATTGTAGGAGTTCTGTAAGTAATGTGATGGCTGAATAGCAAGAGAAAGTGGCTTTTAATTTAATCATTATTTTTAATTTATGGGTGCTGCCAATGAGAATAGTTCCTATGTCAGCAGTACCCACAATTGGAACAGATTGAAATGCTCTATAATGCACACCAAAGGCATATACTTTGGTAAATTTTGCATGCAAGTGTATTCTTTCAAGTGTAATCTTTCGCTATGTGTAACATGACATCATTCACCCTGTGTCATGGTTCTATGTGTCTTTACAATGGAGATACAGTATGCAGTAGCCATGACAGCCTGCAGCTACTTGGGGTGGGGTGAGTGGCACTGAATGGCTGCGTGACATTAAGTGATGTGGGACACGCAATGAACAAGAGTAGTCCTCTTAAGAAGCAACAAAAGCAACACACATCATAGGTGCAATGCCACTTCGAGCTTCTGCTCATACTCCCTTTATTTCAGCAGTTGCGTTCAGGTTTTAAACATTTTGAATAAAATAATAAAAAATCTCAAAATGTGACAGAATAGGCAGATTGAAAGTTAATACAGTCTTTGCTGACTTCACTACTAACAAAATAATTGCTGCTCATATACTGTACTTGCCAAGCATTCAGCATAATCTGGTCATTGTGATTCTTTTATTTTTTGCCTGATGGGACTGTGGGGTGTCAGTCACATTTTTCAGAGCCCTTTAGGCTAAATGCCATGTAAAGCAGAAAACCTGACTAATCCATGTGGGAAGCTGGAGCAAATGAGCACTAACAGCTGTGTGAGCACAAGTTAACAACCGTTAAAGGCCCCAGGAGCAGACATCGCAATAGCAAGAGGTGTCGCAGTGTCTAAAAATCTGAGAGGTACTCCTGAGAGAGAGAGAAGTAATTAGAAATGTTGTAATTCCAAACCCCATAAATGCATAATGATGACATCTAGACTAGCAAGGAGCAAAAATGGGAGCTGCCCACAATGGCTCTCTGTGAAAACCTTCTCCTTTGTAGTCAGCATCTTTAAATACTCAGAGAATGACCCCAGCATGCTCACACTGGGTTTGAAACTTTGTGAAACCCCCTAATCACAGGTGCAGGACGGATATGAGAATGAAATAGAATTAAGCAGAGGGAATGGAGTTGAGATTTAGCATTTCAGTTACTTGCAGTGCAACCTGAGGCAGAAGGCTTTACTCTCAACTTTTTACAAAATCAGAGTCCATCTCACTTGTCATTTTATAAAGTGCTCTCAGTGTTCATAAGATGTTGTATAAGCTAATGAAAAAAAATTCCATTGTGCAGATCTTTTCAGTCCTTTTCTAAAATTATTCATTAAAGTTGTCCCGTTAAGCCGGATACTGAACAAACTCAAGCTTTCAGGCACTGAGACTAGGGCTTTGCTGGGGTGCAAAAGGAATGGAAGGGTGTTTTAGATCAGGGAATGAATGGTTCCGACTCTCAGATCACAGCAGGAAAACTCAAGTATTCTTCTTCAGATGACCCATCTGCAGCACTTGTCCCCGCTCCACAGTACGATGATGTGAGCAGTGCCGCTGCACAACTTTTCTTACTCTCATGTAGTACACGCTATGCTCTCGAGCCCTCGGCACAATGCTGGAATTGGGCAAAGCTCAGGAATACCTGCTCCAAGGAGATCTGGCTAACACAGTAATCTTCAACACCATACTTCTCTTTTGCAGCTTCCATTGTTCCAAACACCTAGAGACAAGACAGTGTAGAGTAGGCCTGTTAATAAAGTAATGTTGTGCTTTGTCAAGGAGACACCATGAAGGACAAACTACAAAGAACCAACACCGCACTTCATTGAAGTTGAACTAATTGTATGGTCTACCACAAAACAATTAACTTTTCTTTATATGTGACTGTGTGCAGAGGATACAGACCTATAAATACCTGGAAGTGCAGCTGGATGATAAATTTGACTGGACTTCCAATACTGATGCTCTGTGCAAGACAGGACAGAGCAAACTATACTTCCTTAGAAGGCTGGCGTCCTTCAACATCTGCAATAAGATGGTGCAGATGTTCTATCAAACGGTTGTGGTGAGTGCCCTCTTCTACATGGTGGTGTGCTGGGGAGGCAGCATAAAGAAGAGGGACACCTCACGCCTGGACAAACTGGTGAGGAAGGCAGGCTCTATTGTAGGCACAGAGCTGGACAGTTTGACATCTGTGGCAGAGCAATGGGCGCTGAGCAGGCTCCTGTCAATCATGGAGAATCCACTGAACAGTATCATCTCCAGACAGAGGAGCAGCTTCAGCAACAAGACTGCTGTCACTGTCCTGCTCCACTGACAGACTGAGGAGATCGTTCCTCCCCCACACTATGCGACTCTTCAATTCCACCAGGAGGGGTAAATGTTAACATTATACAAGATTATTGTCTATTATACCTGCCTTGCACTCTCCACCTTGTAATTTTTTTTTTTTTTTTTTTTAACTTGCACTGCGTTTTTATTGATCTTTAATTAACATTGTTTTTACCAGTATGCTGCTGCTGGAGTATGTGAATTTCCAATGGGGATTAATAAAGTATGTATGTATGTATGTATGTATGTATATATATATATATATATATATATATATATATATATATATATATATATGTATCTATCTAATCACTCCACATTGTTTGTAGTGAGTGCCAAAAAAATCTTTAATCTCCTCTGTTCTTCATTCCGTTCTCCATGGAAAAAGATCACAAAACTCATACAGTCAGGTTCAAAGCAGACCAATCTTGAGCAATAGCAAACAATATTATACCAGCTGTGAAAGAATTGTGAGATTACTTGTGTCATACAATCCAAACAACTGAATGGAAAGTCATAAGCCAAAAACACATTCACTAGAGCCAGTAAACATGAGATGTAATTTGAAGTTGGAGGGCACAAAAAGCTGTCATAACCAGAAAATGTAAAACTAATAATAAGGAATGACACTAAGGTTTTTTATTTACTGAATTTTTAGAGCAGGAAGTGCATGATGCTGAACTTTAAACCACTGTGGCAATGAAGTCATGCATTACAAGCTACCAGTCATCTAACCTCCATACAAATCTATTTCAAACTGGCAGCCCTATAAGCAAAACTAGACAGCGCTATGGGAGAACATGAATCATTTTTAGCAACAATAACAACATATGGCGTGCCCTGCGGTGGGCTGGTAGCCTTGCCCGGGGTTTGTTTCCTGCCTTGCACCCTGTGTTGGCTGGGATTGGCTCCTGCAGACCCCCGTGACCCTGTAGTTAGGATATGGCGAGTTGGATAATGGATGGATGGATGGATAAAAACATATGGGAACATAAATACAACCGATACATTCCTTGGACTTCAAAACCTCAGAAACCAGGGCCGACTTAACGTATGGGCACAATGGGAACTGCCCGGAGGCTCTAAGAGCACTGGAACCCATGATGTTTCTGATGCCTATGTATGTTTCTCTTTTGCTATTAAGATGGCCCTGCCAGTACTCAATTATTAAATATCAAGAAACCGTTGGGAAAAATTAAATCCAAAAGTCTGATCGTGACACACATACTGTCCCAAAAACATATTATTAAAATATTATTAAACAAACCAGTTCTAGAAAATGCTTGTGCACATGAATGAAGAGTGTTTAAATGAGACAGAGCTTTTCAATTGAAGACTCGTCTCTCCCCTCATTCTTGGACCGCTGCAGTACTTTGGGGTTTTTCAATGGCAGTGTGTGAAACCTATCAGTGAATTGATCTCAAATATGTACAAACATGAGGCATACCCCCATTAATTGGCTTTTGCATAACTTTTAATATCTCATTGTATACTTCCCTTGGACCCAACTGCCATGCAATGCTCATATCACATAAAGTGCCATATCAGCTAATTACAGAGGTGCTACTGGGCAGGACTCCCTAGCAAAATATATGAAGGGAAAAGGGGTCTGCAGTTCAATACACAATTCTGTTTGAGTGTGCTTCTCCATCATGCATAAAACCATTTTCTGGAAGTGATTTATTTAACAATACTTTACCCGGAATACATGTGTTTGGGACATTGTGAGTATACAACTGGATACTTAATATCTTGATTATGGACGACAAGTAATTTGAGATTTTGTCACACTTTTTAATATTGTTTGCTGCTATTTAAGCTCAGATCCATTGAAGCCCACTGTATCAGGAATTTTATGATCTCTGTTATCCTAGAAAACAAGAGGTTGACAGTTTTCTCAGACATCCTTATAAACTATGCAGAGTAATTAACTGATTAAAAAAAAACATTTTTGGACAGAGCATTTTTTTTCAGGCCTTGAGATAAAAGCACACGGCAAGTGGTAATACCTTCAAGATGTAGTAGACTTGTTGTTTACTTGTCTGCCGATATACAGAGAACCAAAGTAGGGCTAGCACTGTTTATTAAAACACACCAGTGGACAGTATTACATGTACAAAATGGATGACTTAATATGCAATATGATTAACACAACAGCTTATTCTGAGTATAATCTAAATCAGAGTGTTTGCTGACTAAAGGAAAGACATTATATGAGAATTAATTAGCTGAAACTTGTACAGCAGTTTCACTTGACAGCATTAGAAATGTCTTGCTGAAGAAACCTGTTCTTTCAGTTTATAGCTGGAGGATGTGTGGTGAATTGTTAAGTTTTTATAGCTGTGTTCATACAGTATACATGATCTACTGTATTTAAGTTATCAGTATCGATTTATTCATGGGCCATGCCCTTTTGTCACGAATACTGATCTAAATTTAGGGTGCACTTTGTGTGGGAAGCTTACCTATATCTACAGAGGTTGTGTATAAAAAAACTGACTATAAAAGGAACAGAAAGCCTTTAGTATCCAATAAGATTTCCTTTAATGGAGCCACTCTAAACTTGTAATAATAAAGCAGAAGATATCTGGAGTGTCTTTACCTGAGCCCAGGTCAGTGTCTTGTCAGTGAGATGGTAGTGGACCATGGCCTGATGCTCATCCTTCAGAATGCTCTCTGAGTGAAAAAACAAAGTACAAGTTTACAACAACCTTAGGGAAGGATACAGAGTCTCCACCTTCCCCCAGTCTGAGGACTTATCTCTTTTTCTTACACCTGCATAAAAACTTATAAGCAAAACAAAGCCAGCTGTGGAAATCATCCAGACCTGCCCTGAAGGGTCTTTCATTCAACTCCAGGACCGTTTTGAGCACACACATTGGGACTATTTGCATAATAAGACATAGAGAAGTACATATCCACTGTCCTGTGTAATATACAGAACTGTGCAGATAGTGTCACTTTTAGCAAGCACATTCAATGGTTCCCAAATTGTAAACCATGGATGACCAGAGACGTCAAGCTCTGCTTAAAAGAGCGCAATACAGTCATTGGGTCTGGCAATGATGAATTCTATAGTGCTGTCTGAACCAATTTGAAGAGAGCCATCAAGGATGCAAAAGCAGATTACAGGCACAAGGCTAAAGATCAATTCAATGATGGAGAGTCCTGATGTGTATGGCAAGGCACCCATCACTTTACAAACTATAAAGGCAGCAAAGACCCAACCATCAGCAGCAGCTTTTGTGACTGTTTAGAGATAAATGAGGTGAGTGAGGCAGAAACCAGGACAGCACCATCATCAACTACTAACAGTATGGCATTTACTGTTATCACAAATGATGCAAGAAGTGCACTCCGCAGTGTCAATCCAAGGAAAGCTTCTGGCCCAGATGGAATTCCAGGAAAGGCACTCAGAGACTGTGTGGATAAGCTGGCAGAGGTGTTCAGCAACCTCTTTAAACTCTCTCTGTTACAATGTACTGTTCCCAAATGCCTTAAGTCTACCATCATTGTGCCTGTTCCAAAGAAGACCGTATTCAGCAGCTGTAATGACAACAGACTTATAGCTCTCACCCCCACTATAATGAAGTACTTTGAGATGCTAGTCCTGAGGCACATTAAATCTTCACTTCCACACACCTTGGACCAGCACCAATTTGCCTACAGAGCCAACAGGTCAACAGAAGATGCCATTAATAAAGCTCTCCACACTGCACTGACTTATTTGAAACACCAGGGGCATACACAAGGATGTTATTTGTGGACTTCAGTTCCACCTTTAACACGATCATCCCTAGCAGGTAGGTGACCAAACTGCTCAGCCTGGGAGTCAATCAGCACACATGTAGCTGGATCAAGGACTTCTTAACAAAATGACCATGGACTGCCCCGGCCCTGACACTCAGCACTGGAGCACGACAGGGCTGTGTGCCAAGTCCTCTTCTTTATTCCTTACATACCCACAATTGCGCACTAATACACAGCACAAATACAATTTTGCAGATAACACCACTGTGGTAAGAATAATAGATAATGGTGATGTGTTTGCCTGTAGGGATGAGGTCAGCAAACTGTCCGAATGGTGCTTCATTAATAACTTGGCACTCAACACCTCCAAAGCAAAGGAGCTGATTATCAACTTCAGGAGGCAGTAAGAGGAACCTGCTCTTCTATACATCACAAGATACATAGTGGAGAGAGTATCTACAGTTAGGTCCATAAATATTTGGACAGAGACAACTTTTTTCTAATTTTGGTTCTGTACATTACCACAATGAATTTTAAATGAAACAACTCAGATGCAGTTGAAGTGCAGACTTTCAGCTTTAATTCAGTGGGGTGAACAAAATGATTGCATAAAAATGTGAGGCAACTAAAGCATTTTTTTAACACAATCCCTTCATTTCAGGGGCTCAAAAGTAATTGGACAATTGACTCAAAGGCTATTTCATGGGCAGTTGTGGACAAGTCCGTCATTATGTCATTATCAATTAAGCAGATAAAAGGCCTGGAGTTGATTTGAGGTGTGGTGCTTGCATGTGGAAAATTTTGCTGTGAACAGACAACATGCGGTCAAAGGAGCTCTCCATGCAGGTGAAAGAAGCCATCCTTAAACTGCGAAAACAGAAAAAACCCATCTGAGAAATTGCTACAATATTATGAGTGGCAAAATCTACAGTTTGGTACATCCTGAGAAAGAAAGCAAGCACTGGTGAACTCAGCAACGCAAAAAGACCTGGACGTCCACGGAAGACAACAGTGGTGGATGATTGCAGAATCATTTCCATGGTGAAGAGAAACCCCTTCACAACAGCCAACCAAGTGAACCACACTCTCCAGGGGGTAGGCGATATCCAAGTCTAACATAAACAGAAGACTGCATGAAAGTAAATACAGAGGGTGCACGGCAAGGTGCAAGCCACTCATAAGCCTCAAGAATAGAAAGGCTAGACTGGACTTTGCTAAAGAACATCTAAAAAAGCCAGCACAGTTCTGGAAAAATATTCTTTGGACAGATGAAACCAAGATCAAGCTCTACCAGAATGATGGCAAGAAAAAAGTATGGAGAAGGCGTGGAACAGCTCATTATCCAAAGCATACCACATCATCTGTAAAACACGATGGAGGCAGTGTGATGGCTTGGGCGTGCATGGCTGCCAGTGGCACTGGGACACTAGTGTTTATTGATGATGTGACACAGGACAGAAGCAGCCGAATGAATTCTGAGGTGTTCAGAGACATACTGTCTGCTCAAATCCAGCTAAATGCAGTCAAATTGATTGGGCGGTGTTTCATGATACAGATGGACAATGACCCAAAACATACAGCCAAAGCAACCCAGGAGTTTATTAAAGCAAAGAAGTGGAAAATTCTTGAATGGCAAAGTCAGTCACCTGATCTTAACCCAATTGAGCATGCATTTCACTTGTTGAAGACTAAACTTCAGACAGAAAGGCCCACAAACAAACAGCAACTGAAAGCCGCTGCAGTAAAGGCCTGGCAGAGCATTAAAAAGGAGGAAACCCAGCATCTGGTGATGTCCATGAGTTCAAGACTTCAGGTTGTCATTGCCAGCAAAGGGTTTTCAACCAAGTATTAGAAATGAACATTTTATTTCCAGTTATTTAATTTGTCCAATTACTTTTGAGCCCCTGAAATGAAGGGATTGTGTTAAAAAAATGCTTTAGTTGCCTCACATTTTTATGCAATCGTTTTGTTCACCCCACTGAATTAAAGCTGAAAGTCTGCACTTCAACTGCATCTGAGTTGTTTCATTTAAAATTCATTGTGGTAATGTACAGAACCAAAATTAGAAAAAAGTTGTCTCTGTCCAAATATTTATGGACTTAACTGTAGCTTTAAATTCTTTGGCACACACATCCCCCAGGAATGCACATGGTCTGTGTTAACACAACTTCTCTGGTGAAGAAAGCACAGAAGCAACACTACTTCTTAAGGATGCTGAGAAAGGCTAGCCTGTCCAAGCAGCTGTTAATGTACTTCTACCTCTGCTCTGTGGAAAGCATACTTAACTGTGCCATCCTGGTACAATATGCTGGCTGCTCTGTGGCTGACAAGATGGCTCTTCAGAGAGTCATCAAATCAGCATAAAAAAATTACCAACACACAATCACTACTGCTCATATACAAAACTCATTGTTTATGAAGGACCAAAAAAAGTCATTAGGGACCCATCTCACCGAGGCCACCACCTTTTTAATCTGCTGCCTTCTGGAAGGTGTTATAACTCTCTATTAAGATGCACATTTACAGACTACAGAAAAGTTTCTACCCAAGCGCTATTAGAGAACTACAATTTGTTAAATAACTGTTTACTGCTTTTAAGTTCTTTTGATCTTATGTCATTCACTGTCACCCATTGCATCAATGAGCCAAAAGTGCAAGATCTTGGAGACTCATTGCAATCATTGTAAAATGGAACTACTCCACCATTTATTATTTATATTTGTGGTTTTATTGGTTTATATTAATGCATGTGTGAAGTTTAAAATGTAGAGCATATGTTGAAGCTGTTAAAGATTCAGTTTTTTATTATATTGTAAGAACTATTCAGGGGACATACTAAAATTTTACTGTACTTCTGTGCAATGACAATAAAAGGCATTCGATTAATAATCTTGGGAAAGTCAAATAGATCAGATGTGCTCCACTGATCAAAATATTTTGACACAGGTTAGTGTTATGAGTAAATTAAAAAAAATGTCTTCTATCACTTTTGCTCTTTTACATATTTCTCAGAACAGGAAAGCTTATATGTAGACAAAAGAGGCACCAAAGATGCTGCTGCAAGACTTTATTGTTAAACTGATCTCACTGCATTAACTCAACATTTCAATTATCAAGATACCAAGAAAAATGTAATTATGGACAAACTAACTGTGACTAGAATTTATCTTTTAGGTTCTCTAAAAAGAGAATGTCTTTATTTGCTCCTGAGTGAGAAGATGAAGACAAGTAAATTATATTTTGTGTATTTAAAAAAGTACCTTTATCAATATTCAAAATCATTATTAATATAATCTCTTTAACAAAGTGGCCTAAACATATTAAAACACTTATGATTCACTGTGTATGTACAAGTGTATTAAATGTCATTACATTTCCAAAAAGAAGTTTATTTCAAATACCAGTGGTTTAAATAAATAAATAAAGATACACAGTATTTCTTTTTTTCAAATACCAGTGGTTTAAACATCTTCCTTCTTTCAGGCTCAAAGAATGAACCAGTGTCTCTTTTACTGTTGGCTTTCAGAACAGGAAATAAAGAGCTCTCTAGAACATAAGCTCACAGGCCCATCACTTAGCAATAAAAATCATATTGGAATGTGTGCGGTGATGTCAAAATGTAGAAAAATATACGTTTAACATACATTTTAAACAAATTTACTTGAGTGTAAGAAAAAAAAAAACAAGGTAGGTACTAAATTTAAAAGTACTATTGCAGGCACAGGAAGGAGTGGGATGCATGAACAAGGTATGCACGAAATGTTTTGACAATGAATTAATTTTTTAAAGAAGTATATACACCTTAGGCTTATTAACGTTTATACTAACAAGTTTTAACTATATCCAAAAAGGTTTCCTTAAACTCTGTGCTTCTAGACAAACAGTCATGCTTACTTAATATTTAACAATAATACTGTATTATGATATATGCAAAGGGCTTATCTGTCAGTATGAAATCTTGAATATCATAGTAAATTCTCATATATTATAGTAAGGTCTCAGGGAAAAATTCTGCTGTCTGTCTGTTTTAGTAAAGTATGGCTAGCATATTATTAGGAAAAGAAAGACAAAAAAAAGTCTTCTACTGCTCTCCAATGTGAACCTATGTTACCACATGAATCATACTCCTCTGAAACATGAAACTAACCTTCCACTTATATGACTTTAATATACTGTTGCACATATAAAATGCATTTTATGCTGTAATCACATTACTGTATATGCTTTATAAATCTGGCAGTGGTGGAAGTTATTATGAAAGGAACTAAACAACTGATTTCTCAAGGTACTGCATTTGTCATCATCTCCAACTAGGTAACTTGAAAAAGTTATTTCTGGTCTTGTATTCTTTTATTTATATGTAGCATTTGTGTTATACGTGACAGTAGAGAAGATTGTGGCACAGAGATGACTCAGCAATAGGTTAGAAGTCAGTTAGAACACTTCCTGTTTCCTGCAAATTTAAAATTCTATGCAGTAGAGGTATTGTGGCTCCCTCACAGAGAGCTAATAATTAACATGTCAACCAAAAAAACATACAGTAAGTCACTTAGATGCTTGTAACTTAAATTTAATCTGCAAATAGAGAGAAAGGAATATGATAAACACATCCAGAAAGTGCTCTTCATGACATAAACGTCATGAGTTCAAGTCATAAACAATGTAAAAGATCTTTCTTTGTAGATTGTGTCTAGTGGTTTTTATTTCCTGAATGCACAAAGTCACTATAACCAGTAATTGTATTGTATCCTGAAATCCACAATGACTTGAATGCGATATGTTAAAATACTCATCTGTCCTATTGAATATACCTTGTTTATATCAACACTTTGAGAATTTGCTTGGTCAAGGCATCAGTAAACTGGTTTAGCTTGACATTGCTCCCTAGCTGGCATATAAATAAAGTAAATCTCAAATTGCACGTACCAGGGAATGTTCGCTCAATGAAGTCTTTGAAAGGCTGTAGGTCTATTTCTTCCACTTCTGCTTGGATTTTGGCGAGTAACGTATAACCGCTACCAAACTTACACTTAAGGTGCTGGGGGCTGCCAAGACATTTAAACTGACCATTCACCATCACTGCCAGTCTTGTGCAGAGAGCTTCACACTCTTCCATGCTACAAAAAAAAAAAAGAGTAAAAAACAGTGTGTAGGGATTACAGTGAATGTAAACTCATTGAAACAATTATGCACACATTGGAAGCACTAAGCGGGACTTATTTCAGCAGGTGAACATACCTACTTTTGTTTTTTGCAGCAACACGATGAACAATGAGTTGGAGAACATCAGCTATACAAACTGACTGACTTAAAGGTATAGAATATAACAAAAATAGTATTATGTTAAACCTGAAGCATTTAATGTCTCCTTTAGGACAGACTAGATTTATCAATTTTGCCAAGCTGGATCTCAAGTCTGTGCCTTAGCAAGCTGCTGCCAGACACTCAATATCAGCTTCTTTTTGACTGGGCTTCTCTTTGGAATGCAGCCAAGTGACATCTCAGACCCATCTTCTCATGATACCAGTTAAATGTTTGGCTGAAACAAAGGACTACAATTCAATAATGAGTAACATTGAGGGATTGAACTTTGAACCAATGGTCAACCTAAAAAAATGACCTTATGTGCACACAAAAAAAACAATGGAAAGATGTCCACTCCTGCATTTGAAACACCGTAGCACACCCTAAATCACTGCTTACTCCATCAAACTCACTTCTTGTCCTGGCCATACCTTCTGCTAAATAGCAAAGACCCAGTGCTTATCCAGTGTGACTGTAAAAAAGGCTAGAGCAATCCCTTCTACTCCAAAGGGTAACTGGGGCTAGACTGGAAAAATGGAAAACTGTCCTAAAAATGAGTTGGATGAGAGATGCCATTAGTCCAAACCTGTCTAAGACAGCATGTTCCCAAACAGAGGAAGACTGTATGTAAAAAGCCACGTGTTCATCTTGCTGAAAACAGTAACTGACTGATCACCAGTTACCCAGAAGATGTAACTCTGATAGCAAAAAGAGGACTGATTCAGTGTGTTTGAAACTCAATGACAAACTATAGAACTGCCTCAAACCGGAAGGTGTGACCAAGGCAACAAATGAGACAAGCCCCTAAAACAAAGAAAGAAATCGTGCTTAAGATTCTTCCATGTGTCTGGAAAAAGACGACCAGGAAAGAAACAAAGTATCGCTTACACTAAACCATAAGAACACCTACTTTAATTCCCAGAAGTATTAATTGTAACTTAGTAGTTAGGACAAAGCTAACTAATGTATTATGGCCTTGGTATAATTGTAACTAAAAGGTAGTAACCTTGTGAAGAATACTTTCCAGCTGTTATTAATTTTCTTCCTAAATCCAGTAAGAAGATCCAGAGCAGCAACTCGTACCCATGCACACCCAGAAATTGTGCGGGGAAATGGTTTGAGTTACTGTAGACAATCTGTAAATAAATCGACATGATCTTCACACTGCAGGCATAACAAGCTTCATAACTAGTGTCACAGGAGGCTGGGGGTGGTACCCACCCGGGACGCCCAGGAGGACCGGAAGAGGGCTTATGCCTCCCCCAGACCATGTGGGGGCGACCGCCCTGGTGGCTTTGGGGACCATGGGAACACAGTTTAGAAGCTCAACCCTATAGGGGCCTGTGGTCACCGCCAGGGGGTGCCCCAATGCTTATGGAGCCCTGGCCCTCAGCACTTCCGCCACACCCGGACGTGCTGGGGGGAAGAAGACCAGGGACACCTGGAGTGCTTCCGGGTGCGCAGCCAGTACTTCCGCCACACTAGGGAGTGCCGGCAGAGGCTAATCGGGAGGCACCTGGAGCACATCCGGGTGTGTATAAAAGGGGCCGCCTCCCTCCATTCGATGGCTGGAGTCGGGTGGAAGAGGACAGAGCTTGGAGGAGAGGAGTGGAGGTGGACCAGAAGAGAAAGGCATTGTGATGAAGAGGCCTGGACTTTGGGGTGATTGGTGCTGTGGCACTGGGTTTGTGCGTGTTTAATAATTGTATATAATTGTAAATAAACGTGTGGTGGTGCTTAAATCATGTCTACCTGTATGTGTCCAGGCTGTTCCCCACACTAGCTAAAGAACTTACCCAGCATCAGAATTCATAAGTTATGTGCCTTTTTTGTATGGGAAAGAAAAAGTTCAACTAAGCTTTCATAATTGTATGTTTTGTGTTGTCCGTTATTGTCTTTAATCTATATGTGATATTCTGTGTAGTGGGAAAGTGACCCTAACTTACACTCTGGACATCTGATAGATCATGAGCTAAACAGGATCAGAGGAGAGAAGAGACACAGACCAAAATAGTAGGCTGAAAGGTGCAAGTTTATTACAACAGTGCTGCACATTTAAAACAAAGCAGTGTCAGGCGAGCATTGAATCACAGTCCTTCAGTGCCGACACTACAACCAAAAGCAAATAATAATAAAACAAATCAAAAGGGACAAAACCAAAAAAATAGTGTGTTTCAACAGTGGGTACAATTAGTGCTGGGCAGTATGACCAAAATTCTATATCACGATATTTTTCAAAATTATACCAGTTTCATGGTATTCAACGGTATTTTTTTCCCCATGCATGAGTGGATGTTAACCACATTTTCCACTTCAATTACTGCAGTAGACTGGCTAAGAATAACCTATTCCACCGTCATGAGAATTGTACACTGTAGAAAAAAACATTTTAATGTGCACACAAGTATTAATACGGGTTTGCACGGCCCCATAAAGTGATAGTTTTCAAGGGGGTGTCACTAATGAAGAGAAGGAATCACATTGCATGACAGCTGCAGTCAAAATATAGAACCTTTTTTATTGAACAAATTTTGCAAACAACTTAAACTATAATTTTGATAACATATTTTCAACCATCCAAACAGGCATTTAGACTTAGTAAAATATTCAGAGGTGCTTGTCAAAAGTTGTTTTGCACTGAACATGTCATAGAAAAGGAATAAATAGTAAATATTTTTTGTAAACCAACTACACTTTCTGTTAATGTTAACAATCTCTGTCCACTGACACGTTAGCTATATGGGTTGTAATGGCGTTAGTTATCTCGATCCACCGCCTCCTTTTTTAGTCTTATCTAGTACCTCTAGCAAACGCATCTACAAGTGACGTCTGACTCATGTGTCCTCTAGCTGTTTCCTGAGAACGTGGAGGGTGCCAATCTTAGTTCCATACATTCATGGTACTCCAAAGCATGTTTGCGGCTAAGGTGGTGCAGCAAATTGCTTGTGATGCCGCCTCTGGTGACAACTTTAGCTCAATAGCATTTGCAGTAAATAGTTCTTTGGTCCACGTCCGACCTTTTAAAGCCAAAGTATCTCCAGACAACAGACACGGTTCCTTTTTTCTGCAAAAGTTCTTCTGTGTCATCATGTTCAACTTTATCATCTGCTACAGCTTCAGTTTCAGAATGTTCTCTGTCCATTTTCACTGCACAATACCTCCACTAACACATGTACTCCGTGTAGCAGTGAAAAAGGTCCCCCCTTAAACATTTCCCTGCTGCGCCACATTCCGAACATTGTTTAGGCTATCTAAACCGGTATTGCGGTATAAGAAAAATCCATAAATAAAATCCAAAAATAATAAAAGCAATAAACGGTTTTCGGTATGAAACGGTATACCTCCCGGCACTAGGTACAATGCACCCCGATAGCCCTTTACACAAAAACTACATACACACAAAAAAAATAAAGTCAGTCTCCTTTCTTTGAAACTGGCATGGGAAGCTCCTCAAAAAGTGTATGTATATATATATATATATATATATATATATATATATATATATATATATATATATATATATATATATATATATATATATATATATATATATATATATATACTGCCACCAAAAACAATTACTCAGAGATATATATGTACAAGAGATATTTACAAAGCCATCAAGAAAAAAAAACAACTGCTTATCCCTATCTCACCCTTTAGGTCCACTAATGAACCCTGCTCGCCAGCAACTCCTTAAATATAACCGGCAAGATTATTTAGCCAATCTGCCACCCCTGTCTACACCACTGACCTATCAAGACAGACGTGCACACTACAATACACCCCAGATGACTTTCTATTTAACATCAAATATCTACCTGTCGTACACATGCATAAGCCCCATGTATGGCAAATGGCTGTACAGAGCCTGTACATGCCAAAGCTTTCGCTCCAGTAAGTAAACCCATTTACTTAAAATATGGGATCCCCTTTTCTTACAGTATCTCAGCTACAAATGCCAGCTTTTTCTTCTACGCACACCACCCTCAAACTGTCCAAGACGGACATGTTGCAAGAACACCACTCCGTGATGGTGAACATCTACGAGGGAGCTCGTACTGGCCATCTTAAAGGCTCTCTGTGCTCAGACACACTGTGCCCCGCAGCACATACCCATCGAGATGGCCCTTTGTTCCCAGGGCTGCACCTTCAACACAAAGTGGTAAGTGCCATTCTTTTAAGCTGCCTTACTTTTACTCTTAAAATTGGAAATGTTCAGTTAAGCTCTACTTTTAGTTAAATTGATAATGCTGAAGGTTGTGCATTACCACACTATATACCTACATACACACATGCACACACACTCTTGCATATCTACATTCTCTATTATCATTATGTTATAAATAAATTGTATTATTTAGTTTATTTCAAGAAACATATTTGGGTCATTTATGAAAGTAAGTCTATGAATATCTGTATGTCAAACCACAACAGAGAAAGTGAAAGTGTCTAATACAGATTTTTGACAATTTATAAAAGTTCATAAATTTACAGATCTCTTCATATTTCTGGCATCCCGGCTGGAAAGTGAAGCAGAGATCCCGCACTCAACCTACAATATTTTACTGGCCCCGAGTAAGTTAAAATCACTCATTTTTCCTACATTTCCAGACATTCCTATTCTATAGAAAAGAAGTTTGCCTCAAAATTCATAAATTGATGGAATTGATAAAGCTCATACAAACAGCATCATTTTACACAGCCAATGTCAAGTTCACTTAAGCTCATCAAATATACAGACTAAACGTCTTTAAATTCTTACTTCCTGTCTAGGTAGACTATTGTCTGCAACTGAACCTCCAGCCTATCCTCCCTTGCTAAGCCTTCCTGAAGAGACCTTATCCCTTGACCAAGGCCTTATGTCCTCTGACGTTTTTGTATCAAGGTTAGGCTTTGATTTCTTTCTCGTTTGCTTTCTGTTTTCAGGAGTGTCAAAGCAGAGACTTTTAACATCACTGTTGTAAAACATCAGCCTTTTAAATTTACGTGGAATGCACGGTGAGTTTACTGTTACTTTGCCTAGAAATTCTGTCAAAAAACACAAATGTTTTTGTTTTTTTAATGCCATGGACTTGTAGGGATGCATTAAAAGGGTTCTGCAGGAAATCAGTACATTAGGGTGTTTTTTTTCTTTTTTTTTAATTTAACCCCTGTACATCTGGCTTCTTCCCCTTGAGTTTTCCAGATGTTGTCAATTTCACAAAGCAGCAATTACCTACCTTCTTTGGCGCTGTCTGTGTGTTTTTGAGCAAAGGTGGCCTAGTTCTGTTCAATCAAGCAAAGTGGAAATGATACATATTATCTTGGTGCAGTTTAACAACTTTTTGTGTTCACCTCAACATTTCTCTGGACATGTGTAGTAAGGCAAGTCTTCACTTTGGTAGCTGTTCTGCCGTTTGTGTCATTTAGTGCTGCTGGCCAAGTCTAAACCGATCCACAGCTATCCTGTTCTAGTTTATCTTTGTCCTTCCTCTTTAGATGACTTATCTTTTGGCAAAGTTATTACTTTCTTGAAAACTACTGGTGCTGATCCTTGAAAAAATATGTCCATTGTCCCCCTTGATAAAGAAGCCTTTGTTTGGCTGGATTCCTTGCTTTTATTAATGAAGAGTCTATTTCTGTTTATAAAAATAAAAGATTTGCTATTACACTGCTTTGTTGTAGACTGTACATTTATTTAACACTTAGTTACTTGAATTTTACCACTCAAAATTTTGGAGTACTTATGTTCTAATTCATCCTGATTAAAAATAAAAAAGATTCTTGGTTCATTTTCATGTCACCACCTACAGTGGTGCACACAGCTGTTGAAATGAAGATGCAAGTAGTATACATAACTTTCTTTCAACATACAGTGAACTTTCTTATGGTGATTAAAGCCACTGCTTTGAAGACACCTGATTTTTATTTGGTTAGTACAAATGAAAATCTAAAAATGAAAGGTGTTAAGTTTTTTCAACTCAACTGTATCCAACAGCACAGTAGTCACATTTAGTGTTTAAAAAGCTAAATTTGATTATGATAAACAATTAGGCAAGAAAAAATGTATTTCTGAAATGCCTGTGTCAAATGTGGGAGAACTGGGCTGGCTGCGAACACTCTGAACAGCAGGACATACATAAGAGTGTGGAGGGTACCTGTGGGATGTGATGATGATAGCCTTCCCAGACTCCCGAGTTCTACTAACTGCATCCCAGAGCAGTCGCCTAGCAACTGGATCCATTCCTGTTGAGGGTTCATCCAAAAAGATCACGGGTGGTCCACCAATCAGAGCCATACCAGCACTGAGTTTTCTCTTGTTGCCACCACTGAAAATCGAAGGGAAACAAATTGTTCTTTAATAAACTCTACAAAGTTCTACTCTGAAAAAGGCTCCAACAACTGTTGTGAAAGAGCCCAGAAAACCTCAGAAGTATGGATTAAGCTCATCATTCTGCAAAGCAAGGCATGCTACTACAGCTCTCTCCAAATGAAGTAACTGAGGGAGCTGCAAAACAGTACAAGCATAGCTCTGACCCTCTTGATAGCACCTTCATTAATTTATTTTCTTTCACTTTTATGATTCCTTCTCAACAAACAGGTGTGCTTGCCTACAAATCCTGGAAATTAACCCTCAGTCATGACAATTATTGCTTTCACATGAAATGTAAGATCTTCAATGCCCAACTTTTAGCTATTCACAAATCTTCCTGAGCTTATCTTGGTGAAACACAGTTTCAGCTTTTTACTATCACTGTGCAAACCTTAGGGAAGTGGCATGGGAGAGTGGGTGGTTAGTGCCCACCAAAAAAGGTAGTCAGCCTACCGAGGGTAAGAAAAAAAGAAAAATCAGTAAACATAAATGACTCACACTCAGACTAAACATAACTCAGCTCTTATATTTTTGCTGTTGGCTTCCAAATGATCACACATACCTATCCTTTTGGCCCAATATCTGAGGTGTACTTCAGTACAACTGTGTCTGTGATTATAATAAATTGTCAGTATTACTGTCAGGTAGAATTCATTTGTACTCTTTTTTATAATATTATGTTAGCTAAATGAAAATATCCCAGAATTTATAAATAAAAAACATGCAAGCATGCTGCTGTTACAGCAGAACAACGGTTCCCAGTCACAATTACACAGGGATGCAGTGACTACAAAGTTTACTCCAACTGGCTTCTTAATAAGAAGCCTTTTTATTATTAATAAAAGCTGATATTTACTTCTGTTGCTTGTTAGTCCTCTCATAATGTCTTGTAAGACATTTTAATGATATGTATTCCCTTATCTGAGAACATCGATCAAATGTTTTGTGGGCCAAATCAAATTAGTACTTTCACTTATTTCACTTTTTATTTCTTCCCAAATGTTTTACTGAAACAGACTTTTCATGTTGAACACACACTGATATAAACTAGTTGAATAGTTGTCATTTAAGTTGCTTAAATGGCAACTGGTTTTTGAAAATATGAAGTAATTAAAATTTTTGAATGCTGCTGTTTAAGTGTGTAAAATGCAAATAAAGTTATGAATCTTAAAGGCAAGTGAATCAACATGAAGCCCCAAAAAAGGATGTTGCATTAGCAGCAATGACTGGCTTCCATTACATTTGGCAAATTGCCTGGAATGAAAACTCACAGGCATTATGGTCTTTAGTACCAAGGCTAAGGTATATGGAATTAGAGTACTCAGTTTATAGAGGAAAGACAGAGAATTGTATGACCTCTCTGATTCATAGACATGAACAAAAGTACCCCTAATGCATCTGAATATAGACGTCTGGGCAAGTTAAACTGTGCCAAGTATGAACATTCACAATGCCAATTTCACTTTCCCTATGGCAAACAATTTCCTACAGTTAAAAATCCAATCAGTCCAAAACTGTAAGTAACAGCTTTGGCTTATCAGGTGCATTTTCAACTAAGAAAGCTTTTCCATGAAAGGTACACTGAAAATGTTATTATTACTTTTTATTTTTTATTAATCGCACGGAGGCATAGATTCTATAGGGAAAACTGAAGGATCAACAGGATTGCACTAAGGTCAATAAAATCAGAAACCAGATCAAGACAAGCCCACAGATAAAATGAAACAGAGAGAAATTCAAAAACCAGTTTGAAAAAAAATAAACAAATTGCTATACCAAAGATTTTTCCTTCATTGAAACAAATTCAGACAATAACTAATCATGAGGCTAGCTCTTACAAAAAATGCCCTACCATATCACACAAAAACAGATTAGCATGTAAAACAGGCAACATGCCAACCCTAGGGCACATGGAGATACTGAGAGTTGGAAGCACATTACCTAAAGTTACGGACCAGCTTGTCAGCATGTGCTTCCAGAAGGAGTGACCGTAGCACATTCTCCACACAGCCACTCACATATTTCTCTGGGATGCCCCGCAGTCGGGCATACATACTCAGTGTTTCCCGGCCAGTCATGTGATCCAGGAGGGCATCAAACTGAGGACAGTAGCCAATCCTCTGCTGCACCTAAAAGAGGGACATGAACAAGAGAAACATTTAGAGAGAGCATTCAGAGACCATTACAAAAATGAAAAAAAAAAATTTTCAAAGTGCACAAACCAGTTTCACAGATGGAGTGATAAAACAGAAAACCTAAAGGGGTGACTCAAAGCTCATACCTTCTTTATGTCAGTTAAGATGCTATAGCCATCAATGAAGGCATCACCACTTGTCACTGTCTCATCTCCAGTTAACATCTTGAAAGTAGTAGTTTTTCCAGCACCATTAAAGCCCAAAAGGCCAAAACACTCTCCTTTACCAACAGCCAGTGATAAGCGATCCACTGCCAAAAGGCTTTCCCCACTGCTGTAAACCTGTGGAAACATGACAGCACAGTGCTTAAAGCGCAAGTTGGGATACCTGCCATGTGTATATTCTTTCTTGATGTTATTGTATGCTGACCCACATAACTGTGGTTTAGCCGACGTATGTGCCATGTAGGCAGTACACATTTTGAAGCATAGGTTGTCTGTAGATAATGAATAAAGAGAAAAATAAAAACTGCTGTCAATGTTCCAGGTAATAATAGAAGTAATAATAATATACAAATGTTTAGCACTGTGCACATAAAATAAAGCGAAAATACTATATAGTCAATCCTTTAAAATCTGACAAACAAACACCATTAAACAGGAAATATTTTGCCATCTCAATGATTTTTATTATTGCTGTATTCGCATTCACGGTTAAATATATAAAGAAATATTCTAAACTTTAGTCAGATACTAACTACTATGTACAAAATATGTTTAAACACTTGTTTGAAAGTCACCATATTTCACTTCACAAGAGTGGCAGGGCAATTTTTGTTCATAAGGAAAGTGACTCATATGCAGAAGTCCTTCTCATTAAAACGTGGGCTGAGCTACAGTCACTCCAATATATGTCTGCTTAGCATGCATTGGGTGGGGAACTTGATTTTAATTTAAAATAACAATATTCTTGCGTAGGCATTGTGTTTCAGGGCACAAACAAAGCTATAACTTAACCTCCTAGGAATACCAACATACCCTGTGAGACACTTACTTTAGATCAATGGGATGAGCAGAGCAGCAATGGGTTATTTAATGAATCGATACTTTCCCTTTTCCTAATTTTTTAATTTACTTTTAATTGTGTCCTTGTGTTTTACGTTCTTACATAACACTGGTCAACAAGCATTTTGCTACTGGGATTCTTTCACCTGTACTTTAACAAATTTCACTTGCTGACTCCAAATCTGAAAACTGTTTTCGTCCAGCACTTCCTGTTTTTTTAGTTATGATGTTCCAGGTCTTGGACAACTAGGGTGACTGGACAGTAAAGGCGATGCATTTCAGCATTTAAGAAATGTTTCGTCTCAAGAAAAGTGAAGCCAAAGTTAAGGATGGTGTTTTTGTTGGCACTGAAATCCGTGAACTGATGCTTGATGATGACTTCAAAAAGAAACTGAAGCCAACTGAATCAGCACCCTCATTCATGCAGGTTATCCAGAATTTTCTTGACAAGCACAGAGCAGAGAATTATACTGAGCTTATGGAGAATATGCTGAAAGTATTATTAGCTTACGGGAGCCAGAATGTCACTGAAGACTCATTTTTCACATTCTCATCTTGACTTTTTTTCCCTAAGCGATGTCAGAGATGAGCATGTGGAAAGATTTCATCAAGATATAAAGGTGATGGAAAACTGAAATCGGGGAAAATTCACTCCGAGCATGATGGGTGACTACTGTTGGTTCTTGCAAAGAGAGACGGTTGTGCAGTCCAAGCGCCAAAGTGAGTACCTCCAACATTTTTGGGCACGCTGACCTCACTTTTACATTGAGGTAAATTGACATAAATATGCTTTAACATGTCTCTGGTATCATCTTCTGGTTTGTTTCCAGAATAAACACATCAAAACAGTTTTGGTGGGACATAATCCAAACTCCAGATAACGTGTTGATATATTATATTTATGTTCAAAATTGTCAAAACGTCAATGATGTGTATTTCAAAAACATGACATGCTAGCTTAATTCTGATTTCATATATGAAATCGGTGTAAAAACTTAATACAGAGCTGCTCTGAAGTTCCCAGTAGACCAGTGTAATTTATTAAATAAGGGAGTAAGGACTTTTAGTTAGCCAGTCTCCCTCAGGTGCTGTGACAAGTAGGACTGGTGTCACCTAAAGGAGACTCAAGCACTGCCCTTGGCCAAAATTTCCAGCAGTGGCATTTTCCTTTACTCACCCTCATCTCTCTTATGACTTTTCGCAATAGAACACTTATCCACTAAAATAGTAGGACTCTTTTCTAAAATTAGGAGAAAATTGGTGGTGTGCCATTTACTGGCAGTTACAATTTAGATTTTAGGTTTCAAAATATGGCAAAACACCTTAATTTGCAGCTCATGTTTTCTTAAACACATGTTTTACCTTTCCTGCAACTGATATGTGGATTGTTGCCAAGTCATAATATGAATCAACCAATGGCTTGGTGAGTTACCTCAAAATGGCAGCCAAAATTAAGACAGTCTAGGGACTTTAGTAACTTTTAACTTGTGCAAATTAAGTCCACAGTTGATCTCAACTGCTAAGGTGAAAAGGAGTTAATGACTGTCACCCCACATCCTTCGCACCTTGCTCAGCTCCTGCAGAATCAGGGGGCATCCAAGCATTGATTCCACCACCGGCTGACATTCTAATACCCGCTTCCTCTCTGCTGCCACATCTCCATCTTCTGGGAAGACAGCTGCAGAACAGGCTAGTGATGGGGCCTGCTGACACAATGATGCCTTGGTCAAGTAGGAGATCATGCACTTTACAAATGTGGCACTCAGCTCTGGTGCTGGTGTTACATACCTTTTTATGCTTTTTCAGACAAAGCCTGCAACAGAGCTGCTGCAAGGCTCGAAACAGACGCAGCTCAATGAGGAAAATAAGCAGCATGAAGACTCCACCCTGAACGGCCATTGACACAAGAAAGCGGCCAATTCCTGGTGTTTCCCATGAAAAGTAGTCTTCTTGATAAGTAATATCTGAATTGCACAAAAGAGAAATATTTAATTCACTAACTACTGTGAACTGGGTGTGTTCACATTCTATTAGTAGAGATGAAGCCTTGAAACTAACAAGCATAATGAGTGAACCTCATCATCTGTAGATACTTTCACAGCAAATTATTATTTACTTTTTATTGCACACCCTTTTCTTCAGTAACAGCACTCAACACCATGAAACTGCCCTTGACTCCATGATTAAAATAATGAGTTTATGTGAAGTTGGGAGGGCAGATGGAACTTCTTTAAGATATTACTAAGACATACAGTCTAAATGACCCAAAATATTGGGAAAGCCATTGGAGCAAGTTAAATGAAAACCCCAAAATGGCACAGCGGTATGAAGCAAGCTGTAACAGAAATGCATATTGTGACCTCCACAGGCAAGCATCTTCCAGGCCAGCTGAACCTTTGTTTTTTTGTATTTTGCCTACACATAATCAACTCCTGCAGCATGTAGCACATTTTTGCATACCCCACAAATATATGAGGCTAACAATGTAAAGCCACACTCAAACAACCTAGAAAGATTCTTGTTATTTGTAGTGTTACCCTTGACTATAAAAAAGGCCAAAGCCCAAAAATGTTGTCATATATACAGGGTCTCTGCCAAGGCTGTCATCTTCCCAAGACTTTTTCTATAAGTTTGTCCTTTACAGCTTGACCCACAAGCACTGTTCAAGAAGTCACGCAAATGAACCCAAACTCCCCAAATATCATTTCTGCTTTTCACAGTTTTATGGGTTAAATGTGTAATTCACCCCCATATAGGTCATGTAGAACAACCTGTAATATCAGAAGGTGTTTCAGTACGCAGAAATGGGGACACATGGGGCAAATTAACCAGCAGTTGAAAATAGCACCTAAAGGTACTACGTGAAGAGCAAATACTGAGCCTTGTTGACCTGAACGGCCGGTTTGCATCAAATGTTTTCTTATGTACTTCTTTATTCCCACCTCCCATGCATGATACCTACTGTACTTCTGACAGATGAATTTAGCCATGAAAGAAGAAGTGCAGAATTGCAGGAACTCATAATTTTGGTAGAAGTCACTGATAGACATGCCCAGACAGTAGTTAGGGAAGATCAAAAATACTTTGTCCAGCAACTTGGAGAGATCCACCAGGCCTAGTTCTGTTTGAACACACAGAGAAGAAGATGACCAAGGTTTGTATCACAAGGGTACTGGTATTCTAGAGAGAAAAGCTAAGGTGCAGTGCCTCTGTTTATTCTCAAAAAATTCCTTTTGGTATGGAATGAGACATGGAAGACCATCAAATAAAACATTCTCAAAGCCACTTAATCTAGTTCAGAGTCACTTGGGAGGTACAGTCTTTCCCCCAGTAGCTGCAAGCATAAGGGAGGATCGAGGCCTGTATAAGGTTCCAGTCTACTACTCCCCTGAATACACATATTCTGTTAAAAAGTCTTTCATCTGAGTCTTAACCTGTTAGTTTCACCTGTGTAGTGTCAGTTCTTTTCTCAAACCAAATGTAGAGTTTTCAGCAAAGACTTCCTCAGACCATTATCATTAAATGCCATATTGATATGATCTACATGCTAACTCACCTGGAATGGCCATGATAGTGATGGCAAGAAAGGTAGCAGTGCCAGAAATAATATTAAAGATGGTGAGCCGGGTGTAGGCAGTGGCAGCCGTGGAGAAGAGGAAACTCAAAAGATACATGAGAGGGATGACGGCCCAGCCATAGAGCAACAAGATTAGCATTACGTCAACCAGGTGATTATCATCAGTGAATGCATTCACACTGAAGGCTTTGAAGACAACCTGAAGAATGAACAATGGCAACAACCAGTAAAGACTATGTTTTCAGCTCACTGTGTTCTTTAAAGCTGTTACACTGGATTTAAGTGTTTCCTATATATACCGTGCTTAGGTGCTAGTGATTTTATGAAATTAGTGAAGTTCATCATCTTTCTTGATTTTGGAAAAATTAAAGTGCTAACTATATAAGTTTACCTGTTTCATCTCTTTCTGATGCATTTCTCATCCTTCTGTTGGTCACAGTTCTACAACTAATTTCAGTGGACTGTGCATCTGAAGAAGAAAGTTTTGGGCTGTTCCAAACTTGGTGTGACAGCTATTTTTAATGGACATTTGCTACATGCATTCTATAGGTGTTTGCACCAAAAGACCATCCTCACTTTATGCAGTCACTAACCATCTCCTGCTTATTGCCTATGTAACTTTTGCATTTAGCCTTACAAACTTTTTAAGGGATGATAAGAAGCAGCTGCGGCACTTTTGTACTGAAATAAACAATGAAGTTGTATTCTACTCTGTTCTACCTGCATTACAGGAAAAAAGCAACATTGTCAATAAAATAAAAGGAATCTGTTCACCAGTCTACACAAATCTGGCTGAAGGCTAAATCTTTTAAACACTATAAGAAAGAAACATAATTTAGGCAATTTGACTAAGATGGCAATGAAGTAAATTAAATACACTCACCAGCATAAGAACACAAGGCAGGAGAAAGTTAATCAGGTCCCATAGAAGAGCAGACAGCCAGAAATTAGAGACATACACCCCACTGACCTGCTGGACATGCTTAGCCTTTACAGTCCTTTCAGTGACCAGTAAGAGGGCAAAAGTACTGGAGAGAGATGCCATCCCATACATCAGATTAATGGCAATTGCAAAGCCAGTTTGACCCCTACAAGAGAGGAAAGGAAGAAAATAACTTCTTAACAGAGCAGGAAATAAATGGGAGATCAATGTATACCCAGCAGAATGCAAGATGTTACATGGTGATGTCTGCTGAACATTTGCTAACCATCTATGTTCACCAGTTTTGCTGCGCAAATGAAGTTTATGTCAAATATACTTAAAGGCTTTGGCCTTGAAATATTTAAATAGAGCGGTGCAGGATGCTGTTAATGTAGGTCCTTTGTATACATAATTGAATAACAAGTCTGGATTATGCAGGTCTGAAATTAGGTGGATGTGTTAACGTACAAAAACACAATTTATGTTTGAAATTCCTACTCAAGTGGCTGCATGAAATACAGTACAATTAATCTTTGACAAGCTTCAACTTAATGGAGCTCCCTTGTTACTACAGTATGTCCAATACCAATGCTCTAAGAACCAGTTTCTTCTATTGTGGTATCATCTCTTTCATCCCTTGAAAAATATCTATTATTGTTCTGCGCCTGTGCAGGGTGTTCAGGTTGGATAAAAATATCAACTAAAGCAGCAGCACTTTTGCTTTCTTCATTTTGGAGCTAAGATCACAAAGGCCTAAATATAAAACATTACTTATTAGATCAGAAACAATATATGTTATATGTATATATTTATTCATTACTTGTACAATCAGGCAGGACTTTGGCATAGTGTTTTTACTGCTGCCTCACGACTCCAGGAGGGCGAGTTTTATCTCCCACATCACAAAGATGTGCATGTTAGATCAATGGGCGACTCTGAACTGTTTCAGTATGTGTGAATGCTAATGTGCATGGCAGTATCCTCTAAGATGGATTAGTGTCCCATCTACGGTTGGCTCCTGTATTAAATTCAATGCTACAGGGATAAATTACAAACTCTACGATCCTGGACTGGATTAAGCAGGTATAGAAAATGAAATAAAACCAAGTAAAAATGAGACAGTGTAGAAAACACTGACGACAAAATGAGATTGACCATCAGCGAGGAAGAAACACAAAATAGAGCTGCTCAAAGGAAAGGTGCACTATCATGCCTCATGAAACAGGTTATCCAAAAAATGTTCAAAATTATTGCAAAGAAGACAAGTCAAAGCAAAATAAATAAACAAATAAATAAATGTAAAGGCAAACCATTAGGTCATTAAACAGTCTGGGAGGTCTAATACTAAACAGACAAAAATAATGATTGTTAAAACAAATATACACAAATCAAGAATCAACAAAAGTGCCTAGACTCGCTTCTCTCACTTTCTAAACCATCCAAAATTGTATTGAAAAGGGTTTTTTAGGGTGGCTACCTAAGAAAGTGAGCTGCCATCTGATATAGTTGCAAGACGATGAGATAAAATGGTAACACAGCAAACAGTCATGTAGGAACAATGAGCTGTCGCTGCCCACAACAACATGGCTGTCACGGTAAAAATGGAAAAATGGCGATGAAAAATAATTCACAAATTGGTGTCGTGATGACATCTAAAAATAAACACAAATTAATTAAAAAGTCAAAAACAAAATAATGGTGCAAAATCTAATGTAAAAAGCAAGAAAATACAAAACATTAAGACTATAACGTACACCTCTAAAACATTTTATGGGTTCAGACACCCACAAATCACATGATGGCAACTAGTCTTCTGTTCCTCTGAAAAAAAACCCCACTGTGCCTTTCTTCAATCATTTCCCCAAACTGCCTACACTGACAGTTCTTAATAGAAGGCAGAAATCAACCCTAAACTGGTCACAACTACATTCACAGTCACTCATAAGAAGGCCAATTTAGAGTCGATGGATAAATTCACCTACAATCACTGGCATTTAGAGACATAAGAGAGAGAGAGGAGAGAGAGGTTGGGAGCATGAACTGATACAGCCCGTTGCTGTACCCACCACAAGACAAATTAGGACCTGAGTGTAGCCATGCAATGGGTGACACCTCAGCACCACACTAGTTCAAATGGAATGGAACAGTGTGAGGTTTTTTTTTTTTTTTTTACAGTGGTTCGAGTGCCAATCCTGCCACCAACCTCCAAGTTCTACCTGCAAGTTGGAGTACAGGTTAATGTCACACCCAGGATGGAGCTTTTGCAGGTGAAGGGCCTTACTCAAGGGCCTAGTGGAGTGGAATCATTTCTGGCATTTAC
Organism: Erpetoichthys calabaricus; assembly: GCF_900747795.2. Taxonomy (NCBI): domain Eukaryota; kingdom Metazoa; phylum Chordata; class Cladistia; order Polypteriformes; family Polypteridae; genus Erpetoichthys; species Erpetoichthys calabaricus. The sequence continues at coordinate 124,770,048 of NC_041404.2, read as the reverse complement.
AAGATTCAAACTGGCAACCTTCTGATTGCCGGCACAGATCCCAAGGCTCAGAGCCACCACTCCACCCGATATTTAAGAAAAGGAGATTTAACTTGAACCTTTTATTGTGGGAGTGTGAGGCATCTAACCACTGTCCCAGCATTCCATGCAAAGCTTTATTAAGTACTAGTGGGCTTCGCCCCGTGCTCGCTGTGGTGTTATGGGTCCACAGCTCTCCCACCAAAGGCAATTTTTATTTAAATACATAATTGCCCCGCTCGCGGCTTAGCGAGAGGGCATGGTGGCTATAGCAAGCCACAGGGCGATCTGCAGTGTGGGCGTTTTTCACCTAAGTGCACAGGTGAGAGACTGCCCACATCCGTGATCGTTCCTATGGCTAATGGGCTGCAGCTGCTATGTCCTCTCCGCCTATAAAGAAGCACGAGTCGGTTTGAGAGGGAGGTCAAAAGAAAAGAAGGAAAGAGAGAACGGGAGGTAGTAGGAGAAGACAGGAAGCAGGTGGAGAAAGCCGGTGTGAGGAAGGAGAGCGAGCGAGTGAGCGAGCAAGAGCAGGCTCGCATATAAGAAAGCAGGCAGCTGGGAGGAGAGCCTACGAGAGAAGTGTTTGGCTGACACTCAGTGGGGCTGAAGGAAGCGGTCGCTCCAGCTGAGCGACTAAGTAGCTGGACTGACCAATAGAAGTATCGACTTGGCCGTTGCTAGGAGCGGGAGTCGAGGAGGCTTTGGGCAGGTGTAACCCCAGCGTGAGCGCCTTGGTCGCTGGGAAATATCCCAAGTCTCGGTCCGGGTTGGGAGCCTCACGAAGCCAAGGATCGGAGGGCTAACACACCTAAATGAAGGGCAGCTGTTCCTGCAGGTAGGCGACTCTCCTGTAGAGAAGACCAGATGGGCGTAGCAGGGGAGCCACCATGAAAACTGAAGACACCGGGTTTTTGATTGTAACATTTTGCATCCTGTGCTATTTTACCTCGTGGTTTTTAGAAGAGTTTTTCTATTGTTTTTAACCTCCACTTTTCACATGTTTTATTGGATTATTTATTTATTTAAAGAAGATATTGAACTGCACAGCACTTTGTTTGCACTTTGGATTTGTTATTTGAATAAAAGCACTTTTGTACAATTATCCATCATCCCCTTGCTCAATTGTTTATTGCCTCACTGTCTAGCTCATCGTTGACATTACCGACGATGTTGGGTTCAAGGGCTCAAGGGGAGCATGGAGCCGAACCCGCATTGTCACACTCGCTTCGCTCGCCAATCCCCGTGTTTGGTTTTCTGGATACACACTTTTAAGATTTTTTTTCTTTGAATTGTTGCTATTTCATTAGTTTCACTTTTATTTCAGAACTTCTGTAAAAACAGTATTTGTAATCTTGCGAGTCCCAATATGCTGAATCTTTTTAATGAGGTCAGGACAGGTTTCTCTGTTTGGAATTTCAGCACAGACAAAACGATCTACATCATCAGCAGCAGTTAATAATTTTTTTTTTTTTTTTTTTTTTTTTTTTTTTTTTTTTACAAAGTAGAGTTCTACATTGGACTCCTGTCTGTAAAGTCATGCTATTTTCCTCTCTCAGTTCCAAAAGTACATGGGATTACAAAGGTCATACCCCAGCTTTTGTCTAGGTTTTTGTACAAGGGCTAGACAGAGCGTTTTTGACTCCTGCGGTACATTTAGCTTTTTAAATAAGCAGACAGATAAATATATATATACTAACAAAGTAACCAATAAATGCATGTGTGGTAAACTCCATTTTTGAAATTCTCAAGATTCTTTATTTGTCACATGCATAGTTATACAGGACAACACACAGTGAAATGCATCTTGATCCACTTATCAAAAACTGTGCAAAGTTAGAAGAATATCAGTTAGATTAACAAAAAGTCATAAATTGAAAGATAACAGTATAGTAGAACATAATAAATAAGTAAAATTATGCGAATAAAGTAGAATTAAGTGTTAAGGTGCAATAGTGTAGTAATTATTGTGTAAAACCCAAGTTAGACTGGTACATAGTTAAATGAGGCAGTTAGTTTGTTTGCGCTACTGCGATCTTTACTTTCTTTTTTTATATTTTCTAATTTTCCTACTTTCATATCCTTTAACTTTCTCCACATGTATAGCACCGTTTTTTTGGTTTTTTGAGCCTTTCTAATTTCACTGGTTTCATAGTCTCTAACCTGCTCTGCATGTGTTTAGCGCCAACGTTTGTAAACGTCTTTATGAAGTTCTACTTTGTCATTTTACTCATTGTCTTTTAATTCTGAGCCGTACATTACAATACATAGAACAGAATAAATCCTCAATACAGTATAAAAATAAACATTCTAGAAGTACGGAGTAGAATTTCACATTAGATGATATCACATAATATGATTTGGATTTGTTTTAAGTCCTGGAGACCTCATTCATCAAGCTGCCTCCCCCATTTTGCCATTCCACATCTGAAATAGCGCTAATCTGATGAAAGGACCCCTCATTCCCACATCCCCATTCATCAGGGATGACTTTACCTTAGGCAGGCAATCTACAATTTAAAGAGATTGTTATTTTCTTGTGAATTGTTACATATGCATTATTTTCACTTTTATTTTAAAAACTTTTGTAAAAACAATACTTGTTTATTTATTTCCTGCCCCGCGCAAGGTTACATCTCTTTCTTCCCAGACATATAATACTGCTCGTGTTGTGAAGGGTGTTGCGGCTGAACGTACGCTAAGGATATGCCTTTGGATCATTTGCTGTCTTTTTGCTGCTTGCTAGCTGCCTCTTCTGCCTGTCGCATGTCGTTGTTTTAAGAGCTCCGAGCACATGATGCTTGCCTGCCAAAAGCAATCCAACAACTGCTAGCTTAGAGGTCTGTTGACTTGTTTTAAATGATGGCTCACTGCCTGGTCTTGCGTGACGTAGTTAAAGCAATACCTGTCTTTTATTTCTGGCCCCGGGCGTGGCTGAATTCTTTCTTGCTTGCGTTCAGTTGGAGTAGCTGCTGTCGCGCTGCCCTTCAATCTTTTTAAAGCCTGTACAGCCGCTGTCCTTTTTGCTATGGCCCTGGGACAATCTCTTGCCACCAAGTCTCATGTTTACAGTCCCAGTGAGACGCACCGTGGCAAGTCTCCTTGGTCTCGCGGGTCTTTAAGATGTCTTATGAGATTATAACGTATCGTAGCCTTGCATTTTCTTTCCATTCCAGGATTTTCTTTTATATATAGAGAGACAATACATTAAGTAGTAAGTCTTCACTTCTTCTATATTGAGAGCTCATGCAGCTGAACTATTTGCTATCTTCTATTACGTATTACGTATCCAATCTATTATGTCACATCTAGACTTCCCAAATAAATGACTGCTTAATAAATAACGTGCAAACATTTCTAATTAATACCAACAGACATACAAGAAAAACACGATTGTGTAGTCAGTTTAAAGGGATAATGGGTAAAAAGATTTACATGTCGTTGAATATGTCCTAAATAATATGCTAGGGATTTCAGCAAGATAATGTGTGTTCCCATCAAACTATGGTAGTCCTAGAATGGTTTCATTGAGTATTTAGATCAATGTGCTGTCTGGTTTCCTTAATTTAGATTCAGTGTTTTGTGAATTGAAACTGCCCTTGATCAGGAACGTCAAAAACTGAGTGGAATTCATGTAGAAGTTCTTCCAGAAAGTTCAGATTGTAAAGAATACTTTTAGACAGACAGAGCCATAGCCCATTACAGTAGTGAAAAAGATAATAAAGATAAATTGTTTTTCCAGTAAACAACAGCAGAGGTGAGCGCTCCCTTCAGGTACTCAAGTCCGCAGAGTAAAGATCAGAATTTGCAATATGAGGCTCTTTAAACAACATCACAGGTGTTGCAGTTGCCCTTCTAAAACACTGCTACAAAGCACCCAACTGAAACATTAACATGTTATGATTTCCAAATCAGGAACCAGGGTCTTTAAATTAATTAATTTTGTTGGTAAACTAGCTATTTGAAAATTAAACCTCTTGATTTCTCACTCACATTGACTTATTAGTCTCCTTTTTTGTAACACTAAGAAGAACTGGCGAAGTAAAATCCAAAACTGAAATCAGACAGGCCAGGTCATTTTCACAGAGTAGCAATAATCACAAACACAAAAGGGGATATTTCTGTTGTTAGTCTGTACACGGGCAGGGTTTTTAAAATCCAAAATACTAAACAGGATCTTTTTTGTTCGAAAGGCAGAATAAATTGCAATTTAACAAGAAAAAATAAAGCACAAATTGCACAGATTTTTTTAAACTGATCTTAAATACTATGGCCGCCTTGATGTCACAAGCCATACCATACATTTACATGCACATGTCACTGTGACAGGGTTGACAAAATGATACTGATGATAACTTCACTGACAAAATGATAAAAAAAACAACCAAAAGCAAGAACAAATATTGGAATCTTAACAAAAACAAACTCACGATCTGCCTTTTGTTCATAGTTTCTCAGTCCCTAAACATATTTCAGAATTCTGGATGTCAAGGAATCCAATGGTTTACATTTATCTCTTATTTCAACATGTTTTTAACAAAAATGAAATGTGTTCTTCCAAGATGCCATCCTGGTTCTGTTATAGGCATTGCCATTTTCAGACTTTTCTGTTTACATTTTCTGTGTAGATATTACATAAGGTCAACTAGAAGTGTCAGTGTGTGATGTCACCAGATCCATACTACAAAGGTCAATGTCACGCACATCCTGGTTTTTCAAGGTTATGGATATAACTTCAAACCCTTGCTTGATTTTCTTTCAACTTTTATATTGATTGCTGGTAACAGACTCCCTGTATTTCAGCTATGTCATTCAGTTTACATCTTGGCTCTATTCACAAAGTACATTACTGGTTTTCAACTCTATTCCATAACACCTTAACTACTATTTTAGTTTCTTTTTTTGAACTTGTTTCCTTCACTCTCATTGTCCCTGTTTTAACCTGTGTGAGTTTATTTTACCAAGTCCCATCTTCTTGTCTGAAATTGCTGTTATTTACTGCAGTCAGTTCAAAAACAAACAGGAAAAAACACTTAAACGTTGACACTAACGCTCTCTGGTGACAGAAAAGCAATTCAGGAATGAATCAGTAATAACACAATATGTACAAATGTCTGACATTTAGAATAATTTTTGTTGTTGTTGCACAATGACAAATAATCCTAGTTAACATAGTACAATTCCATGCTAAAGTAAAATTTAAAAAATCCTAAGTGGTGAATATTTGTATAGCCAGTTTATATTTTAACATATGTTTGTCTGAACCAAGTTTAACAGCATGTATACCAATGGTTTTCTAAAAAAGGTCTACCTCTACGACACTGGCCAAAGTATCTCATAAACATACAACTAACTACAGCTGCTGGGCATGCATGCTAGTGTTGAACATATTTCCACAAAAAACACTGCTGTCACATTTAGCAAGATTGCAAATTTCATGCCTCCTTACTCAGTAAGCTGGTCCCGAGCCGTTTCCGAAACATTGCGTGGCTGAGGGTGATTTTCAGCACTGATTGAAGCATTAGGACCTGCAATCATCCTATAAATGGCATTATCAAGAAGCAACAATGAGGTGGCTGGGGTGTGGTAGCCCTGATTGTTGAAGAATGCTGTTGCCGTCACATAACCTCTAACATGCCCAAATGAAATGGCCACCACGCAGTGCTCATTAAAGACTCCTCCCTCTTTTGTGGCTGAAGACAGGATATATTCTTGCATGTCTGAAAGTGAGAGGAGACACAGGTTAAAGATCACTCACCACTCTTTGCCATAACTTGTCATTAGATTTAAATATCAAGCACATGCTGCTGTAGTTTAACCTGTATGCCAGTGTCCGCCTGTTACAGTCACAGCATGAAAAATAGAGATGTAAGCCATAAGCCCAAGCAATGGGGCCTTAACAAGAGAAACAACAGGTTGTGAATAGCTTGTTACTAGAAAGCTCTGTGCAAGTTCAGTCAAATATCAAAAAAGAAACATTTTATACAGCAACTATCAAAATGATCATTGTGATTTACATGTATAAGATTTATAAGACACATTTTGTTTCAATTTATGATCCACTCATTAAAAACAACTGGAAACAGAAAACAAACTATTATATTTTCCATAAACATTGGGATGAGAATAACCTGGTAATTGCTAATTCTGAAGAAAGTATCTACTACATTTGTAATTAAGGGCCTACAAAGAGGCAGCTCCCGTTAAGAATCTTGTTAAAAATCCCATCTTGCACAAGAAAAATGGACACAATCAACTTACCAGTTACATTTACAGCTTGCCCTTGTATTGCAGCTAGCTGCCCTAAATAACTGTTTGCCAGAGCAGCTGTGAGGTTGCCAGAGTTGGGTTCAATAAAATAGGGAACGTTGGTGGGGCCGTAGCGAGCAAGGGACAGATTCAGAGACGGTGAATCCCGTGGCCCTGGGAAGGTACGAGCCACAACCAGAGCCAGCACAGTAAACACCAGGGGCACAAGAAACTGGGCTACCATCACCTTCCAATTCCGCCAGCTGTACAGCGCCCTCTTCAAGAACATAGCATAGAACTGCTGCAAGAAAAGCATTGCCTGGAACAGGAAAGTAAAGCAACAAGAGAACATTATTCTGCACAGTATGGAGAACTCTTTGAAAGTATAAGTCGGTAATGCTAAAGGAAAAGGTTTAAAGAGCAATTCTGACTTGAGTGAATGTAATAAAAAAAAAGACTCAGGTTCTCACCCCTGTGTTCAATTTCACATTTGAGCAATCCTCAGAGATCAGGGTACCACTGTCATCAGTGAAGTCGGTCAGACCACTAGTGCTGCTGCTGTCATCTATACTCCAGTCATGTGACCTTCGTTCATGCTGATACTGTAGGGCTGGCAACTGGATAGCCTGGATATCTAAGCTTGAGTCTACCAGCTTCCCCACTCTGCAGGTGTCAATAGAGCAAAGGATCATAACGAGAAATTTTAGGACTGACAAGAGACGCCAACAGCCCTTAATGGTGCACATTGGCAATACTTAATTAATTTAAATAAATATCTTCTTATAAAAGTAACAAGTAACGTTTGACAATCTAGACTGGAATTAGGCAGTGGCTGCTAAGTACAGAAGAATTTTTGCAAAAGAAACGATGCAGAATTAGTGAACATTGCAAAACACACCAGAGGTGGCTATACAAAATATAGTGGTAGTGGTTGTTGATTAAGTGGTAGTTAGTGGACCAAATTCAAAACAAAATCTGAATATTGACAATAACAAATCTGCAAAAAAGAATGGAGAAAAAGTCCCCAGAACCAGATGTGCAAAGCAGACAGGCAATCAAAGAGTGAATAAAAGTGTACAGTGCATTAGCATAAGCACATGGTAGACATTTTATGCAACTGGATGTTTACTGTCTCCATACATTGTGCAACACAGCAACTAATTCTGTTACATTAATTTTCCCAGTATTGTGCCATATAAGGGAACTAAATAATTTCATTACATTACATTTTTTCATAACAACAAAAAAGCTGAATTGTTCATAAGGAGTGAATACCTTCTGAAGGCAATGCAGTGGCATTGTATTTGGGGGTTCCACATATATAAATGATATCATAGAACTCATATCCTCAGAGAACATACCTGAGAAATACTTCTTCCATTGTGGTGACTGATGCCCCATAGCTGGCAATGCCTAGCTCATCTCGTTTCATTTCCAGTTCTGCAAAAAGGAGTTCGAATCTACAAATATCAAAAAGGGCTTCATGAAAGATTTGTTTACTGTCATTTCAATATGACATAGATCCACTGCCTTACATTTTTCTGACCCATATTTTTTGGCTTGAAACTGTAACAGGTTAAGGGTCCAGAAGATTATGTAAATAACTTTTTCTCAGTCTCTATTTATGGTGCTGTACTGCATATAAAAATAAATAAATATTTAAGCCACTATAAGTCTATCTGTTACAAATTGCTTACCTATTAGTGCTTTCCTTAGGGAGAATGAAGGAAAGTTCTGCACCAGCACTGCTCTCTACATTGGCATTGGGCACATACATCTTCACTAGTCGAGTGATCTCAGAAACATTACACAGGGCATCCTTGACAATCACCATATGGTAACCCGCTCCTAAAGACAAATGAACAATAATTTCAAAGATATGCTCATTGTCTGCAGTGTGACAGGAATACCCACAAAGGCAAAAACATCAAAGAGCAAAGTGTTACATTGATTGAGAGGAGAATATCAGTTAACTGAATGGCAGGGCAGGGTCCAGAACTGATCAATAAGCAATTAGTGTGCCATCCATGCATACTGAGAAGCAGACTGGTAAGAAGTTAAGCTGTTAGTACTGCTATAGTCAATAAAAAGTCTTGGGACAGAGTGTCTAGTTGTGCCACACCTATTGTTGGAACGCACCATATTTATTTTTAAGAAACAGTGGGGAGCCGCAGCACTGCAGTTCGCCTTTGGCCATAATGGCAATGCGATCTCCTAAAAGGTCTGCTTCATCCATGAAATGAGTAGTGAGTAAGATAGTTCGTCCATGCTTTTGGCTCTGTAACAGATCCCAGGTGGCACGACGTGCTGCAGGGTCCATTCCCGATGTTGGCTCATCCAGCATTACTACCTGTAAGCAGTCACAGAACAAATCAATGTACAATTAGCACTGAAATCAAGAGAGCTGACTCAAAAGCAACAGAAAAGTCCAACACACAGTTTACTCACTTTGGAATCTCCAATTAGGGCAATGCCAATGGACAGCTTGCGTTTCATCCCACCAGAAAGAGCCTTGGATCTTGAAAACCTTTTTTCCACCAGACCGAGAATCCTCAAAATGTGATGGATTTCACCTGGCATTTTTTCACTTGGATAGCCTTTCAGCTAAAAAAAGAAAGGTGATTTAATGAGGTTAAAAAGAGGGTAATGAGTGCATATAACCCTTAATGGGCATTTTTCAAAAGTCACTGCACACCAGGGAAGTTCTTAAGGCCTGACGATAATAAATATCTCATTATATAAAGAGGGTCACTTGGTCTGGCCAAGTAACTATAGGTTGACAATATGCATCATGGATAAATTAAATGAATTATTTAGTAAGGAAAACATTGAGCATCACAATAGCAATAACAGAAATGTTACTGAACAGTCAGCATCCATTCAGAGAGTAGAAATTGTGTTAAATTAATATGCTGAAATTCTGTAAGTAGGCAACAAAAACATAAGCTCAGGGGTATATATAGTGTTCATCTTGCCTTTCAGAAAACCTTTAATTAGGTCCCGATTAAGAAGGTCAAATTAAAAGAAGTGGAATTCAGGGTGTTCTGTGTACAGACAATGGGTGCAAAATTGGTTCAAACCCAGGAAACAAAGGGTTATGGTATGGGGAACCTTATCAGAATTAGGTGATATTAAAGTACTACTGAGGCTATTTCTCTTTTTAATCTATATGAATAATCTGGATAGGAATATAAATAACAGGCTGCTTACGTTTTCAGATGGTGTTGAAAAAGGTGGCATGGCAGATAATCTACAATCAGCTGAATCATTACAGATGGACTTTGACAGACTTTGGCAAATGAAATTTATTGCAAGTAAGTATGTCAGGTATTACACATAGGAGGTAAGAATGTTGGATTGTGAATACACAATAGGAGGGCTGAAACCTCTTATGAGAAGGGCCCAGGAAGCTGCCATGGACTCATCACTATCAACATCTACACAGTTTATAGAAGGCTAACAGAATGTTTGGTTATACAGCAAGATGTGTAGAGTACAAATCAAATTATAAATCAAAGGAGGTTACAGTTACACTATATAACCACTGGTAATGCCTCCCTGGAGTATTGCAAACAGTTTTGGTCTCCAGGTCACAAAAAAGACACAGCAGCGCTAGAGAAAGTCCATATAGGATTGAATAGGGTGATTCCAGGACTACCAGGTATGAGTTATGAAGAAAGACTGAAGGAGTTGAACCTTACCAGTCTAAACAAATGGAGACTATGAGGTGACGTGATTTAAGTTTTTGAAACTATGGAAGGTATTAGTACAGTGGATCCAGGCTGTTACTTTAAAATTAGTTCTTCAACAAGAAGATAGGAACACATATGGAAACATGTTTAGGGTAAATGTTATTGGTACACTGTATTAATCCCACAGGGGAAAATATCACACAAACAATTAGGAAGTTATTCTTCACACAAAGAACCACAGACACATGGAATAAATTACCAAGCAGTATGATGGAGAGAAGGGGCTTCAAAATTTGACATGATGTTATTTTGGAGAAATTATGTGAGTCCAATTGGCAAGCTTTATTGGGTTGAATGGTCTGTTTTTGTCAAAAATTTTTCTAATGTTCTGAATTACATTGAGGAGTCACTAACAAATATTTCTGTTTTAGCCCTACTGCTACCCCAAATCTTTACACCATGACATTTACTAACAGGCCAGTAATCCTCTACCATATCAGGCTTACCTGTGCATAAAACTGCAAGTGTTCCACCACTGTGAGGTTGTCAAAAAGAACATCATGCTGAGGACACAGACCCAGACTGCGGCGAATCAAAGCCATGTCCTGAGAGATGTCATAACCATTAATGTATGCACGGCCGGCGGTCGGGGGAAAGAGACCTGTCAACAACAAACAGTACATGAGATTTTCTTTATATTTTGCACCTTTAATGTGTCTTGCAACTAAAACATCTATGGACTGATATGAGATCCAAGGCCACACATCAGGAGTGCTCCAGTTTTGTTCCACTTCACATTTAGTGAGAATTTTTAACTAAGCAAAAGGAAACAATCTAACTAAACGTGGTGGCCACAGTTATTAGTGATTCTGTCTTACAACTCCCAAGTTCTACATTTTAATTGCTACGGTCTAGGAGGAGTTTGCACATTCTCTATGTGTGTTCATATGTACTTTTTATTTGAGTACCCAGACTATCCTCCTACATTCCAAATATGTGTATATTAGGGTGAATGATGACCTAAACATTACTCAAAATGAATGTGTGTTGGTGTCTGCATGCCTGCAAAATGCAAGTGTCTGGTGTCCTCGTACAGGACCAATTCCAGTTTTGCACCCAGTGCTCCCTCATAAGCTCCACCTCACTTTGACCTTGAGCTGGTTCTGGTAAGGGGTAAAAAATTAGTATGACAAAATATTTATCTTTCCACATACTCAGCATTAAAATTCTGTACTAGAACTTTTTATCACTACAACAAGTCCAAAACACTGTAATGTTTTCTTCGATAATTTACAACATATATGTGCAACTTGTACACGGTATTTTATAGAACAACGAATAAAACTCCAAAACCCTGAAATTTTGGACCGAAAAGCCAATGTAGAAAACAAGTAACATGTTGTCAAATGTTTATAGTAAGTACAGAAGGATAATCTATTGTGTATGGTAAATTTAGCAATATATTCAAAACAAATGTCTTAGTGGTCAAGGGGCATGGAAATGTATTTAGAAAAATGACTTTCTTGTGAGTTTCAATGTCTTTTTCAATTAACGAATACACTACATATTAATTACCTAAGTTCAGATTTATGGGGAAGTGACTTATGTGGTAAGTTAAAAATTGGCTTAATACAAGTGACCAATGACCCAACTAGAGTTGGTTCTGGCAGTGCAACTGATGCTGTCAATAGAGACAACTATCTTCCTATGACCCTGAAGTGGAGAATCAGGCAAGACAAAAGATGTATGGAGATTTTTATAGTGCAGCCAAAAATTATTTGTACACTGTGAAAAAATGGACAGAAATGGAAATGAAATTGAGGATATTGAAGAACAAACTTTAAAAACTGTGTTATGTAAAGAAATAAAAACCTTTATTCAAAACATATTCTAGAAGTGTTTTCAAATTATGTAAATTTATTGACTTCAAACAATTATTTGTACACCTGGCCATTGGAGGTTTCTCCAAGTCCTGCTGGACCCTCCTTGGCAGCAGTAACAGTGGCTTTCAACAAGGGTTTTGCAAATGGCTAGGTCAAGGCTGTACCATGTGCACTGGAGCATGTCTTTCAAATTCTGCTTGTTGTTTGGAGGGGCTGCTGGGCATTTCTTTTTCATCTCATCCCAGAAGTGCTCAATAGGATTGAGATCTGAACTTTGTGGGGGCCACTGAAGCAAGTTCACCTTTTTTCTGGTGAGGAAGGATTTCATAATGTTTTCAGTGTGTTTGGGGTCGTTACGTTGCTAGAAATGTAGCGACATCCAAGCATTTTGGCAGCAGATGGGAATTCATGATGCCTTTAATAAAATGCACATTGACAATGCTGGAAGCTGCCGTGCAACTCCAATCCAACACACTCCCACCACCATGCTTGACGGTTGGATTTAGGTGCTGGAGACCATACTCCTCCTTCGAGTTGCACCACATTCTCTGACCACCGTCTGATCCATACATGTTGAATTTGGATTCATCAGACCATAAAATTGATTTCCAGAAGCAGAAAGGCTTGTCAAGATGTTCTATGGAATATTTAAGAAGTTTCTGTTTGTTCTTGTTATTTATAAATGGCTTCTTACAAGGAACCCTTCCGTGAAGCTCACATTTATTCAGCAGTTTTTTTTATCGTTTGTGTGCAAACATGAATTCCAGTAGCATCCTTGACTTGCTTTGCAATTTGTGGAGCAGACAACTTTTGGTTTTTCATGGCAAGTTCTTTGATGTACCTGTCTGTCCTTGAACTGGTCTTTCTTTTTCTCCCTCTTGATGTACTACCCGGTAGCGTGCCTCAAATCAAGTCTGATGGCAATTTTTCAAACAGAATGACTCTGATTGTGTAATTTTATGATTCTTTCCGTCAGTGCATTGGGTATTTCGGCAGTTTTAGCCATGCTGGGAAACTCAACTAACCCTACAAATGCTTGTGTGAAGAATGACCACCAAAGCTACAGGTAAATAGTAAGGGCACACAATTACCTGCCTATTTGGAACACCTGCTGTCATGTGTTGTGTTAAATGATCATAGTTGTCAATGGGAGCTCCTCCCATTGTGGCAGATTCATCCAACTCTACAAAGGGCCAGGTGTACAAATAATTGTTTGAATGCAATAAATTGCATAACTAGAAAACACCAGAATATGTTTTGAATAAATGTTTTTCTTGCTTCCTTCTTTACACAACAAACAGGTAATTGTAACATTTTAGACAGTTTTTAAAGTTTGTTCTTCAATATCCTCAATTTCATTTCCATTTCTGACCATTTGTTCACAGTGTACAAATATTTTTTGGCTGAACTGTACTTTCAAAAAATACTTCTGAACCTTAGTGTGGCAAATTATAACAGTCAAGCTTAAAAGGCATGGGAGTAACCAGAATGTGCAACCAAGTGTGTGTGTTAAATGCCAATTCCTTTCTAAGAATATTGTGGGTATCACCATTTAGTGTAAATAACATACAGTATAAGAACATTCCAGCTATTGACTGATAAAAGCACATTTGTCAATTAAAAAAAGAAAACAAGATTTTTGGGTTTTCATGGATACTTGATGAACCATTAGTGACAGCCAGAAAGAGTGAAATTAAAGAAGGTACTACCATCATCTTTTAATTTTTTGAGTTTTTGATGCTAACCTGTATTAAACTTGTTTACCACATTTAATCAATATTTTGGTTCATTGGGTACAATTAATGTTACACTACATTTCAGCAGCTGCTAACAATCTCCTGCTATTGCTGGACATATATAAGCACATTATAACTGCTATTTAATAAAACCTACAGTTTCAGTTATGGTGTTCATTCACCTTTGCTTAAAGAAAAAAAATTCTACTCAGAGGAAACAATTTCTTGAGCAACCTGTTGTTTACAAGAATTTCAGGATATAACTTTGGACTATTTCATGACCTTTATTTTTCTGCTAAGGCAAAAGATATTTTAAATCTACTGTATTGATTCCTGCAAATCCTCCTACTCATTATAACCAGGCGCCATGTCAGACTGCTCTTAACAGATTGATCAATCTCTTCATGTCAGCTGCCTAGTGTACACAGTGATACAAACCCGCTAGCACAGTGGAAATTCATCCACTTAAGTCTCCAATGGTCAGCAAACCTGCACAAAAATACTTTTGTATTCCACAAAATACGTTTAGCACTGGGGATGGAGTTCATCAAAGTAAGGCATAAGGTGTTGACAAGCTGATAGGCTAATAATTTATTAATTTACAAGACACCCCAGAAAGCGTGTCCATCTGCCCCATTCCCCCAGCTTATTCCCCCATGGGACAGGCACATACTCAAGACATTATGAGCAACATGCATGTCTACGATAAATTCAGTTATAGAGACTGAGGTAGAATAAAAATCCAAAACTTTATATTGGTCAGCTTCATCTTCTTTTTTTGTTTGGCAGCCTCCTTGGCATTATATTTACCTCAGCAAAAACAAGCTAAAGACTTGAACATTTTTTTCAACAAGAAAAAATGTTATTACGTGTAACACTGATATATGTAAATACCAAAATGTCAACATAATAAGTGTAGAAAAGGTATGTCTACTGTCCACTGTCATACTGATGCAGATTTAGCACATATCATTCTTGTGATATGATTTGAAACGATGAAAAACGCACAGTTCGACGTTGCAATTGGCACAGCAGAAGCATGGCCCTTTGCATACTTTTCTTATAATATTGTTTCTGTTGCTTACACACAAGAGGGTAGAATGTCAGTGCCTGATCCATGTAGTCAACACACCTCTTCTGTTATTGCAGGCTACTACAGTGGAAAGCTTTATGACTTCCACATTTCCCGTGACATGAATATTGAGAATTGCTACATTGTGAACAGTGCTTAGGGGACTTGTGTCTTGCTTGTCCTTGCACTCGATTGCAATAATTTTGCCTTTTTGTCACACAGCTACTGTCGTACCAGGCTGAAGCTTCACGTGACCAGATTCACCAGGCATGTTACGGCAGTTCGGCCATACAGTACTGTATTCATGTATCAGTTTCACTTTCTGTATCAATGTCTGATGACTATTTCAAATCGTCATCACTATCGTCGACTTGAGCAATGGTTCAATTTCAGTTTGTTCCCTGTGCCTTTATGGCTTTTCGTTTGTCATTATGTTTTTAGTTGGAGGTTCTGCCTCACTCTCGAATATTGATGAGTTACCTTAGATTGGCAAAACGTATAGAAATATTCATGATTCTGTTTTGCTGCAGCATGATGTTATTTCATTCACTACATGGCTGCAGAACACTGTTCTGCATGCTATTCAGATTTTAAAATTTAAAACAGATTGATAAACATCACCCCGAGTGTGACTCGTGGTTAACTGTAAAATTTCAAACCCAAATCACACTTAGGGTTAATGCTAAGAAGACTACTTACTAATGCCAAATTGGGTGCAACCAACTAATTGATTAATGCAACAGGACATCTGCTTTAAATCAGGTTTCTTTTGATAGCACAGTTAACAAACATCAATTAAACATTTTTAAAAGGCAAGAAGGTGATATGTAACTTAGTGGTATTGGTTTGTATATTTGAACCATATTACAATAAAAGATGATAAAGGGGGTCATTTGTTCAGGTTTGGCTTTGTTTGATGCATCTTATCCCCCTTCTATGGGCTTTGTTGTCTTTCACATTATTGTTCAGATCTACATCTGTTTTTTAGGATCCCGCAGATCTAAACTGCACTGCACTACTGCTAATACTGGCAGAAGCAGTGAGTTTAGTTCTTTCCCGACTATTTGTTAGGTTAGTTAAGTTCATCTCAACTGCAGTATTTAAGTCTTATTAAAAACTTTTTTTTTTTTTTAATTAAGCTGCCAATGTCTGGTAAAAGTTTTCAAAAAACTAACTTTTTTCATTGCACCACTGAGCTCTAGTTTTGAATTACCATTCATTTTGACGGTTGTCTTTTGGTGGCATGGTAACACATCAAATATACAATCTTATAAAAGATTATATCTTATAAAACCAGGACTCAAATTTTTATTTTGAAAAGTTTACTTTTTTTTTTTTTAATTTTCTGATTGGGTGGTTTATAATCATGAGGATCAAAGTGCATTTGGAGTGTGCATTGTATAGCTGATTACTGTCTGTGCCTGACAGTACCATAGGTGAAAATGTAGATATTTCTTGGTATTAGGAATTTTTTCTCATATATGGTAAGGCCATTTTATTAACAGGCGCCCAGTTCACACACCTACATCACCAGCATCAATGGTAGATCTAGCCACTGAGATGACCATAAAAGAATGTTTCTCTTCAATTTTCTAATAATTTCCTTACTGACAGAGTTCCTTTCTTGGCTTTTTTGATAACCTTTTTCAAATGGGGATTTCTTGTTTTTCTCTGTAGGCTGTGGCCATTCGTTAACTTTTAACGTAATGTGGTCCAAGAAATGCAATAATTAAAGTACAGTATTAAGATATGTATTGGGTATTATAACAATATCTGCAAATACCATTATCAAAATTTTTGTCATCTCTCCTGCCTCTAGGTATAACTAAGACCTCAGAGACTTGTTAGTCTCAAGTGCATGGCTATAAAGAAGAAAGGCTGGGAAATGTATTTAAATTTTTGTAACACTATTACATGAACAAGGGTAAACATTAAGGGAGTGTAAGTGCCATGAAGGAGGAATGGGCATCCTGGCCAGGATGGAGACTGATATCTTTCCCGGCTGGGAAGCCATAATAGAAGGATTGTGAGAGTGGGGACACAGCATGACCAGAATGCATTGTAATCTGGGATTAAGGAATGATGGATGGACTGGATAAGGGTGGATACCAGGAGCACTTTATAACTCCACACAGAGAAGGTGACAAAGTAACTCTAGGCTGATCCTAATTAGGACACCCACAGGGTTGCATGGGAATTCGAGTGCAGAAATGGTACCGTGTTAGTGTTAAATAGTGTTAAATAAACTAGCTTTTATACCTGTTAGGACTGACAACGTAGTAGTCTTTCCAGCTCCATTATGACCCAGCAAGACAGTGATTTGGCCTTCATACATGTTTAAGGTGAGATCCTTCACGGCCTCACGATTCACAGAGCCCACTTTGAAAACCTGCCAAACAGAAGAAATGAAGAGTTGTAATACAATGAAAGTCTACGTCAACAGGGCAGGTGGGTGCTGAAAGAAGTTGCCAACTACTGTTTCAGAGGCAGCAAATTATGATCAGCAGGGCACAGATATCAAAAATACATTATCCAGGTAACCCAGTACTACAAGGAAATAAACCTTTTACATACAGTACCATGGCACTACAAACTGGGAAAACTTCTGAAAAACTAGATGCTAGCTAAAATTGTACTGTTATTTAAAAAAAAATCCTGCAGACTTGTCAGTTTAATTAAATAAAGAAACTAATTATAAATTGCAGGTTGTGAAGGCAGCTATCAAATACTGGTGTTTTAACAGCCAGCGTCTACAAGTCAAGACAAAGGAGATAATGTTTTACTAATTATGCAAACATTTTATGAGGCAGCTACAAAAACACTTGATAGCAGTAGAGCATGAGATATGACCTTCACTTATAAAAAGTATTTGATAAGGTTTTTAATGGGAGACTAATTACCAAAATTACAAAATGCAGGCATTCAGGGCATAATGTACTAATGGGTACAGAACTCTTTTAAATAAACACATGTGAGAATGTAATGTTTATTTTCTATGAATTGGGAGATGTAAAAAACAAAAGTATATTTATTAATTTGTTAAAGTTTAAGTTGACTCTTAATTAGGTGGAGAACCAGTGATCATATGTTATAGGCATGTTTTGCACCTTGTACCTTTGCAAGATGCTTAATCTTGATTCCTGAGACCAATCCAGCAGGCTCCTCTTCAATGAACTCACTCTTCAGTGTCTTCTCTGCATCCTCCTCTTCCTCCTTTTCTTTCACATAGGCCAGACGTGGACTGTTACACCAGTATGAAGGCTGTTTTGAATAAATGCATCGGTGAACTAACAGCAGCGTAGGAATGTTTTAACATTACAAACAGAAATGTAGATTTAAGCCAGGTTTAGTAGCAGCAATAACAGCAATTAATTAATAAGCAGTAAAAAAAAATCTTTGACTTAAGATGCATGTTGTATTTTTGCATTCAATCATTTCTTATTTAATCTCTTACATGCCACTTTCTTTCACATGAAGACAGCTACAAAGCTATGATGGATGCACCTACCAGTATAAAGAAGTACCAGGGTAAAGGCACACCATACTCGCCCGGGAACACTGCTTCCACATACCAGGCTACAAGCCCATATATCACAGAGTCAAGCAGCAGCATTCCCATGACTTGCGCCATTGAGAAATTGTCACCCACATTCAAGGGTTCAAACAGGTTATTCCACTGGACCCCTGTACCTGTGACAAACATAACATTAGGTTGCAAAATGTTGTCATAACAACTCATGCCTTGTAATAGACTGGAGATGCATGTTTAATTCAGCAGATTTAGCACCAAAGTTTGGCTCATCCACATACCTTTGCCCTCAAACATGCCTATTAGCTGGGCACCCATCGCCATTCCCACATTAGAAATGAGGCATGAGGACACCTTCTGTGCATGAGAGAGACAGTCATATCGAGGGGAAATAAAAAAGTATGGGATGTAGGAGAAAAAGTAAAGGAATCCTCCTGCTGCTGCTGCCACGTTTGCTGTAGAGAAAACAAAACTGAATCAATTACTAGAATAAACAAATATAAATATAGCAGAGACAGGGTTTAACTCGACCTTTATACTGTACTGTATGTGCTTGGCCAGGTGTGGAAGAACTCTAGAGGATCCCTCTTAAGATTACTTTCCCATTTTAGTCCTTATTAAAATGTTGCAGTATTGTCCTGATTAACAACATGTTAATGCAGATGTTTTGTTGGACCAGGCTGAGCCTGCCACAGAGGGTTTCTTTGTTCAGCAAGTATACAAAGGTCCCTGTCTCCCTTTTCAGGCTGCATTTTCAGTGCAACACTGTACTAAAAATCTGGCTGAGTCTGTACTGGATCAACTTGGCTCTCACATTAGATTAAGTCTTTAAAAGTCCCAAATTCTGCATTGCAAAACGTTGCAGATGCCGATCACAACCATCTTTCCCCCATATGAGGAAGAAATTCTGAAAATGACTACACTGAACTTTTTTGAATAAGGCTAAAATGCCAATGGTGTCTTTGTATTCTTAAAGAATGATAAAACAGTGTTTTACACTTTTAAGCTACTCTGGAGACAATTCTACTCTTGTTCCACATCTATAACAAAGAATGCTTAAAAAGAACAAAAATTTGGTACGTTTTTTTGTGCACCACTGAGCCACAAAATAAAAACAATACAATTCTAATAACTCAGAAGGTGTGCTTATCAGACGAAGAGGCTGAGTCTGCCCTAATATAACCACACCACCTCTGACCCAGAAGATCTGCTCTAAAAGTGGTTATACTCATCATCTGGGTCTTTATCCCCATCATCTCTCTTAAATATATTAAAAGCCATTTTCTGTTTGTCTGAAGTGTTTTTCAACAGGTTTTAATACTAAAAATGGGAAATAATAAATAATAATAAATATGAATGACAGTATACTATAAATTTTTACTTCTCAAAGCACTAGGGAAGTTGGATATGTAAGCCTACACCCTCAGACAATACTTAATCTGTAAGTGAACGGCAAAGACTAAAAATTAAGACATATTTAAGAAGGAAAGGACATTCTCAAGCAAAAACATACAAATGAGGACAGGAGGAATGTGCACACTCCATGTAATCAGTGGCTGGGCCAGAATTTGGACATAGTCTTGTGGAGCTGAGAGGTATATGACGCATACCAAAAAACAAAAACACAACAAGCTGGCATACAAATAAAAGCATGCAACCATCGTGGCTTGCTGTTTGCTGTTTAACAAGCAGGTAGTGTAGTTTAACAACTAAAGCTGAAGATTCAAACCACAATGTTCAACTTTGAGGAATTCGCTTAACCTAGTTGCACATCAGCTGTACTATGCACTTGAACTTTTTATGATAAAAGTCATCACTAAGTGTTCTGTTCTTATGCAGGGTTGAGACACAGTTCACTTAGTTTGGTCTTCAAATGCTGTTTTCATCTGTGCATTTGTCCTTACTTACCGAGTATCAACTAATATTGTTGTTCATTTTTATCAACCAAAGACCAAAAGACCAAAGATTACATCTTGCCTGAAGAAGGGGCCTGAGTTGCCTCGAAAGCATGCATTTTGTAATCTTTTTAGTTAACCAATAAAAGGTGTCATTTTGCTTGGCTTTTCTCTACAACCAAAGACCATAAATGGAACCCCTTGTATGACTTCAAGGCATCATTAACAAGGTGATGCCAATAAACCATATTTTCAGAATGTTATGAAATTCTGGATGACTTCTACTGCATGATCAAATATGGTGTTAACACTTTAGTTTAAGTAGTGCAAAAAATATCTATAAAACCCATTTATTTTTATGTAGTAATACTTTAACAACAGTTAACTTTTAGTAAAACTTACAAAGCATCAATAAAGTGGTTATTAACCTCTATGCAGTGTGGCAAATTAACAGCCTTTAATATGCTGGTAAAATTACTTGTGAATATAAAGGATTTGCAGATCTTAAACTGATGCATGATATATCAAGAGAAATATGTCTCATTGAGACACCTCTGACCATTCCAAAGTGAAGTAATTTTAGCAGGCCATATTGTAGAAATGAACAACCACTCTAGTGGTGCTTTATAAGTGTTATTAAGACCAAAATAAGTCTTTGTTAATGTCTTGTTACATAACAGTATATAAGTAATAGATGTATTTTTACAGTATGGAAGCAGAAGTTGTACCAATCATTTTCCATTGCACAGCCACACTTATTAAAAACTAATCAAAATATTGACATTACTTTTATAATTTTTCAGATATAGATTAAAATAATACATCTAAAAAAACTAGTTGCACACAGGGTAACAGGTTCTGTATTAATAAGATTCCCTTAACTGGGATATCCTGAAGGATTCAACTAACCTTATAACTAAACTGAAACGATTTTTACATTACATTAAAGTTGTCACTGACTTTTGCATCCATTAAAACCTTTCACACAGCCCATGTGTCAATTTTACTATCCTTCCAGGGGTTTTTAGGTACTACAGCTTTTGCAGTCTAACACAAGTAATGTCATTAAGTGAATGAGGTGACTGCTCTGCAAAGATCTTTGTTTCATTTCTTAAAACTGGTGCAAACCAACTAGCACCTGTTTTTACCAACCTTTTCAATTTGTCACTGTTATAGTGTAATGCTCCAAACTGTTTTGAAAGGACTGTATTAGTCCCTATACTAAAAAAAATCGTGTTTTTACATTCTTATTAGTTCTTTTGCCTCGAGGGGTTTTCTTTTATGATTATTAACGGGAGAAGCCAAAAGAAAGAAGAACAAGAAGAAGAAAGTTTTAAAAGACTTGTTAAAGACCTTCCATGTAGGGTGTTTAGCTCACTGTAAAGTCAGCTGGAAAATAACCTTTTTTTAAAGTGTAGGAACCCAAAATAAAATTACATTAACATTTCTGTGTGAGTCCTTGTTTTAGAAACCTGGAAGAAGCTGTATTATTAATTATTCAATTTCTTGCTAGTTAAAATGGTGTAATCATGTATATGTAAATGTATTTCTTGCAGCCTGGGAAAAACATTTACTTAAAATAAGAGTAATTCAGGATTAAATAGTCCTTTGTATTCATCAGCCAGCTTTGTCTTAACAAGCTCAATAGGAGCAGAAGTTTAAAGTTAAATTTTAAACTGTGCAAGGAAACAGACATTCTCTCTATTTAGAAGGTATGTATGAACACTTTTCCATCAAACCATGAAATATTTTAAAATTCAGTTGCAGTGTGTTGCAGTTGGTAACTTTATTATTTTTTATTTTTAACTGGAAGAACATGTACATTTCCTCCAACAGATGGGCTTGTATATATGAATCATGTAAATATTATTACATTGACAAGCTGAAAATTATCTGACATTATGTTTAATACTTTTTTTTTAATACTTGTTATTTTTACTTTTTCACATTGGTGATAAGGGTGTTGGATAGTTTTATTTCTTGAATAAAGAAAGCAGTGATTTAAAACAGTATTGTGTGTTCACTGAGGTTCACTTTCTCTAATATTACATTTTGTCTAACGGTCTGATGCCATTCAAAAGTAGGGATTTTGTTAGGAAGAATGCAAATCATTTTTCACAGCACTGTACTTTCAGGCTATATTAAACAACAAACTGCACTAACACAACCTGCTTTTTGTTAACGTTCTCTTCTGCTAACTTCTTGTTTTTATAGTTTTTTGGGTATATTTGTTAACATTATTCATTTTAATGAAAATTTGTCTGAAAGCAATTCTGAGACGTTTCTGGCACATAGTTAAAAAGATGACCTTTAAACTGATTTTGGACATATGTCAGGTAAATACAGTCATGGCCGAAATTATCGGCACCCCTGGAATTTTCCCAGAAAATGCACCATTCCTCCCAGAAAATTGTTGCAATTACAAATGTTTTGGTATACGCATGTTTATTTCCTTTATGTGCGTTGGAACAACATTTTTGGAGTTCTGTGTGACATGATGTCAGATTTGGCTTTTTTTCTGTTTTTTTGTGTTGTTCCAATGCACATAAAGGAAATAAACATGCGTATACCAAAACATTTGTAATTGCAACAATTTTCTGGGAGGAATGGTGCATTTTCTGGGAAAATTCCAGGGGTGCCTATAATTTCGGCCATGACTGTATGAATTAACTTACTGTACTGGATCAAATGATCCATTTTTGCCACATTCTAAAATGTATATGATTCTTAGCATTGTTGAACAATTAAAAAGTTTTCAAAACTGATGCCTCTCCAAGTTTGAGTGTTCCACTTGAGATGGTCCAGTGCTAGGCATTTTTCAGAGAACTGACCGATTTTTTTCAGAAGTAACACAGAAACTAAAATAAATGTTTTTTCTCTAGTATAGCGGTACTCAATAGACAGACTCTGATCTAAAAGCACAATTTAATCCAGAATATGAATAAAACAAAAATCAGTTATTTACATTATTTGCTGTCAGCACACAGAAAAAATGTAGCGCTGTGTAAGATGACTTCAAAGCATTCTTTACTGGTGCTCTTGTATCTGGTTCAATCAAAGAAGATGCAATGCACTGCATGTGAACTTGATGACCGCTGTGTGAGACCTCCGCCTGCCATTTTATACAGCTTTAGCAAGCTCTGCCATAAACATCCAACTTTGCTGTCAGCAGGCTGTAGTGAGAATATTTTCAGCAAATTGACTACAGTTAATACTTATAGAAAAAAAGTAAAAATGGTGTGCTCAATAATGTTTAGCGCAAAGAAAACGAAAGTTGACAATGAAAACAGCGCATTTAAGGATGAGTGGACAGAAAAGAACACCTTTATTCTTCCAAAATAACATACAAAACCAATGTGCTTATTTGTCATTATACAGCTCCCATTGTAAACAGTAGCAATGTGAAGCACCACTTTAACATAAAACACAAATTTTTTGAGGAGAACTATCACCATTAAACTAAGAAAAAAGCAACAGAATTAAACCAGCTGAAGTCATCATATGAAGCTACATGCAGAATAATTATTAAGAGAAAGACTCAGTAAAAGCGAGTAATGAAGTAAGAGTAAGAGTTACATGGGTCTTAAGCAAGCATAAGAAACCCTTCTCTGATGCTAAACTAATAGTAGTTGAAGAAAAGGCAGAGTGTTGTGAGGGTGCCTTACACGTCTGAAAACTGAACTTACATCTGAAAAAAAGTAATGCGAATGCTGAGGGAGAGAGAGAAATTGACCTGAAGCATGTGGTGTCAATAGGTGCTGATGGAGCACCATCCATGACAGGTAAGAGAAGGGATTGGTGAAACACTTGAAAGATCAAAACCCAAACCTGAAGGAAGCTCACTGTGACCCTATTACTTTCTGGACAAAGAATGTTACTGTACTGCAACAAATGTTCTCCTCCTGCAAAAACTGGCCCTTCAAATTCTTACCATGTTTACCTTGACATTTTGCTGTGAATCAGCATTTTCAACTATGAATATGATAAAAAAAAAAAAAAAAACTCATACCGCAGAAGGCTCACCAACGACCACTTGAATGAGTGTTTACGGTTTGCCATCATATCTTTTGTGCCGTATTTTAAAGGCTTGGTTACAGAAAGAATGTGTCAGTTCTCTCATTAAAACTGCAATGCTTACTTTGCATGTAGTTCTGAAATTTTTAGAACATTGTTTTGGTCCAAAATGTAATCAATTAATCAATCAATCAATCAGATCAATTTGAAAGACTCTGGTTTCCTGTTTTTTTCAGAGATGTGAAGAAAGATTTGAAGTCTGCTTAAATGCCACTTTGAATGATGTGGATAATCTGATAAAAAAAAGTCATTCTTTTTAGTTTTGAATAATCCATCCAAGCCATATCTATCTGAAAGAATATCCATACAATTTCTACTCAAGTCCTGTGTTTTGAGATTTAACTTTCCTAAATAACATTATTACGCTTATTGAGATCTGAGGAACATGTAACACATTTCTCAATTAATTAGCAAGCTAAAAATGTTCTAGTTGCAAGAGTTTTGCTGTTCATGTATTGTTAAGGATATGAAAACAGAAACTGAACATTCTGTTGTAACAGGTTACAGCTCTGTGAACAGAATGAACTACACATTAATAATACAATGGCAGAGCTTTACAAAGCTAGCAGCATCCCCCTCCACTTTGACACTTACCTCTTGAGAAGAATGCGCTCACCATAAAGCTGAATGTGATGGTAGAAACTGCAAATGTCAAGAGGAAAGCGAAGATCAGGGTGGGGTCACTTTTGGTCAGTACAGAACCATTAGGGCTGACCTAAAACAAGCATAGACACAAGTACATAATGAAGGGGCAGAGTTAGAAAGCATTTTCAAAGTTAGTGTAAGTGTACAGAAAAAGGAGTTGTTGCTTCTACATTTTTTATAATCACTTTCTTCAACCTTCTATAACCTGTTCAGTATTCAGCCTACAGAAAATACTTGGGTCTGCAACATGTACGGGACACTATATTGATAATGCATTTATATATTTTGAACAATTGTGATTGAAACTGAATAGACACTTTTCATTTTCGTACTTATGAATTAGAAACTTTGTTAAAAGCAATCTACCCATTGTCATTCACCTCTCACAGACATTTTTTACTTGAGGTGATACTGATTAGTCTTTATAGCTTCAAAATAGCGTTCAAGGAATTTACCATTTAATGGTCCTGGGGAATGATGGGAATTAAACTTTTTGAAGAAAAAAACAATGGAACTCACCCATTCATAGAATACATTCTAGT
Source organism: Erpetoichthys calabaricus (assembly GCF_900747795.2). Lineage (NCBI taxonomy): Eukaryota > Metazoa > Chordata > Cladistia > Polypteriformes > Polypteridae > Erpetoichthys > Erpetoichthys calabaricus. Next base: position 124,744,713 of record NC_041404.2, on the reverse strand, counting down.
ATAACAAGTGCCAAGTGTTCCATAATTAAACAATAAATATTTTTTATCACATACAGTATATCTCATTTAAAGTTGTCTAAAATTTACACCAAGATCCAACTCTGATCATTACATTTCAGCAGCTGCTTCACTACACATTATGTTTTGTAAATGCCCTACTGGCAGTACTTCATTCTGTGAAAAAAATGTTCATATTTCTTATATAGCCCTAGATTTAAACCTACTCCCAAAGTGTTGTTAAAGAAAAATGGAGTACTACCAGATGGAATTAAAGTGCTCTCTCAGACATTGGGTTGCTAATACCTATAACACACTACTACAATTTACATTTATTGTGCTCAACTGAAAGAATCACAATCCACCATCTTTAATGCAGTGGAAAAACAGTATACTGTATTATGTCAAGGGGCAAAACCTCAGTTTCTTTTTAAAAGGATCTGTTCAAAACTTTAAAATGTGGTATCAACTCATTAATACAATCCTAAAATTTGCATGCACGGCCTACATTTAAGTGTCTTACTCTACTCACTTTTTTATCATATATATTTATTATACAGTGCGGCAAAAAAGTATTTAGTCAGCCACCAATTGTGCAAGTTCTCCCACTTAAAAAGATGAGAGGCGCCTGCAATTTTCATTTATACGTATATCTCAACTATGAGAGACAAAATGAGAAAAAAAAATCCAGAAAATCACATTGTCTGATTTTTGAAGAATTTATTTGCAAATTATGGTGGAAAATAAGTATTTGGTCAATAACAAAACTTCACCTCAAAACTTTGTTATATACTCTTTGTTGGAAATGACAGAGGTCAAATGTTTTCTGTAAGTCTTCACAAGACTTATATAGTGCATCTGGAAAGTATTCACAGCGCATCACTTTTTCCACATTTTGTTATGTTACAGCCTTATTCCAAAATGGATTAAATTCATTTTTTTCCTCAGAATTCTACACACAACACCCCATAATGACAACGTGAAAAAAGTTTACTGAAGGTTTTTGCAGATTTATTAAAAATAAAAAAATTGAGAAAGCACATGTACATAAGTATTCACAGCCTTTACCGTGAAGCTTGAAATTGAGCTCAGGTGCATCCTGTTTCCCCTGATCATCCTTGAGATGTTTCTGCAACTTAATTGGAGTCCACCTGTGGTAAATTCAGTTGACTGGACATGATTTGGAAAGGCACACACCTGTCTATATAAGGTCCCACAGTTGACAGTTCATGTCAGAGCACAAACCAAGCATGAAGTCAAAGGAATTGTCTGTAGACCTCTGAGACAGGACTGTCTCGAGGCACTTATCTGGGGAAGGTTACAGAAAAATGTCTGCTGCTTTGAAGGTCCCAATGAGCACAGTGGCCTCCATCATCCGTAAGTGGAAGAAGTTCGAAACCACCAGGACTCTTCCTAGAGCTTGCCGGCCACCTAAACTGAGCGATCGGGGGAGAAGGGCCTTAATCAGGGAGGTGACCAAGAACCCGATGGACACTCTGTCACAGCTCCAGAGGTCCTCTGTGGAGAGAGGAGAACCTTCCAGAAGGACAACCATCTCTGCAGCAATCCACCAATCAGGCCTGTATGGTAGAGTGGCCAGACGGAAGCCACTCCTTAGTAAAAGGCACATGGCAGCCCACCTGGAGTTTGCAAAAAGGCACCTGAAGGACTCTCAGACCATGAGAAAGAAAATTCTCCGGTCTGATGAGACAAAGATTGAACTCTTTGGTGTGAATGCCAGGCGTCACATTTGGGGGAAACCTGGCACCATCCCTACAGTGAAGCATGGTGGTGGCAGCATCATGTTGTGGGGATGTTTTTCAGCGGCAGGGACTGGGAGACTAGTCAGAATAAAGGGAAAGATGACTGCAGCAATGTACAGAGACATCTTGGATGAAAACCTGCTTCAGAGCGCTCTTGACCTCAGACTGGGGCGATGGTTCATCTTTCAGCAGGACAACGACCCTAAGCACACAGCCAAGATATCAAAGGAGTGGCTTCAGGACAATTCTGTGAATGTCCTTGAGTGGCCCAGCCAGAGCCCAGACTTGAATCCAATTGAACATCTCTGGAGAGATCTTAAAATGGCTGTGCACCGACGCTTCCCATCTAATCTGATGGAGCTTGAGAGGTGCTGCAAAGAGGAATGGGCAAAACTGGCCAAGGATAGGTTTGCCAAGCTTGTGGCATCATATTCAAAAAGACTTGAGGCTGTAATTGCTGCCAAAGGTGCATCGACAAAGTATTGAGCAAAGGCTGTGAATACTTATGTACATGGGATTTCTCAGTTTTTTTTATTTTTAATTATTTTGCAAAAACCTCAAGTAAACTTTTTTCACGTTGTCATTATGGGGTGTAGTGTGTAGAATTCTGAGGAAAAAAATGAATTTAATCCATTTTGGAATAAGGCTGTAACATAACAAAATGTGGAAAAAGTGATGCGCTGTGAATACTAACTGGATGCACTGTATATATATGGAAGGATTTTAGATAGAGCTCTTTATTCATATTGCTCTTTTTTCTTTCTGGGTGGGAGGGTGAATGCTGAGTTCTTTTTTTTTTTTTAATTGATTTTTAAGCGTACTGTCGTATTTACCATGTTAATCTTATCTGTTTGAGTTGTATTCTGTTGCAATGTTATTTTTTCAAATAAAGGGAAAAAAACAAAAAAGGAGCTGAAACAAAGGACAACTTGCAACTAATTGCCATCCTCTAGTCCCTTTGTAATCTGCATTCTCACTAGCAGTAACTCATTGCCAATGCATAGTGCTCCATAATTATTGAACTTACCTTAATGCAGAGCAGCAGGGTGACAAAGAAAATGGAGGTGAGAAAAAAGATAAAGAACATCAGAAACCAGGCACTCCAGTGTAACCAGTTGCTGAGCCCCATCATGCGCATATACTCCTGTGGAAACAGATAGCAAAAAATGTTACACTGTTGTTACACAAGTCTAAAAGGCTTCAGTTTAAATATATCTCACTCTGCCAGGACATGTTCAATAGGTAGTCTCTATTCCATTACCATATCTATACTAATAAAAGGCAAAGCCCTCACTGACTCACTCACTCACTGACTGACTGACTGACTGACTCATCACTAATTGTCCAACTTCCCGTGTAGGTGGAAGGCTGAAATTTGGCAGGCTCATTCCTTGCAGCTTACTTACAAAAAGTTAGGCAGGTTTCATTTCGAAATTCTACGCGTAATGGTCATAACTGGAACCTCTTTTTTATCCATACACTGTAATGGAGGAGGCAGAGTCACGTATCGCGTCATCACGCCTCCTACGTAATCACGTGAACTGAAAACAAGGAAGAGATTTACAGCACGACTCAAACGCGGGAACGAAGGTAAATGAAGTTAATTGTTGAGTGTCTTTTAATACTGTGTAAGCATACATATTAACACATGTGCAATTAAACGTGTGCATTTACGGGGTGATTTCTCAGGCTTAAAAGCTCGCCTTTTATCAAACGCGGGAACGAAGGTAAATGACGTTAATTGTTGAGTGTCTTAATACTGTGTAAGCATACATATTAACACGTGCAATTAAACGTGTGCATTTACGGGGTGATTTCTCAGGCTTAAAAGCTCGCCTTTTATTAAAAAGGTAAATGCAAACTGTTTTCATTCTGAAGGGCACAAACCACGTTAGATTTCAGCCGTTAAATGCGCAAAAATATCGGTACACCAGATAAATAAGCGCAACATATTATCAGTTGTATTGTATGCTTACAATACATACAGAAATGTGTTAATCGTTAACTAATAGTATGAGATGGTGTTTTTCGCCTTGATTTAAACGATTGCATGTCTTGGTGGGTTTGCGTAGCTTATTGTCAATAACTTTACACCTCTTTTTAAGACTTATTGACTGAAACGGGCTTTAACGAAAAAACTTAGGGCTTCGCTACAGGATACACCCTCCACAAGTTAAGGAAGTAAAAATAAAGGTGTATATTTCTGTTTTATTTAAACCTTTTAAGTTCGTATGCATAGCCCCATTTGGCTGTTTTAGTTTTTTTTTTTTTCTTTCTTCAGTAATATTTAATCTCCTTAAAGAAAAACAACATATGCATTTTACTTTTTTTGTATCTCTTTAGTAATATTTTAGTATAAAAGGATAAACAGTATTTAAACCTTTTATGTTACTTTATAAAGTTATTTTACACAAAGTTGAAAAATTAATAAGAAAGCTACATATTTTGGCAGCTGCTGCTTTAATTTTCAATGAAATGAAAAAAGCTCTCCAAGAGAAAACCTCAATGAAGAAGAAACAGTCTGCACTATCTAAAAAGGAGAAACCCTCATTTATAAAGGTTTGCTGCAGATGACTTAACTGAAAATAAATGAATAGTTCCTATGTGTATAATACATATTTATCTATTTGACTTATGCCTTTATTCCAGCAACTTGCAACATCTGAGGTACAATTTGTTACATTACTTTTGTTTTTTGCAGCACAGGCAGGTGAAGTGACTTTCTCAGGGTCACACAGTGGTGTCAGTACCAGGATTTGAACTGACAAGCTCCGGGTTTGCTGAAATATTACTGAAGAAAGAAAAAAAACGAAAACGGGCAAATGGGGCTATGCATACAAATGTCTATCCATCCATTATCCAACCTGCTATATCCTAAATACAGGAGCCGTGGTGGCTCTGAGGCTAAGGATCTGCGCTGGTATCCAGAAGGTTGCCTGTTCGAATCCCCGTCACTGCCAAAAGAGATCCTACTCTGCTGGGCCCTTGAGCAAGACCCTTAACCTGTAATTGCTCCAGGGGCGCTGTACAATGGCTGACCCTGTGCTCTGACCCCAAGGGGTATGCGAAAACTAACATATTTTATACGAGAAATCGTATAAGATGAAATAAAGAACAAAAAAAAAAAATATCCCTGCCAACACAGGGCACAAGGCAGGAAACAAACCCCGGGCAAGGTGCCAGCCCACCGCAGGGCGCACACACACCCACACACCACGGACAATTTAGAATCGCCAATGCACCTAACCTGCATGTCTTTGGACTGTGGGAGGAAACCGGAGTACCCGGAGGAAACCCAGACAGACACGGGGAGAACATTCAAACTCCACGCAGGGAAGCGAACCCGGGTCTCCTAACTGGCACCTTTCACTGCGCGACCATACCGCCCGCATACAAACTTAAAAGGTTTAAATAAATAAAACAGAAATATATACCTTTATTTTTACTTCCTTAACTTGTGGAGGGTGTATCCTGTAGCAAAGCCCTAACTTTTTTCATGAAAGCCCCTTTCAGTCAATAAGTCTTAAAAACAGGTGTAAAGCTAAACTTGCAGCACCGCTATTCAATTACACTTGCCTAACGCCTCTCCTAAGAGGAGATACTGTGGGATCTGGGCATCAGTCAAAGCACCAATCACAGGCCCGATTAGAAAGTGGGAAGCTGTGATTTGTCGTCCCTCCCATGTAACAATCACAGCCCGTGTTACAACGCACTATGTATGTATGTGTATATGTATATATGTGTATGTGTGTGTGTATGTATGTGTGTATATGTATGTGTATATATATGTTGATATGTGTATATACAGTATATATATATATATATATATATATATATGTAGATATGTGTATATGTAGATATGTATATGTATATATATGTTTACATAACCTCTTTAACACACTACTTCTCCGCTGCGAAGTGCGGGTATTTTGCTAGTTAACATTATATTGTCTAAAACCAATTCTAAAACCATGGGTCTCTACTCTTTTAGGAACGCTTTCTAGGAAGTGTATCTTGTGGGAAGTTGCACTCATTCAGCCAAAAAAGCATATGTGAGATCTGGTACTGATGCTGAATAAGAAAAGCTGGCTCACAATCAGCATTCCAATTCAACCCAAAAGTGTTCAGTAGGGTTGAGGTCAGGGCTCTGTGTAGGCCACTCTTCCACACCAAACTTGTCAAACCATGTCTTTATTTACGGACATGGCTTTGTGCACAGGGGCACAGACATGCTGGAACAAAAAAGGGTTGTGGTGGACGACCGGGGCCCTTGCCTGGCTGGGACGCCCCTGCAATGGAAGGACCAGGGGAGATGGCATATTCAGGGCAATACCTCCCACAGAACAGGAGAGGACAACTCCCTTGGCTTACAGTGGAGCCACAGGTTTGGAGCTTAGAAGCTCAACCATGCTGGGGCCCATGGTGACCGCCAGGGGGTGCCTGGACATTTCTGAGCCCTGGGTTGCAGCACTTCTGCCATACCCATAAGTGCAACCGGAAGATGATCTGGGAGCACCTGGAGTCGGGAGGAGGTAGACAAAGCTTGCTGGGAGAGGAGTGGAGGAGGCAGAGAAAGAGAGAGAGAAGGAAGAAAGAACTGTGTTTTGGTGCTGTACTGACCATGCTGTGAGAGTGGGGAACGGGGGAAAGCGTTGCCCACTCAGAAAAGAAATAAAACGTGTGTGCTGGACAGAACTTGTGTCTTGCGTCTGTCTGTGTTGGGTAGGGTGGCTGGTACGCCCCCTGGTGGTCCACAGGGTCTTTGCCAAACTGCTGCCACAAAGTTGGAAGTGGACAATTGTATAAAATACGTTTGTATGCTGTAGCATTAACAGTACCCATCAATGGAGACAAGGGACCTGTCCCAGACACTGAAAAACAGCCCCAGACCATTATCTCTGCTTCACAAAACTTTACAGTAGGCATAATGCAGTCCAGAAATGTGTGTTCTATTGGCATCCGCCAAGCCCATATTCGTCCATCAGACTGCCAAATAGCCATGTGTGATTCATCACTCCACAGAACATGCTTCCACTGCTCATGAGTGCATTGGGAGCATGCTTTAAACTACTCCAGTGGATACTTTTAATTGCGTAAAGTGATCTTAGGCTTGTGTGCAGCTGCTCAGCCATGGAAACCCATTTCATGAAGCTTCTGACGACAGTTCTTCTGCTGACGTTGTATGATCTACCAATTCTTGGTTGAGCTATTTATGCTCTTAGATCTTCCACTTCACAAATAAAGCAGTTACAGTTGACAGGGGCAGAACTGACACAGCATAAATTTCATGCACTGACTTGTTGCAAAGGTGGCACCCTGTGACAGTGCCGTGTTTAAACTGCTTTCTTCAGTATGACCTATTTTACTGACAGTGTTTGTCAATGGAGATTGTATGGTTATACAGCATGGCTGATTTTAAATACTTGTTAAAAATGAGTGCGGCTAAAATACCTGAACTCAGTAATTTGGAGGGGTGCCCACATACTAACATACATTTCATATCTTCTTGAAATGGCACTCTTAAGTCTGCAGATCCCTATTACACAACTCTCAGCAAATAATCATTGATTCTTGTAGCTCCTACTTTCCGAAACTCTCTTTAAACTTGAGTTTGAGACAGAAGATTCGTGTCTCCTGTATGGCTTTTTTATCATGGTCCTTCTTATAAAGGGGTTTCGAAAAGACTTACTGTTCACTGTGAGAGTAAGGTCAACACCATGCTGTACCCTATCATGGACTGCAAGATGTGAAAGCACTATCCAAAGTAATATATAATTCATGCCTCACTGTCTGTATGGGTCTTCTTCCCACTTCTGAAGAATATGTACTTATCTATTACTTACCCAATGCTGTTTGTAAATTTGGATGAGAAGTTAAAATTTTAATTAACGTTTTTATAGAGAACAATGATAAAATTCCTGACGCAAATGTCTTCTAATTCTGAACAAACAGCAAGAAATATCAAAATATTAAAGAAAAAAATGTCAATTTACTTGTGTTGCATAATCCATGTGTCAGATATGCATTTGTATGCTGACAACATCCCAACCACTTGTATTGTTGCTAAAATATTACTAAATTAACTACATCTACAGAATACTCTCACGAAAAGCTAGGGAGCGCATTCAAAGGGGGTCAAGCTTTAAGTGGTGATTCTAAACTGTCCATGAATGAGTGAGTGTATGTGTGAGTGAGACAGGAGTGTGCAAAGTAGTTCTGCATTGACAGGGCTTGGTTCCTGCCAAGCACCTAGTGGTGCCTCCCTGTGATGCCATAATGGATAAGGATGAAATCTATGTTACTGTACATTTCTCAGTTTGTGTGCTCATAATAAACTCTGAGAAAAGGGAAACTGAACTGAAAATAACCCACATGGTAAAGAAAAGTGAAACTAAAAAATGTCCTATCCTGTGTGAATTCCTATCTTGTGCACTACACTACCAGATGATAGGTAACCTGGAGAAACATGCACTGTAAAATGAATAAAAATTTTGCAGAAGTCATTTTTTTAATGATATAAATGGAACATGAATACAGTTAACAAAGTGAGCATGAAAAAGACTCAATTTATGCAAACTGCATTCATTTTAAAATGCTCAAACTAGACTGGTGACATTTAAGATTTGTTTTTAAACTGATTCACACAGAGATTACTTTACCACCTGATATTATTGCTCTTGGAAATTTTATAGCTTTTGTAATTATGAGAATCAGGAGGTCTATTTTATTATAAAAAGTAAAATTACACAACTAATGTACTCAAGCCTACACATTGATTTGCAAATTTGCTGCCTAAGTAAAGCAAAAACTGTATAAACTAATACAAACAAATGTCATTAAATCTTGAAGATGAAGGTAAAAGACTTTTGTCACAACTGGGAGCAAAAAAGAAACAGTACATTTTCTAAAAGATGTGGTGTTTTTAAAAAAAATCAAACTGAGTTCTGACAAAGGAAGTTTATTGAAAGTGCTTTCGTTTAGTAGAATTTAGTATCAGAAGCAATCGAGAAAACAATAGCGTTAAACTAAAACAACAGACGTGTAAAATAATGGAGCGATCTAAAAATGCTGAATATTGGAAAGGCTTGTGGAATGAGTGCACACAAAGCATACTCATATTTTATTTAAAGACAGATCAATGCTATAATGAACAAAAGCCTGTTTTACTTGCTATAACCTTTCACATTATGTTCCTGGTGCTGTTCTGCCTTGGGGAACCAGAACAGAATTTTAAGGCTCTCTATATTCACATTTATAAATTATTTCCTTTTTCACTTTCTCATGTTCACACTGGCTATTTAAAAATAAAAGATTTTTTCAGTCAGTCATTATCCATCCCGCTATATCCTAACACAGGGTCACGGAGGTCTGCTGGAGCCAATCCCAGCCAACACAGGGCACAAGGCAGGAACAACCCCCGGGCAGGGCGCCAGCCCACCACAGGGCACACACACACACACCCACACACTAGGGACAATTTAGAATCGCCAATGCACCAAACCCGCATGTTTTTGGACTGTGGGAGGAAACCGGAGCACCCGGAGGAAAGCTACGCAGACATGGGGAGAACATGCAAACTCCACGCAGGGAGGGCCCAGGAAGCAAACTCAGGTCTCCTTACTGTGAGGCAGCAGCTTATATAATCTTATAAAAGATTATAAAGTGCAAAAAAAAACAAGTTTCTTTTTAAAACCTTCAAAAGCAGCATTTGATCACGTGGTTTCCTTTTATATATAATGGTCAAAACACAAACATTTAATATAGTATACCTCTAGTCATTATAAAATGGCTGCCTGAAACCTACAGCTGGTTCACTTCAGCTATTTTATGCTTTACATTGCAAGAACTACACACTAAACTCTCCACTTACACAGTGGATACATTCTCAGAAAGGCTGTGCATAAATTAATTACATATATTTTAGCTTACTGCATATAAAAAGGTGTCAAAAGCAGGTTTGCCTGTTGGTTATATATTATGTGAAACTGGGGCCCAAACTGCTGTGTGACATCAGCTAAATAAATAAATGTGACTCACTTAACAGCATAGCCACCACAGGACCATTTTCAGTGTGATTCCACATATTGAAGTAACAATTCCATCTACTTGTGCTTGGGTAAGGGATTAGTTTTGCCAGGAATTAATGTGTTTGGGTCCAAATCATCTATTAATTTTGTTGAAATGCAGAATATTAATACAAATCATTGACAAAGTCTTACCTTCAGCTTTCGCTCCTTTTCCTGTACTACTGCTCGAACAATATTTAGAGCAGTGTAAGTAAAACTAAGCATAAGCAACAGGGGCAGCTGGTTCTGAATGGCCAAGATGAAGAGGTCATTAATGTATGTAGGAAAAGGAAAGCGGGCTAGGTTTACAGAGATTCGTTCAAGCACTTTTGATCCTGATCCATTGCCGTACAGGCTGATAATTGCAAGGTCCACTGCATGTTGAACAGCCAGGAATCCCTCTCGGTAGTAACCTATTTGGAAATTGCAAAGTATTTAGTATACAAAATAAAGAACCACATATACTACGCAACAAAGAAAATCATGTCATGTAGCCATAGTTTGTACTGCTGAGTATACTCCATGAACAAAAAAACGAAAGAAAATAGGTTTTTTTTAACAGTCTTACCCTGATAGCAAGTAAAAGTTATCAGTAAAAGTTCAGATGTCTATGGACAGGGGGAAAAAAACAGCCTGAAGTGTAAAATAATCATCATGATACCAAACTAGATAATACCAACCTAAGTGAAATCACATGTAACCTAGAATCTAGAATCAGTCTTATTACAGATGCAAGATACAGAATTGAGACTTCAGCAAATTAAATTTAATATAAGCAGCACTCCAGACAAAATTCATCTCAAGGAGCCAGTGGCTCCTAAATGAAAAAAATTAGGAACCAATAGCTTTAATTTATGTGCCAAATAATCAAATGTGTAAAATATTAATCTTTTAGTCTCTTACCTTTCTAACCTCCATATATGTGTGCCTAATTCTTTTCCTTCTGTGCATTGCATCTTTCCCTTGTATTTTTTATCTGTCTTGCTGATTTGGGTAGCTAAATGTCATAATGATTTTCACATGATGTACAGTCATTAAGAACACTGCATTCAGGCTCTGAGTCCATGTCACTGAATGTCAGTGTCAGAGGGCCATCCAGTATAATAGGTCTTCTTTTCCTCTTATTTGATGTGAGTCAGCAGCCTTTTAAAATACATTCTGAAGACTTTTAGCTGTCCAGTGTTCATTTTGTAATCAGCAGAAAGAGGGCTTTGCTCCAGATGAGGAAATAAGTGTCCCTTCCAGTGGACAGGGCAAATGGGCACAGTGAAGAAAAAAGTAACAAATTCTTTTTAAAAAGGTTTAGCTCAATGTTAGCTGTCCAGTATTCATTTTGTAAAAAGAAGAGCATTTCAACAACAAAGGCTCAGCTGTGGAAATGAGTGTCCCCTCCATTGGACGAGATAGAGCAGCACTTTAAATATGAAATTGATATAGAAGAATGTCTACAGTCTTTAAAAATACATTTTGAACAATTTTAGCTATATAGTGTTCATTTTGCAAGAAGCTTACAGGGGTATGTATTTCTACATCAAAGGCTCAGCTGTGGAAATAATTGCCCCCTCTGGGGGAAGGGATGGAGGGGCACAGTAGACATGAACAAGCTATAAAAGACTAACACACTGTGCACTATTTTAATTATCCAGTGTTAATTTTGCAAGGGGGCACAGCAGATAAAGATTATAACTGAATGTAAGGAACCACATACGGCATGAAAGTTGATTAGTATATTTATTTTAATGATTTGTCTTTTAAACATATTTTTACAGAATCCTTGGGTGTCAAATAATGAATTACTGTTATTAATATTTTACTAAATCTTATTTTCCATGTTTCTTTGTTGATGAGCTCCAGCTGAAAAATGTATTGGTAACAAATAACAAAGTGGCATTTATCAATACCATTTTAACAAAATTTACTGTCTGCCATCAATCACAGAGAATCCCAGTAAAACAGCAATAACATGTAATACACCTGCAACCTAAAACACAGACTTCATGACATCACTGTGTGGAAGAAAACAGTGGGCAGGTGGCTACACGTACAAGTTTACTGATGGACAGCCCAGCATTTTTCAAGGAGCATGCCTTAAATGAAAAGAGAAATGGCATGCAAACATGTGCGAACGCAAAGAGATTAGTGACAATCACACCTTAGTATACATGCATCAAGTCAGAAGGATCAACTGAATTCCATGGCAACAGATATCTTGGGGGGCTTGCATGATGAGCAGATGAATTTCAAATGTTTTGCATGTCTTCTTTACATTTTGATTACCTGTTGCATCATATTCCGTTAACGGCACATCCTCTCAACAATAAAAAAATTGCCTTTTGAAGGTGATACAATATAATTAGTTTCAAGTTTCAATGATTTCATTCGCTACTGTTGATATAAGTAGAAATGACAATCGCCTCAGCCAATTTTGGTCACATCTGCAACCATTTTAGTCGCACCCTGTAGCCCTGACAAAGTTAATATAAAGTTTCACACATAGCAAGTAAAAATGTTAGATTTGAATGCACTGTGGGAGGTTTTAAACTTAAAATAAACCTTACATGAAACGCATGGTAGTTGTAGTGAATTTATCACTTTCTTTTCAGGTGTATAGATGTGCTTAAGAAGACTAACAGCATGTTAGGTTAGGCCCAATTAGTGACGTTCAAATCAAAGTAGGTTATGTTTAAGCTATACATTAGCACCTGGGAAGCTTCAACTAGTGTTCTGTGCACAGTTTTGGTATCCATATTATAAAAGAGGCATACTAGCATTAAAGAAGGTCCAGAGAAGAGAGACTAGTTTGAGTCCAATATTGTTAGGTATTAGCTATGAGGAAAGATTAAAGGAATTTAACCTTTTCAACTCAAGCAAACATAAATAAAGAGGTGACATAATTGCAGTGTTCACAATTATGATAATCATTAACATAGTGGTCCCAACCTATTATTTTCAATTGAGTTATTCAACAATAGCAGAGGGACAGAGATGGAAACTTACTAAAGGTATGTCAAATATTTCCACAAAGAGAACTACTGGCAAATTAAATAAGTTACTAAGTAGTGTACTAGACAGTAGTACTTTAGTGGTCTTCAAAACTTGACAAGCTTTATTAGTCTGAATGACTAGTTCATATCAAAAGCATTACAATGTTCTAATGAGAAAACAAACATGTGCTAAGATAAGTCATCTATTGTTGTACATTATATACACAGAAACTGTGACACTTCATCATCCATCTCTAGCTTCTTAATGTTTTGTTCCTCTTCCTTAGCTGGACAGTTCAGGCACCTTCTGTCTGCACCTCATTGACCTTGTTAAACATTAAAACTGTGCCTGTAACATAAAACAATGAAGGGGCAAAGTGTTCCTTATGGTTCACAACCTTTTACTTAATGGAGGGTTACCCAGTTCTCTTAGTTGTTGGACAGACTACACTATTATATCCTGGTGGTACATTTTTCTGCTCCTTTCACGATGTACACTTTCCCAGACCTTGAAGCTTACCTATAAACTCATCAGGGCATTAAATGAAATAATGCTCCCAAACTGGTGGTCACCCAGTATCACTGGCAAGGCCACAAGAGTTCCCTTTGTCAGTGAACATTATGTCAAGGTGTCTTATAGCTCAACTCCTGTCTTGTATTGTGTACCAGCTGTTATGGCGTTGTCCTAAGTGGGCTATTTGTCATAATGGTTTTATCTCTCAATCATTCACCAAATGAGTCATCTCCATAAGTATCTTTCCACACATAGCTAGATTTCTAGACTTCTTGCAGTTGTAGTCACTCACTTGTCATATGCAAGATATTGTAGGTAGGCGTAAGAGGATAAGGATGTTTTCCCACTGATTTGAAATTTGGTAAAAGATCTGACTGTTAGAAGTAAGAAAGCATTAGGCATGCCCACCTGCTAGTATTCTATCATAATTTCTGGCAAAATCATCACTGTGTCTCAAGAAAGCATTGATTATGTATGACTAAGAACAATTATTGGGTCTCCAGTAAGATAATTAGGTTAGTATACTTTAAGTGTACAAGTTTTGGAAAAAAAAAATCTGAATTCTGGCCCACCTCTACTTAAGTGAATCATATGTTTTTTCCATTTTTGTTGTTATGTGCAATGCTGTCAAATACCAATTCTGTGGTTAACGCGTTTTCATGTTCAGAGGTAAGCTGGTAGTGTGTTTGCTGTTTGACAATGAGTTAGGCTTCCATGCTGAAGTGTTTTCCTTTTGTATTGTGTTATTCATACGACTTTCAAATCCAGCTGACTTTGCTAGATCTTAATGATTTTTATTTCCCCAATTAAAAATCACTTCTGGAGGAGAAAACTTTCATGTGATTTTATGGTCACTGCCTTGGTGATCAGAACAAGATTTTTCTACAGGATAAATTAATAAGTGAGTGTATTATAGTCAAGGGCTAGAAATTAAAATTGCATCATATTGACTGCTTTCTGACTATCGATAATATCCTGAAGAGCTCTAACAAGCCAACAATAAATTGCAGAATAAAGAGAGTGGTATACAAGATCTGCAAGCAAAACTGATGATTATTTACTTGAACACATATCTCTTTGGTGTTTATGACATGCATCTTGCATCATGTATCTAACAGAAGCTCTTATATTCATTAGTAAAATATGATGTGCATCTTTTTCATCTCCTTTCTGAAAAGGGCCAAAGCTTAAGTTAACATAAGGTCAGTTTACTCTTCCCTACCTGGAGTGCCTCCTTCACTGTCTGCTCGCTCCCGAGGGCCAGGGAGTTGGAACATTGGAAACAAGTATTGGGTGTGCCAGTCACGATCATTGTTAGGGTTCAGTCTTGTCCTCTCCGATGGGGGAGCATTGCGAGGGCTATACTTGAACCTCAAATGGTATTTGACCTTTGGTGGAAAAAGAAAAGGAACACATTAGGAAAAATACTGGAACATGTACAGGTAAGTGTGCATTCTTGCCAAAATATTGTACATCTAAAGACTGCAAACCATTGTGTTTGAAACCATTTAGTTTATTTTTTTTTTGTCTCAAATACATGAAGTTACAAGATTTTTTTTAAACAATAAAATATTGTCAAACTGTTTTGAACAGCTGGAATAAGATTAACTACTACTGGCTAATGTCTCTTTAAAAAGAAAAACTGATTTAAAAGCAGCCCAATCCTTCATTTTCGTCTCTAAAAACTCAAAGTGTAAGTTAGTTTTCATAAAAGGCATCATATCATTATTCCAGTTCCATCTCACTTCAGACTGATGCCACCAATTTACTAGCCTTGTTTAAACTCTATTATATTTTTGACACTGTTGTAACCATACTTAATACTAGTAAAACATTAACATCTCTGTAATACAGCATATAAAAACATTTTGGTTCCTCGTATTCAATTCTGGTCTACATGCTAATAAATGAGAGTGTATAAAGCATGTTCTTCTCTTAAGTGAAAAAGAAACAACATTTTACGTGCTGGGATAAAAACCTTTCTTTCATATTACTCCAAAATTAGGAGTAGACACCCATTGTTTTACCTTCATATATGAATAAAATGTGCTACAAAGCTTGAAGCAAACAAATTAAAAGCATTTTCTCACCTTGAGGGGTAAAGGCTCTTCAGAATGATTGAAATGGTGGTCAATCACCAAAGCAGCCAAAATGTTCTCAGAATCCGGGTCATTCTTTATGTACTGTTCAAATTCTTTCTCAGTGTCAAAACCATGAACTGGAAAAAGAAAATAATTAGATGTCTCATACAGTGTGCTCGAGCGAATCTATGGTACAACTGCTGTGCCCAAAATTGGATATTGTAATCACATCTATCAATATGAACAACTATTAGCTATAATAGTTTGCCAAAGGTAGTACATAATGAAAATGTTCATTACATCCAGCGATATTGCTCCTTTCATCATCATGACCAGAAATATTTTATACATAGAGTGGTTAGTTTAAGAGACAGCATATCACTTGGCCTGTTCACACTGAGCCACTTCAGAAAAGATGTGCTTACATGAAGGCTTGATACACAGAGACCTTGAGCAGATTTTGCCCAATACACATTGCTGCTCTGTATACTTATGATGAATTTGCAGTCTTTCAGGGACTTTTTCTTATGTTAATTTTGTACATCTATTGAGATTTTGAAATACCTCTTTGAAAATCTTTCTCAGGTTTTCAATACGCACATTTTTAGGACCAATATGTAAAGGCACACTAATTACATTTTCAGAATATGTACAACTTTTTTACCCCAGGTACATATTAATGTATAATAATTAGTCTAGCTACTCGGGTATCTGATTTTGACAATATACTTCATATCTACATACAACCCGTTAACATTTATCCATTTCTTCTTACGTTATTCAAACAAAAAAAAAAAGTAAACAGTATGTAAAGTGACTTAATAAAAAAACAGAGGACAAATTTATAACTCGATGATGTGGTTGATTCTCTTATTAGGGCATAACAACATGGTTGCTTTTTTACTTATGTTTTTAAAAGAAAAAACAAAGTCATATGTGTTCAGTATTAGACACAAGAAACCAATCCTCACCACAAGCTTTACTCAGAATCACCACTGAATTAAGTCATTCATTCATTAAAAGTGTCTTACAGCAGAACTATAATATGAGATGAACACAATGAAGCAAAGACTGACTTCAAGAAATAAATCTTGAGCTGTCTCTAATCATGCAAGTGTGTATATCGTGTGAACAGCATCATGGTGAAGCAGACTAACAAGACCATCCATCCATCCATTTTCCAACCCGTTGAATCCGAACACAGGGTCACGGGGGTCTGCTGGAGCCAATCCCAGCCAACACAGGGCACAAGGCAGGAACTAATCCTGGGCAGGGTGCCAACCCACCGCAGGACACACACAAACACACCCACACACCAAGCACACACTAGGGACAATTTAGAATCGCCAATCCACCTAATCTGCATGTCTTTGGATTGTGGGAGGAAACGGAGTGCCTGGAGGAAACCCACGCAGACACGGGGAGAACATGTAAACTCCACGCAGGGAGGACCCGGGAAGCGAACCCAGATCCCCAGGTCTCCCAACTGCGAGGCAGCAGCGCTACCCACTGCGCCACCGTGCCGCCCACTAACAAGACCTGTGTTACAAAATATATTTTATTAATAGTGTTGAAACGTAAAATTATCTTAATGGTCTAGATCCCCTTGACAGTATTAATCAACAACCCTTAACATTTAATGTCTCAAGTAAAATGCAATTTAATCAATCATACATTTTATAAACATGCTTATTCTGATTGACAAAAATAGAGAACTAAAGCCTGTTGGCATAAACTACACTATTTTTAGATCATAACCCAGTTACTATACTTGGGGTTCATACATTCCACCCATATATGAGTGAGTTTTTCCTCAAGCACTGCAATTTTTACCAAAACATTTCAAAGAAATGTCCCTGTAGAAGTGGGGATAGGTGTTTGCATAACTGTGATTCACACCTGTTCAGAGTTTGTTTGTGCCCAATGCTGCCAAGACAGGCTCTGACGATCACAAACCTAATATTCATTTATATGGTTCAACAGGAATGTACAACAATTTTCCTTTAAAAAATTCACACATTTATCCATGCATTTGCTGAACCCACATTTTTCCTTTACAGAGCCTATCCTGGAGGCAGAAAATACCCCAGGACAGGATAGCACTCACACAGCATATTCACACAACACCCAAGCTCTCTCACACACATACACAAACTGTTTCAGAGTCAATTTAAATTTGCCAATTAACCTAATATGCAGATCTTCAAGGTGCACAAGAAGACTTAACTATTCTTTGAAAACACATGAGGACAAGCAGAGAACATGCAAAACCTGTATAGACACTGTTTGGGCCAGGCCAGTTTCCTGGAACCAGATGTGTCACTACTGACTACAATGATGCCATGTTATCTACAAATAAGAAAATGCAACCATACTTTTCTGTTGGTAATGTTTTGCCCCAAAAACCACTTAATAGTTCTGATTTTTCAGGTACTGTTGAAATTGTTGAGTGTTAAAAAAAATGCTCAATAAAGAAGTAAAAAAGAAAAAAAAAATAACTACTTTGGTTTCTGCCTTTGTGAAATATACAACTAGGAAGCACTCTGGCATGTGGAGATACAGAATCAGATTAAGCTGAAATATTAAATGAACAAATGAATTAATAAATAGTGGGCAGCTCTACAGTACTCTCATGGAAATGATTATGTAGAATATTTGCTATATAGCTTGGGCCAGATCAAATGCTAATGGCCTATCCCATGAAGAATGAGTGTTTGTGCTTACATTTTTATCCAAATAAATATTCTTAATATAAAACAAAGGTTTTGCAATAAATTTGCTTTTTAGTGTTTCTTCTTTAGTCCTGCGGTGGGTTGGCACCCTGCCCGGAATTGGTTCCTGCCTTGTGCCCTGTGTTGGCTGGGATTGGCTCCAGCAGACCCCCGTGACCCTGTGTTCGGATTCAGCGGGTTGGAAAATGGATGGATGGATGTTTCTTCTTTAACTGCCCACACTAACATTATTAAAAATGCCATTGGGTGTGAGTGTACAATCTACGAATTTATGTACTAATAAAAAGAAAAAGAAATTGTCAGTCACATAAAATTATTTCTAATCCAAACAAAATCTCTGCTGCTTTTCATTCATTTCATAGCTATAGGGAGGCACAGTGGTCTATGCATTAATACTGTTGTCTTCAGAGTCCTGGGGACTCATTTATAAAGCTTGTGTACATACAAAAAGTGTCTTGAAATCTGTGTACGCAACTTCCCATGCAAATGTCAGGATTTACAGTATAAAAGAAAACTTGACTGGGAAACATGCAAATATTTACAGCAACTCTGACTCATGCACACACAATATTTCTGAGAAACTGGGAAATGGCAACAACCAAGATCAAGTAGAGAAATGCAGGCATACCAGCTAAATGACAACTCGCAAGCGCAGTAATTCATATCACCTAGCTGTTGTTATAATGTGCACTAACGTGACAAACATACTAAAGTTCAAATGTGATGAATATGATGTACTGTACAGACTGTATTTTAGTTCCCTTTTAAGAGGACCAATGCTGCATATTTGTACTTAAGAACTTTTTTATATTTTCCATCAGTTTAGGATACCTGTTGTCACTTGACAGGGAACTGGCTGACACGTCAGGAATATCTCAGCCAAGCTTCACACTGTCATGTCCACTGCGCTGGAAGCCTTTAAATGACTGACAAAGTGCTACATTCAGTTTTCAGTGTGCATGCATATACATATAACAACCTAAAAATATGCAGCAGTGTCAGATTTTCCTAACATAACTGGAGCACTTAAAAGCACTCATATTACAATTATAGGTGCAGCAAGAATGAAGCTGCATGTGTTAACCATAAGCAGTTACATTCTATTAACATACAAGTCATTTATGTTGCCAAGATGAGAATGACAATTGTCAGGACTGCTCAGGCATAATGCCGCATAAAAAGGCATCTCCAATTACAGATGCCAATCACTGATCAAAATCACAGAATGTAGATGTGTTTTTCCTACTCCTGTTACATGCAACATTCCGTCGGTGACTAGCAATCCACTTAAACACCAGAAACTGGAAATTTTTTTAATTTTTTTTTTTTATTTCAGGCACAGTGTGGCTGGAGTGCATGGCATTTACAGCTGCAGTAACTTGTTGCCATTCAACTTATTTGTGTTTGTTGAGAACACCCACACTTTGACTAACAAATTATGGTTCTTTGCATGCCTCTAATTTAAAGATAAGAACTTCAATTTCACTCTACTGGATGCATCATGTAGGAGGTTGTTCTACCAGCCAAGTAAGGGCTGCAACGTTGTGGTTGCAAATGTATGAGGTTGATTAGTTCATATATGGTTGTTTCAAGGTGGAACTAGGAGGGGTTTGATGTGCATTCACAAACACACATTTACAAGATGATTGTAATTTATAAGGGTAAACTGCCTAGAAATGTGCATATGCCTGGTTTTATAGATTTCATTTTTTTTTTTGCATATGCATTTTCTGTTTTTTTGCCATATGCACATTTTCACACTCTAAATTATGCTAAGTTTTATAAATGAGGCTCCTGATTTCTCATCTTAGCCCAGGCACTGCTCGTATCTGTATGTGTTTTCTCTGCCACATCCTAATGATATGTGTATTAGATTAAAATGCAACTCTAAACTGGCCCAATACGAGTGATACAGGTGTGTGCCATTAGAGTGAACTGTGATGGACTGTTCCCATACACGTTCCTTCTTGTCATGCCCTCAATGCTTCTACCATACACACTGGTCCCTGCAACCGTAAACTGAATAAATGGGTTAGAAAATGGATGGATGGAAGAATATATACAGTATACAGGAAACTGTATAGGCTGTGCAGTCAAACATAGGGAAGGAAAACTGAAACAGCAGCAGGTGAATCATTCACTTTGTTAATTAGTATTTCCGCAGTATGCTACCACCAAAGTTTCTATGGGCACAAAGATGGAATGACTGGCATTAAACACCATAATAATGCAATCATGTAAAGATGGTGGGAAGGTGAAGATAAACATCTATACAATACAGGAACACAGTAATCAAATAGATGGTTCACAAAGAAGAGTGACTCTTAAATGGCCAACCAAGCAATCCTGATTTTTAAGAGAGCTCTCAGGATATCTAGAGTATCTTTGGGCAGTAGCTTATGAGTTTGTAGATGGGATAGGAGCTGAGAGGCTCTTGCAGGCAGCAATGTAGCTCAATCAATACTCAACATTTAACTGTGGCCTGTGTATTTAAAAAACAGAGCAATCATATGCATAATCTCCTCATGAAATATTATTCATATACTGTACAACATATTGTATTTCTATCTTATAATGTTACATTGCTTGCTTTCTTTGTTATACATTACTTTTTCTTGCATTTTGTTTCACTTTTTGTTATATCAGTGAAAAGGTCTTTGATCAAAAAGACTTCTTCCAAAAAGGGGTCAAAACTGGCAGTTAAACACTAACTGATTAATTGAAATAAAGCAATATTACCTTAAAAACCCTGCCACTTGAACACTCCATAACTGCTGAATCCTGGACATGCTGGAAAACCATAACTGCTAACTACTTAATCCTGGGACATCTAAATTGTGACACTCTAAATTAATGCATGGTCCAATAGAACCTGAAGAAGATAACAGCCAGTGCACAGAGAACACTTCAGCTATCAGAGACTGACAGAGCTTCTTAACTGCTACAGCAGCATTCATTCTGCCAAATTTCAAAGGGAATTTTCCTAGTAAACCATCTCAGAATGATTATTTAACACATGGTAAGAAGTTGGGCTTTGAGGGAGTACCGTAAGCAGAACTACCTTTCCACAGTTTATTATTTATTCAGCCATAGGTCCTGGTTTAAGAGTGGTTTCATTATAATTAATCTTTGTCATTATTATACATGAATTATTTTGTAACTATTATAGATTTTCTATTTGTTGCTTGTATGTTTTATGCATTCTTGAATATTCTGTTTATTAATTATTTTGTATTGATGCATGAGGTTAGTTTTGTTTTGTCTAGTTGTTTAAATTATGATACTAAATGTGGTGGGGGCATCTGATGCTGCATTTGGGGAGCTGCCCTCAGGGCTTTTTAAGAAAAAGCAGCTGATGAAGTAGCTGCTTCAGCACTGATGTTGTTTTTGTATTTTGAATTGTGTATTTTTCTGATTTGGAATTCCTGTTTTTTGACTCTATTCAGGGTGCTGTTTCTGGTTTTTCGTTTTACTGGCTTTGTTAGCTTTTAGATTTGCCAATATGGCAAACCTATTTTTTTCTGCCATTTTTGTGTAATCCTTTTTGAAATTCCTTTAATAAATATTGTAACATTATAGGAACTTTGTATAGTTTTATTGGGCCAGAGGTAATACATGCTTTTCCCCTTCTCCCTTTGATATCTGTGGCTTTTAAGCTCGTGCCCCACAGCTGGACCTCTGCAGGCTCTACGACTGCATCTGGAGTATGGGGCCAGGCTGCCTGAAGTGGTGAGGGCTACTGCGTTGATGCAGGCCTGGGGTGAAGAGCAGGTTTGGTTTGTGTTTTTGAGGCCAGTATAGATTTTGAGGTTTGAGAGATGGCAGGATCACAATACAGAGTGCTTCCCACATTGAACTTGGTCCATTCAGAAATGTTAAAGAAATGCAGCTAGTTGTTCAATTGAAGTTAAGAGAGATTATACTCCTTGTTCAAAATGCTTGAAATTAAAAGAGTCTGGCACTGGATTTTTTTTTCAGAACTGTTTATGTAATCTCTGAGGTGACGTTCCTCAATCTATTGTGTCCAAAACTCTGATTCTCCTTAAGACTAAATGAAAAAAGTATACCAGACATTAACAGTTTTTCAGTATATCTGAATATCATTTTCAGGGTAAACATCAGCAAACTAAAACATTATTCAGACTTTAGGGTGCAATAACATAGTGGTTATTACAGTATACGCTGTAGCTTAAGCAGAAGAATCATTCAGAAGTTAAAATAAAAATAATGAAAAGTGACTCACGTAAATACACCTCAGCTATAGTAAAGAATATACTTGAACTGTTGCCAATATAAGTAAAGCAAATGTAAGGTGATTGATTATTCCTCATTTATTTACAAGCTGTGTATCCCTAGCAATTCAGAGTCTATTAGATACAAAGGCTCCTACAGAAGATTCCCTGCGTTTCCTAGGAAAGTCTATTTTCTTCTGTCAGCTTATTTCTTTCTTTGCAGTTTTACAGGATCTAGTAACCTTCAGATACAGTATGTACCCATGAAGTAGCTAACCATCAGGGCAAACAAAGGTTTTATTTAGTAAGGATTTGTTTGCAGGCATCTTTCAATACAGGGCAGTGTGTAACTTGGTGCCAAATGTAACATTAAAAAAAACCCATCCACAATCATATCTACTTGAGATACCTTTGGTACTTACCACCAAGATCAGGCGTGAGTGATTTTCCCACTGAGGTGGCAAGGCGCTGAACAACACTGACATTTCCTGGGATGTAGGCAAGTTCAAAAGAACCCCATAGGGGAAGCTGTTTCACTGAAAACTTGTTATAAATTGTGGCATTTGGGAAAGCTTCTGAAGTAACACGCTGTCTCAGGGCAATTAAAATGGCAGAAAACAGCAGAGGGAGAGCAATCTCGATAATTGTCACAAAAATCTGCCTCTTCTGTAAAACAAAGCAAAGAAATAAAAATACTAAATTCTCATGATCAAAAGCAGTTAGGAACTCCAGTTTTATGGCTGCTTTTCATTATGTTTAAACCAAAGATTCAATGTGTTAAAACATTTTGCTTCCTATTTAATGACCTTCTTCACATTAATACAGCAAACAGATTAACAATTATTTTATATACCACTCATCCCTGGTAATAGCTCTCTAAACGTTCAAACCCCAACGTTTTAAAATAGATAGATATACCTTGCCCAATGCAAAACTTAAAATATTTACTTTGATATTTTGAATTGCAGTTCCTTCATATGATCAGCACAGTCTGCTTTACACATGGCACCTGTATTCTAGATTTTTTGAATGAGTTTAGGCAAATGTATAACTAAATACTCATCAGGTAAAAAGTACCAAAAAAAAACCTAACAGACCACCTAGGGCGATACTTTTTTAAAAGTGTATACCTGAAGAGAGACTAACTGTTAGGCATAGAAATTGACTAATTGCTTCTTTCCTGCAGAAGACACTAAAGTCAGCCTACAGACATCACAGGCATGTCTACTTCTGCTTTGAAAACCCCAAGGGCCATCTCTTCCAAATCATCAAAAAGAAACTATTAAGTTGTGACTTGACTGTGTTCATGTGGCATCCACATCTGCCTTGTTGAAGTACATTAATTATTGAGCATGCAAAGTAAACATCAAGATAATTTTTTGTGTGTTAGCAAGAATAAAACAAGAAAAGACATGAATGGCAATGGATGTTGTCGATATAAACAACACAGCTGCAGCCATGAAAATCCAGCCAAAATGGCAAAACCTGCAAGAAAAAACAACTGCAAAATTATGTCATGGTGACATCACAACAATAATGATAAAAATAAACTTAAGAAAAATTATTTTAATAGCAAAAACATAAAATAGAATGATTTTAAAGGCATTCATAAGCATTTATGACAGAAAGCAATCCATACTACTGATATGGGTTTTTAAAATGTGATGCTAAAAGAGGCATTCAAAAAGATTCAATGGGTATGACAGAAATAACCAAGCAAATCCCTTTATCTTCTCTCCAGTACTTTCCAGGTTCATGCTCCCCTTTGTTTTACTGGTTAGCTGACTTTCCCAATAACAATATTCACATTCCCCAGACCACTGACATTTCTCTAGGCAACACACATGCCACAACATTGTTTTAAGTATTTTTCCTACTCTTTCCAGTTACATACAGTAAAGGAACAGTTTGGGTAGTATAATGGAAATGAAAAATGAAATAAAAAGCTTCTGAGCTTGCTACTGCATAGGAAACAGCTACCAGCTTTCAGTCAGTTTTAAACTATATCCACATATGTGCACTTATTCATTTTTTTATTGACTTATTTCTAAGAAGTATTCTGTGATCCTATGAATATCACATAAAAATACCCGAGTACATTATCATGTCAAAATGCCCATCCTTACTGTATAACACAGAGGTTTTGTGTGGCACCTTTTATCATACTGTAACATAACATTCTCAAACATGTTTATTCCATTTTAGGGTTGCTTGGAGTGCAAAGGCTATCCCAGTGCCACTGGACATGAAGCAGGAAACAACCAGTCCATCACAGGGCATACTCCCACAGGCACCAAACCTCACTAATGTATTATTATTGTATTGATTTGACAAAACTGTATTTCTTCTTGCATTTACCACACCATAAATCCAAAATTCCTTTTCTCTTCAAACCTAACCCACTGTCTTCTATATGAATTTCTGGGATAGATTTCTATTTTTGCACATAAAACACGTATTTATATATGAATGTGTGGGTGGCCTTCATCCAACAGTAAGTCAACAATGACAAATGCTTCTAGTTAGAAGAAAAAGGACTTCAAACACGTCTGGTTTCAAAAAGAAAATCAAGATGAAAAGGATGAAAATTGTGCAGACAACCTGAATCGGAGTGATAAAAAGAAAAAGTCAATCCTTTCCAAGTGTTTCAAGAAGTAGCTTCTTTAAAACAGAATATTTTGCCACTTGACAATCAGTACATTACTGCTGTAATTCTTACATGAGCCTGAAGATGCTAAATAAAAAGCTAGAAAGGCACAACTTGTAAGAGCAAAAGCAGGAGGAAACAAGGAAGGTAAAAATAACATGCTGTTATTGATATTATTATTGCCACTTTCAAAGTGAAGTCTCCTTTCTTGCATTTGTTCCATTCAAAGCTTATTTTACAAGCTCCTATTTGAATACCTACTACTTGAACAGTATGTGAAGATGGCCACTACAGCTATCATGTAACAGGCACTATTAAAAGTTCTCTATGAAGCTTGCATACTGTCCGTTCAGGTTAAGATAACTGAAAAGCAGGTGGTTACAATGATGGGTGTGTTTCCCCTGCATCTACTTGTGTCATGATTGGTGTCAGAATGCTATAATGGTGCCAATAGTTGTCAATCCATTACATTCACCCAATTTCTTTTCCCAAAGATCCTTTAAATAAGACTGTACAGGATTTTGCACTTAAGTGTAGCCTATACAACTGCAATCAACTATTAGGAGACCATACAAAGAAAATGAATGAAGCTTTTTTTGTTTAGAGTATGTTTTTTTTTTCTTCGCATTTTTACTTGATTCCTACTTCAAGTCTTTCACCACAAGAAATCTGTAATTCCACTGCTTATTGGAAAACCCAATATTAATTTCACAAACTTAGCAGTAATGTCAAAAATAAAATATTTTTGTGATTTGTTTCCTGTTTGTCATGACTGCTGTCCTTGGCCATAAAACAGGTATGCTAGTGCTACTATGTCTAAGTGTAATATACTTGTACTATTCAAGCTTGAGTGAAAAATTAATCAAGAAGATTAACTTCTTTCATGAGAATGTCCATGTTACAAATATGATTTTAAATTTTTTTACTGAAAGGTACTGTAAAAGTTGTTTTTTGAAGAAAAACATTCAAAATTGTATAAAGAACAATGTCACTTTCAGCAAAAATGACAGCGAATGGGAATAAAATTATTTGAATTGAACCCTTTATGAAAATAAAAATCATCAAATCATTGGCATGCAAACCTGACACATTTACCTGAAGGTGCTCCATCTGTCTTCAGTCCCCTGCACTTTTATAGATATTTATGCAAATTTTACTTCTGCCAAGTGGGCCAGGATGTTAATATTATGTATACATTTAGACCTTTAAGTACAGACATGCTGAATATCCAATTATGGAGACATCTGCAATTTTTCACTCATCTCATCTACTAAACATCATTTTCTGGCAATGGTCATAGGGACAATAAGTTGACCATAGCTGACCAGACTTGCTTATTTCCAGCACTATCTGGAAAACTGCCTGGTACTCCTAGGCCACTACAGAAGTATAATTCCTCTGGAGTCATTGACAGCACATGTTTCTGACTAGATGGGAAAAACCATTCACTTAGGTCCTCCTAAGTCACAGCATTATTGGTTCTACTGTAATGTCCTCCTTGAATTGTCAAGATCCCTGTTTGATCACTAACAATGAGCTTCTCAGTCCAGCAATGGAACTTTGTTTTGTTTGCTGATACCTACAGTTTCATTCTTCAGTCACTACACAAAGCTAGAGAGCAGAGTAGTGCCAACACTGCAATAATCCAGTGGTCATACTCACTATCCTCTCTTCCTTTCTTTATGAATAAAATACAGTTACTCACACTCTATCCATGTGGAACTGGTGCATAGAGAAAGCCTATCTCGTAAGAAGAAAACCATAATCTCAAATTTGGAAATGCTGAATTTCATCTTCAAATCCAGCACACAATAACCACTGCACCCTCACAAGTATCCAAAGGATACCACCATTGCAAAACAGCAAAAATGCATCACAAAACTGGTTACTCTTCAACACCCATCTGTGACCTGATATTCTTTCCAAACAGTACTGTAATACTTCTGCAGTAAGCAACGACAAGAAATGAGTGCCTCAGTTTAGAAAAAATGTAATAGGTCTGATCAACACGGTCTTTTTAGCATGGTGATGTTTCTTATGCAAATTGTTGTAATGAAATGTTTACTCTTGAAAATGTAAGTCAGTCAATCAAAGGAAAAATAATGTATACTAAACCATCAAGTAATTCACAAAAACTGAAAGAATGGTGAGAAATTAGAAAGCCATGACAACACAGGACAAAAGATGAGAAACTGCTTTCCTAAAACCAAACAGTGCAGAGCTACATGATGTGTACAAACAGAGGTTTCACTTAAGCTTAGGTTTAAAGGTAGACTGCATAAATAATGTGGTATTCACATTGTACTCCTTAGGGGACATCTCACACCCCAAACAAAAAAACACAAATGCTAGACACACAATTCCAAAAAGATTCTTTTAATTAATACAATGGTTAAAATGCAAAGTCTACTCTAGAAAATAATACCACCACAATAAAAGCAATCTTTTTCTCTTTCTTGTCTTCCTCACCTACAGACGGTCTGCTTCCTGTGTGATTTCCACCCTTTTTACATTTTTCCTCATATTTCAGGTGTGACTTTCGCATTTTGGGAACAAAGTGTGAAGTCCTGTCTAGGCATTTTAGACACAGAAAAATATTGGTATGTAGGTCCCTGCCAAGCTGACAGCCAGAAAATCCTGCCGACTACACCAGTTGTAACTCATTGGTGACATATCACATCCCAAACTACAGATGCAACTGACCAAAATACCAGTTATTATCCATAAAGGACTCTTGCACTGAGTACAGTACCTTTATATGCCAATAAAAAACATACAAAAAAATTGCTCAAACCAAAACAGAACGAAAATACAGAGAGTCAGAGGGGATGTGGTGCATGTTTTTTTCTGGGAAACAAACTGGTGCGCACCACATACTATCTTGTATGCATCACTTAGTATCTCATGCACACCAATATTATACTCATTAGTAAAAACTACTACAAAGACAAAAAACTATTACTAAAAAATAATTTTTTTAAACTGCAATAATTAGCCAAACCAAATGAAAAGTTAAACTAAACAAAACTATTAATCTTGCTCAAAGACTTATTTAAATAAAAAAAATAATTTACAAAAAATAATTTTCATTTTTCGTCAAAATCGGACTCATGCAAGAGATAAACTGGGGCCTCGTGTATAACGTTGTGCGTAAAATTCACACTAAAACAAATTCAGATGCACAAAACTGTGCATAAGCCAACTTCCATGCACTTCCACTCAATAAATTCCAGTCAACATGAAATGTAACACTAATGCTTGCGTCTGTCGCCCCACCCTCACTTCTCCCAGAATTACACTCCTTTGAATATGCAAAACAATATAAATAGCTCCTTGCGTTTTTTTTTTTTTTTAAGACAATGGCAAAAGCACAGGGAATAAAAAAAAAACTTCAGCGAATGTGAAGTGGAGGTCCTACTCAGTGAAGTAGAAGCAAGGAAAAACATACTTTTGGTGGCTTAGGCAGTGGTATGAGCAATAAAAGGGAATTGATGGAATGGCACTCAAAAGTTCAAGTTCAGAAAGTCGCACAGTGCCAGAAATAAAAAAAAGAAGTGGTCAGATGTCATAGTCGAGTTGAAAAGGTGAGTCGTAGCCCACAGTCAGAGTGTCATACGGAAGCGTACTAGGGCACAGAGAAAAGAAAAAAATTAGGGACACAGTGAAGAAGAAAAGAGGTTGAAATGTCGACTTTTTCAACCTCCACGTTTTGTACTGGAAGAAGGCCCATGGTGTAATGTTACATTTTCCATATGGAGCTGATAAAATGAAAAATTAAAAAAAGATTCTGTGGAAGGCACGTTCTGCAAAATGGGGAGAGAAAATGTCTTAGGGTGACAAGAGAAGCAGAGTGCAGGTTTCCTTACTGGTGTTCCTCTTAGGATGGATGTTGTAAGGTCTGTTTCTAGCTTGATTGAGGTTTACCACTTAAGTAAAAAGACTAAATTAAATTAAATCCAAAGATTAAATCTAATCCAAAGATATTTTTAATATTTTGAAATTATTCCTTAACAAAACAGTGAATTACATGATATTTGAAAATCACTTTCTTAACTTTCTTAAATGTTAGAAAATGTGTTTACAGGTAAGGAAGCACCATCAACTGCCATAACAGAAAGTTCTCAAATTGTCTTAATCTAGTTCAGGGTACTGAGACAGTACTGTCTACTCCAGCAGCACTGGATGTAAGGCAAAAACCAAACCAGGTTTGAATGTTTGAAATTTGGACCATAAGGGAGAACTACTAATCACTGCAACATTGTCAATTATATTCACAAAATATTTAAGCATGATCTTTGTGATAGAAAACATAAGGAAAAGCAAAATTAAATAATGTCTAAAATCAGCATGTCACCAAACAGTAATTTCAACTATTCTGTGACACTGCTCTTTACATTTTACAGTTTAATGGAGACCAAGGCAAACAGGCAGAATACAGATGTGGCAGAGCAAATAGGCAGAATACAGATGTGGCACCCTCTTAACCACCTTCTCCTTCGTCTTTGTTTTCAAGCAAGACAAACTATCATAAACGGCAGTATTCATTTACCTGCTGGATGTAATTCTTCCACAAAAGAAGTCGGAACTGACGTATGAAAGCCATGGCCTGTGGGATTGCTTAGAGAGGACAAGAGCTGTTGAACCTGTGGAGTATACAAAAATGAACTTGTCAAGCAAAATGTGTATACAAGGCAAACATATTTATATAAAAAGAGTCCTGTCACCATGTTAAATTACTTATGCAGGACATCAAAATCATTACAGAATAATAAACAGTTGTTAGAAATTGTGTGAGCTTGTACCATAGCTCTGTAATTATGGAACTTTTACTATGTAATCCTTAGTTATCCAAAATAAAAGTGGCAGAGTGCTTTCTTTTTTTTTTTCTATTTACTCATTTTGATATTAGGCTTATAGTAAGTCAATTCTTACAATTTAAAGTGTTCCTCAATAATCACAGCCAAACTATGGAAGCTAGGAAAGGAGAGCTTTAAATTCTATAGTTTTACTTTCACCTGGTCATCATTATATACTGTGGCAGACGGCCAGGACCCTTACCTGGACAGGGAGCCTTGGTAAGGGAAGGACCAGGGAAGTGAACATGCATAGGGCATTATCTGCCCTGGAGTGCTAGATGGCAGGTCCCCTGGGTTGTAGCATTACCTTGGATTACCACAGGCCTCCACTGGAGCTGGAGTTCGCTACAGCCATGTTGGGTTCTGTTGGTGTCGCCATTTGGTGCTGCAGGGACTGCAGAGTCCTACTTTGTCGGGCTTCCACCTCACCCGGAAGTGCTTTTGGACCATGCTAACAGGCCACTGGGTGTAGTCGCAGGTGCAGGATAAAAGGAGCCCACTGACACTGCTCCAGGAGCCAGAGTTGGGAGGGAGAGGATGACATTTGCCAGAGGAGGAGTGAAGGCAGAAAGAGAAGAAGAAAGAGAAATGAAGAGAAGAAAAGTGCTGAGTGATTTATTATTGTGCTTATTGTGACTGTGCTTATTGCTGTGGTAAACTCTTATTTGAGGAGTTTACCAAATAAAAAGTATGTGTGTGCTAGACTTGTGCCTTGTGCCTGTTTGTGTCAGGTTTGGAGCTGGTGGAAACTATACTCAATCCAGTTCAGGGTAGTTGGTAGTTCAGGGTAGCCAGAGTCTTTTCTGGAAGCATCAGGGACAACACAGGAAACAACAGTTGATAAAATTGCAGTAGATAAAATTGCAAAGCAAACACAAGTACAGACCCACACTTACACTGGGGACAATTTCATTTCACTAAATAACATAATCATCATGTCTTTAGAATGAAAGGAAAACCCGAGTACCCAGGGGAAAGCCCACACAGACATGGGAAGTATGTGTAAACTACATAAGAACTACTACTGGGTCTAAGATTCAAACCCAGAATGTGGGAATACTGTACAGACTACCACAATCACTTATATTTTTAACACAAACTCCATTCATGTCTGAAATCCTAAAATATATTAAATGCTGGAATTCTAAACTTTTTCTTCTGTTGCCTATTCTCGCTATAAAATGTAATGTTAGGTACCTGCTGAGAGAGAAGAGGTTGGGAGCATGCTCTGATAAAACATATAATTACTCTAACAATTATTCTAAGTGCTAAAACTGAAATATATGAACAGTTCTTTGAAATCCATTAAAGTGCTTATATTTGCTTCATGAAATAATTATGTTAGCTCAGTGAACTACACATACAGTGAATAAAAATTCCAATATTACATATGCCAAGTACTAAAAATCAATTATCAATTAAAAATGAAAGCATACTAAATTTTAACAAAAAGAAGACTTTTCTTTTTCTTTACCCTAAGAAAATGTGTTTAATAAACATACATTTCAAAGATCCTAAAATTATATTTTACTTATCTTCAATAACTTTAGAATATAGCTATAACGCCTAACAGATTGTTTAAGTAATACTCAGGGGTGCATCAACCCAAACATAAAATGCTAGGAAAAACAACAAAGCATTAAGTAATGGTTTATCAAGCAAAACATGGGTATGAATAATTATAGAGAATCAAAAACAAAGAAGTCAACTCCTGTGAGGGATAGTCAAGATATCCCAAGTCTTGTTCTCCTGCCCTGTTTGCCACTGGCCCGGGTCACCAAGTCCCAACAACACTTTCACCTCACCTGCCACTGTCTTTCACATTATTCTAGATATTCCGCTACCCTCCCAGCTGAGCAAATACCCCAGCTCACCTCCAGACTCAAGACACTCTGAGGCAGCCTGAACCTTGGGTTACTTCCAGAGACATTTCCAGAATCATTTTAAGTGTTAATGCCAGATCAGAGTACCTCTAGTGGCCCTTGGAATCTCAGTACCAATAATTTCATATTTACTTCAAAGAATGAGGGGCAGGAATGACTTTTCAGTCAAGCTGTTTTAGGACAAAAAAAAGAAGAATTCAAACTCTGTCTTGTGGGAATCTTACCATCCTTCTATCATTTAGGCACAAAAATGCTGACTTTCTGTCTTGTAAAAATCAAACCCCAAATAAATAGCCACATATATGACATATCTTTTTTTGTCCACATTAATTGTGCAACTTTGGGCTTGTGCTGATACATGATATCAGAAATATGCGGCTTTATTACTTACATCTCTGACAGCTGTTCCTTTGACGATGATTTGACCCTCTTGATTAAATAAGTCATAAATACTGTGTTTATGCTAGCCACTTGTATCCTGATTGTATCACGACAATCACCTTCACACTTAGTCAACAAATAACCTTGATTAAATCTTTTGGTTCACCATGCTCACACTGGCAAGGTTGATTTCTTTTTTTCCCACCATTTCGCCCACCTGTGCTTCTTGTACACTAAGCACATAATTAAAGTACATGGCTGTTAACAATTATAACAACCTGTGGCTAAATTAAAATTTACATGAAATGAAGAACAGCAATGTTGGCTTACTCAGTTAAAATGATGATCCCTCATCCCAGGCGATAACATCTTAAATCAATGATGTTAAAAGATACAATTGATCAACCCGAGAATCTTACATATCACCCAAACCTAGTCCTACCATCAACTTTTTTTTTTTAAGCACAACTACCAAAATTGTGTTTTCTTATATTGAAATAACTAGACACGGGAAGCACTGCTATGCCAATGACATAGAAGGCAGTTGTTTAATACAGTGGGATCAGTCAACTACTAGGCAATGAAGCAAACAAGATGGATGAAACAGCTTCCTCTTATCTGAAACACTTCTGATGTTCTTAAGATGGTCCTGTGAAGTAAATGGCATGAAAGTCCATAAGCAACTTGCCAAACTGGAAACAAAAATAAGGGGTACACACCAAGACATTGGACCTCACTGACAGAATAACAAGAGAATTCAAAAGACAATATTTTTTACTGAAAATCCACCAGAGCTACAACCAAACAGATAAACCCAATAAAGTCACAAAGTGGGGTTTAGACAATAATAAATTGAGTGGGTTTTGCAGTAAATGAGTTTGATGACCTAACATTATTCAAGATGCAGATTTGTCTGAGCTTCTGTCACACAACTCAGTGCGCTATGAGGTGAAGTTCTTTTAATTGTGTTCTTTTCTACACTCTTGAGTCAATTACGAGTGCGGTCTAATCACCACAGAATACACACTTTAGGTCAGATGGTATCAGTCCTTTCAAAAAACTGCAATTGCTAAATAAAATTCATACCACACCACCTATACACAATTATATGTTTAATGTAGAGCCACTGCAAATGTGCATGCTATCGGTAATTTACAGCAGTTAAGGTCAAAAAACTGTACATTCTTTTTAATTGATGAACTTTAGGTAGCAATTAAACAATGCACAGACATTTTATGTTTACACATACAAATCTATGGAAAACATTTAACTAACAAAGCTAAGTGTCAATCGATACAAAAAGTACTTGTCATTTTGTATAAAAGTAGCTATTAAATAAATACATGCAAAAGTTACCAAGCTTAAACTTTGCTATTTTCTAAGAATAAATTAATCCATGTGAAGAAATAAAAGACAAACTTAAAGGAATTAATGCTTTGCTAACCACAAGTCCAAAAGTGAAACTATACAAAAACTGAAGTAACCTGTAAAATAAAAAGAAAAGAAACCAGAACAAAAACCTGCAAATAATGCAGCCAAAGGCCTTAAAAGTGTGGTGCTCCCCTTGTCGTCTTCAAAGCAGATCCTGGGTTAGGCAGAGAGGGACGGTGTTGCTACCTACATGGTAGGTACATTCAGTGCTCCACTCATTGCCACACCCTTAATGAAAGGACAGCCCTCTCTAAGATATGCCTGTATTCTGAATTTGTCACTTTCTAGTATGACTATACTGAGTCAATGCCATATACAAAGTAAAAGATGGGCAGCTTGGAGGGTACAGCCATTTGCATTTCATTCTCACAGCTCCAGATTCCTGGAGTTTGACTACAAATCCTGAAACCGACAACGTCAAAATTCTCCCAATGTCTATGTATTTTATTTTTCTTCAGACACACTTCATTATCCTTTCACATGCACGAGACTAAAAATTGACCCCATGGAGTGTGCAATTTACTAGTTCTCCTTCTGGGACTGTATCCTGCTGTGTGCCCAGCACAAGTGTGCTAGTATAGGTTCCATCCATTATGACACTGAAATGGTTGATTAAAATGGGGGATATTAAACACTCTTATTTTTGTTTTCACTTTGATAATCTCCCATGTCTTTGTTTAATAAAACATGATTTCTGACATAACATTTAATATCGGGGACTGTCTGCTGTGGGTTAAAGTGACAAGCATACATTTTGAACCCTTCTGTTATGATTTGTCAAAAAATAAAATGGCAAAATGGGGAGGAAAAAAAACAAAATGTATTTTTTTTATTAAATTAAATGAAAGAAAACTAAAATAAAATGTCCAATGTGTAAATTCTGGCAAGAGCGCATTTTTTATTCTTTTATTACTGTCAATCATCTTCAGAGTTCATTCTGTTTATTGATCAATACTGACATGACAATAGATTATGAGTGGAATCAACCTCTAGTTTTATTAATTCTTTGCTTTTATTAGGGCTTGTGAAAATCCTCCAATATAAAAAAATATACTTTTTTTTCAAGGCTGGATGATGGTACAGATGGTTCAGAATCCCAAGTATCATTTCCATGCTCAGTTGATGTCTCCATGTAGTTGAGATAATCTCCTTGTGTATGTGTGAATTTGTCCCTCTGGGAACCTCAGTTTCTTTTGACGCCCCAAAAAAAGGTGTCGTACAATAAGTAAAAACTGTAAATTGACCTCATATATGTATGAGTTCTGCGAGTCCTGTGATTGACAAGTGTCCTGTCCAGTGATGATTTCTGTATTGTATCCAATGATGCTGCAAAGCTCGAGTCTCACACAAATCCGACTTTAATTAAGTGGATCTGAGAATGTCACATGATGTTATCCCACAAAAATTTCACTAAAGACCCATGCATACGGACAATACATTTGCAACAATTCCTGAAATCCTGTTTCACTGTAATTCTGGACTACTGAGTGCTGATTAAAAAGGGAAAATTGAATTTAAATGATTTCAGCATAAGGTTGCAATATAACAAAATGTGAAAAAAAGAAAGGGTTCTGAGTACTTTCTAAAGGGTGCCGTATTAGATGTAACTGGTGAATCTAAACTGAGTCCTCTGTGATTAACTAGCATTCCATTTAGAGTTGGCTTCTGCTTTGTGCTACTGGGCTAGGCTCTGACACCCACAAACTTTACATGGATTAAGTGGGTTCAAAAATGGATGGACAATTAACCAATAAACTCAAAGGATAATTCTGCCTTATATTTATAGCTACTGGATTAAGTCGTAGATTTCCACTGTCAAAACTTTCAAATAAAAAATACTGACTACACGAAGAAAAATATATTCACATTTTGAAAAGTCTACTTTGTTTAAATATTTTAATGAACCAGGTAAAACTTATTGATATTAATATAGTATTAATATTTAATAATAGTATTTACTTAATGGTTTGGCTGATATGACTGCCTTTCGCGGTTTCACTATCGCGGATTTTATATGTAAGCATATTTAAATATATATCGCAAATTTTTTGCTGGTTCGCGGATTTCTGCGGACAATGGGTCTTTTAATTTCTGGTACATGCTTCCTCAGTTGGTTTGCCCAGTTGATTTCATACAAGGGACGCTATTGGCAGATGGCTGAGAAGCTACCCAACTTAATTTTCTCTCTCTCTCTCTTGCGCTGACATTCTCTGATCCTGACTAGGGGGATTGAGCAGGGGGGCTGTTCGCACACCTAGACGATACGGACGCTCGTCTAAAAATGCTGAAAGATTATCTTCACGTTGCTCCCTTCTGTGCAGCTGCTTCGTGAAGCGACATGCTGCAGTGTGCTTCGCATACTTAAAAGCACGCAGGGCACGTATTGATTTTTGCTTGTTTGTTTTTCTCTGTCTCTGTCTCTCTCTCTCTTTCTATGCTCTTGACGGAGGGGGTGTGAGCTGCCGCCTTCAACAGCTTTGTGCCCCCGGTGCTTCGCATACTTAAAAGCCAAACAGCCCTATTGATTTGTTTGCTTTCTTCTCTCTATCTGTCTGACATTACAGTGGTGTGAAAAACTATTTGCCCCCTTCCTGATTTCTTATTCTTTTGCATGTTTGTCACACAAAATGTTTCTGATCATCAAACACATTTAACCATTAGTCAAATATAACACAAGTAAACACAAAATGCAGTTTTTAAATGATGGTTTTTATTATTTAGGGAGAAAAAAAATCCAAACCTACATGGCCCTGTGTGAAAAAGTAATTGCCCCCTTGTTAAAAAATAACCTAACTGTGGTGTATCACACCTGAGTTCAATTTCCGTAGCCACCCCCAGGCCTGATTACTGCCACACCTGTTTCAATCAAGAAATCACTTAAATAGGAGCTGCCTGACACAGAGAAGTAGACCAAAAGCACCTCAAAAGCTAGACATCATGCCAAGATCCAAAGAAATTCAGGAACAAATGAGAACAGAAGTAATTGAGATCTATCAGTCTGGTAAAGGTTATAAAGCCATTTCTAAAGCTTTGGGACTCCAGCGAACCACAGTGAGAGCCATTATCCACAAATGGCAAAAACATGGAACAGTGGTGAACCTTCCCAGGAGTGGTCGGCCGACCAAAATTACCCCAAGAGTGCAGAGACGACTCATCCGAGAGGTCACAAAAGACCCCAGGACAACGTCTAAAGAACTGCAGGCCTCACTTGCCTCAATTAAGGTCAGTGTTCACGACTCCACCATAAGAAAGAGACTGGGCAAAAACGGCCTGCATGGCAGATTTCCAAGACGCAAACCACTGTTAAGCAAAAAGAACATTAGGGCTCGTCTCAATTTTGCTAAGAAACATCTCAATGATTGCCAAGACTTTTGGGAAAATACCTTGTGGACTGATGAGACAAAAGTTGAACTTTTTGGAAGGCAAATGTCCCGTTACATCTGGCGTAAAAGGAACACAGCATTTCAGAAAAAGAACATCATACCAACAGTAAAATATGGTGGTGGTAGTGTGATGGTCTGGGGTTGTTTTGCTGCTTCAGGACCTGGAAGGCTTGCTGTGATAGATGGAACCATGAATTCTACTGTCTACCAAAAAATCCTGAAGGAGAATGTCCGGCCATCTGTTCGTCAACTCAAGCTGAAGTGATCTTGGGTGCTGCAACAGGACAATGACCCAAAACACACCAGCAAATCCACCTCTGAATGGCTGAAGAAAAACAAAATGAAGACTTTGGAGTGGCCTAGTCAAAGTCCTGACCTGAATCCAATTGAGATGCAATGGCATGACCTTAAAAAGGCGGTTCATGCTAGAAAACCCTCAAATAAAGCTGAATTACAACAATTTTGCAAAGATGAGTGGGCCAAAATTCCTCCAGAGCGCTGTAAAAGACTCATTGCAAGTTATCGCAAACGCTTGATTGCAGTTATTGCTGCTAAGGGTGGCCCAACCAGTTATTAGGTTCAGGGGGCAATTACTTTTTCACACAGGGCCATGTAGGTTTGGATTTTTTTTCTCCCTAAATAATAAAAACCACCATTTACAAACTGCATTTTGTGTTTACTTGTGTTATATTTGACTAATGGTTAAATGTGTTTGATGATCAGAAACATTTTGTGTGACAAACATGCAAAAGAATAAGAAATCAGGAAGGGGGCAAATAGTTTTTCACACCACTGTATCTGCTCCTGACGCGCACTCCTTTGAAGAGGAAGATATGTTTGCATTCTTTTAATTGTGAGACGGAACTATCATCTCTGTCTTGTCATGGAGCAGAGTTTAAACTTTTGAAAAAGAGACAAATGTTTGTTTGCAGTGTTTGAATAAAGTTCCTGTCTCTCTACAACTTCCCGTGTTTCTGTGCAAATCTGTGACATAAGCATGACAATATAAAAATAACCATATAAACATATGGTTTCTACTTTGCGGATTTTCACCTTTCGCGGGGGGTTCTGGAACGCAACCCCCGCGATGGAGGAGGGATTACTGTAGTCTTAAAAGCAAAGCATTTTCCATTCATTCATTTAGTTATACATTTTCCATCCCACGTATCAAATACATGGTGGTGAGAAGCCAGGGTCTCACAGCACATTTACATACACACCCACATTCTCTCATAATGGGCAAGTTTAGGATTACCAGTTAACTTGATGCTCATGTCTTTCAAACTCCTTAAACAACACAAATATATGAATGTCACACATGATCACACTACTTTAACCTCCTAATGTAATCCAAGCGTGTCCCAGGTTCAAAATTCTATGTACAGTAAAGCCTGAGCCGTACTCAGGGTGATGTGTAATGATCCACTTAGCAGTGTTATGCCCAAATAACACATTATTATGCCATTTAATGGATGAAACAATATCATGCTGCAAAATATCACAAATATTTCTATGCATTCTACCACTTTATGGTAACTTTGTGGTGACTCATCAGTGGGGAGAAGCCTTCAAACAAAAAGACAATTTGTCAAATCAGAAGCCATAAAAGCCAGTTTTAGAACAAACTAAAACTGAACCATTGCTCAAATCAAGGGATGATGTGAATTGGTCATCATATGTTGACATGGACAGTGAAACTGACACCTGTTTTGTCAATTCTGGCCTGCCGAGTTTCAGGGATGTTTAAGTTTGGTGTTGGATTCATACTACTGCTGACAATCTTGCAAGTCCTCATTGCCTATTTACTGATAACCATGATATCTGTTGATCATGATTATCTGGACTATTTACGATTTGTTGATAGCAGTCTGGAGAAAAAAATAGTTGTTGAATTGAACTGCTATGCTGTAAACATGGGTGGTTTTCAGTCTCCTGATACTGCAGGGCATAGTAGATAAATCAGTCCACAGATGGTACTGATCCACAAACCGGCTGTTGTAGACATCATCCATTTCCATTTTTCATTCATTACAAAATACCTGCATTTCACCAATAATCTATACATATAAAAGGCAAAGCCCTCACTGACTCATCACTAATTCTCCCATTTTCCATATAGGTGGGAAGCTGAAATTTTGCGTGCTTATTCCTTGCAATGTACTTACAAAAGTTAGGTATGTTTCATGTCCTATTGCAACACCCAAGGGTGGGTGGGGGGAAACGGGTGTACCCCCTAAACTGTATATATAGATAGGAGAAACCCCCCCCCCCTCATTATTCCCAAATTTCCCATGCTCATCCTTTGCATTGTACTTACAAATATTAAGTATGTTTCATTTCGCGCCGTTCCCTGTAACGAGCTTTCAAAAATAATGTTTTCTTTTTGGCGGTTCTCACCATTAAGTCATAAGGAACCTTTGGAACTGACCTCTCCTTTTGGTGGTTTCATTCCTTATTTCTGTTTACAGAGGATTTATTTCATGGCAGAGATGAACAAGGGCCACCCCCGGTCTCCCTTCCTTTTTCTGCACAGCCGCTGTCCGCGCATCTAACACGTGGTTGGCTCCATGCCTATATACATTAACGATATCCCTGCCTATATACATTAATGACATGTGCCTCTTCGCTCGCTTCCTTACTTTCCTCAGCTGTTCGTCATGCTCACTGCTCCCTTCTTCTTTACTCCACAGCTTCAAGCCTGTTATTGTTCGCCTTGCTTCACGTCTTCCTGCTGGTGACTCCTGCCTTTTCATTTACTCCACCGCTTTACTATGAAACTTACAACCACCAAAACTTTGTAATGGCACCAGGCTTCAGATCAAATCTCTGCACAAGAACCTCATTGAGGCAACCGTCTTCACTGGAACTGGCTCAGGGGAGACTGTATTTGTTCCTCCCATCCCTCTCATACCCTCTGACCTCCCATTACAATTTAAATGCCTCCAATTTCCAGTAAGGGTTTGCTTCGCTATGACAATAAATAAATCACAGGGCCAGACTCTAAAAAGGTCGGCATTGACTTGACACAAGATTGCTTCTCACATGGCAAACTGTACATTGCATGCTCAAGAGTAAGCTCAGCAGACAGCTTGGTCATTTTACAGCCCGAGGGCAGAACTGCAAACATCATTTACAAAGAGATCCTTACATCCTAAAAATGTGCATTTCTCATACACAACATTTACAATCATAAATTAAACTCTTTAAAATCATCAAATTCAATGTCAACATTAAAATAAGCCTATGACAATTACATTGACAATCATGTTATGTTATTTTTAAAATGTTTCCTTTTCTTTTTCGTAACTTCTTTAACACACTACTTCTCCACTGTGAAGCGCGGGTATTTTGCTAGTGATGAATATAATGAAGCCAATCACCCAGCACTGAAAATGTACAAACTATGGAATGTGTATCAGATGAGCATCAAAAATATGCATAAGCTGTATGTTTCCAATCATAACAGAAGTATTGACGAAAGTCTCATGAGTTACAAGCGAAGGCTGTCGTGAATGCAGTACATCGCATCTAAAATTGCACGATTCGGTATCAAATTATACATGTTGTCTGAAGCAAGCTCTGGGTACATCTAAAACTAGATACTTTACACCATTTGAGGCACCAAGTGGAATGGCAAATACAGTCAAGATGGCATTGCTCCATCATCTGTGTTGCCACTGGCAGATCCTTTCCTCGATGACAGTTATTGTATAATGATGGACAGTTTCTATATCCCACCTGAACTGCTTGAGATTTTACTCCAAAGGAAAACTGATGCATATTGGTCGCGTGAAGGTTCATGATGGTACAGTAGATGTGTGGCAAAAAGGCAAAATGATTACGATCAAGTGGAAGAACAAGAAAGACATCTGCCTCCTAACAAGATAAGAAGAATGTAAGAAATTTGACAAACAAGAGGAGACCATTCAGTCCATCACATAGGTTGTTTAGCAAACAGCTAATCTCTCCCAATAGCTCATCCAGATTTTTCTTAAAACGTTGTCAAGGTTTCTGCTTCAACTACATGTCTCTGTAGTTTGTTCCAAAGTCCCACATATCTTTGCATAAAGAAGTGCTTAATTGCTTCAGTTTTAAATGCACTTCCCCTTAATTTCTACTGATGTCCTCAAGTACGTATAAGAACATGCGCACTGTTCACAATACAGAAACTGTCAATGTTTTTGTCAGGGGAAAAGTGGATGTCACTACGCCTTGCACTGTAGTAAAGCAGTGTCGATGATGCAGGTTAGACACTGACATTCTACCACATCATGCACAACAAACAAAAGAAAATATTACAAAAAAGTCTTTCAACATATGTTTAAACAGTGCTTATAAGTACTGGTTACTGTTTCAAAACATATCACACAAAGCCTATCTACTAAATCTGCATCAGTACAGCAGTGCACACTAAAACAACTTTCCTGCTGTGATTATGTTTATGTTTCGGCATTTGCATGATTCTGTTACACATAATATTTATTGTTGATGAAAAAATTCAATGCTTTTGGCTCATTTTTTTGAGGGTAAACATAATGCTAAGGAGGCTACTCATCTAAAATTAGGCACTAGATCTTGGTCTCAAGCAAATGTTAAAAACAGTAAGCACAAATTCCCCTGTACCCCCAATCCTGTACACTAATCACCAGGACCAGTGGCAGCCGGTGAAAATAATTTGGTGGGGACGTAGTTTTTTGGGGGACAAACTGAAGCAGCACTTATCTATTATATAGTGGCTTTCACATCTATCTACCAATTACAGTATATTGTGCCTTTCATATCTGTCTATCCATTTACTTATCTACCAGGCCATTCTACATGCTCATGTGGTCCTCATTATAGTGCCAAAGCACATCTTGGTCTGTCCAGACCTATTGGACAAATCCAGGCTAAAATGTATTATACCCTTTCTACCATGTTGCCCAATCTGATGCCAGCTTTCCCATTTCTACTATGTTCCAAAAGTTAAGTCCAATGACATCCAGAGTCACCTTATTCTTCCCATAACTTGCCCTATAGATGTGGAAAGGAACAGATGCACCTGCCACCCAAAGTTTATACTACACCTGTCTCTAATTTGCCCGGTTCCCCAGTCTGCCAAACCCACACCATA
Organism: Erpetoichthys calabaricus; assembly: GCF_900747795.2. NCBI lineage: Eukaryota > Metazoa > Chordata > Cladistia > Polypteriformes > Polypteridae > Erpetoichthys > Erpetoichthys calabaricus. The sequence continues at coordinate 124,702,650 of NC_041404.2, read as the reverse complement.
ATGTCCACACACCCCCTCCCCCAATCCTTAATCTCCCAATAATGTGAAGTTCTGTTTGTCCTATAATACTTCCATAGCATAAGTCCAATCAAAAATGTTATTCTGCCTTTGCTAATAGAGTGCCCAATTCTTGGCCATTTCCACTGTATTCCATAAATGCACATCTTATAATCACTAGTCCTCTGATTTTTCTCAAGTCTTGCATCCCAGTTTATCATTTACCAGAGCCACATAGTCCTCTTCCTGCCCTAATTTTATTCTGAACTTGCTGTCTTATGTAAGTTTGCCAGGCTTACCTCAACTAGGCACAAATTCATACTGTAGGATCCACAGACCCCCACATCTTAAAACATAACTCGTCTCCCAACCTGTCTTGTACTGCACACACAGAACAAGTCCAACCTAAATATTTCTCTGCCTTTACAATCAGGATATCTATTCCTTGAACATAAATGTTGCAATCCTTTCCTTCAGGCCTGAAAATTTCACTTTATGATTAAACAGAGTCATTTCACGAATTGTCTAGATTAGGGGTCGGCAACCTTTCAGCGGTGTCGTGCCAAACCTGTCTTACAATGTTATTCTGTGTGCCTACATAAGTCTACCAATTTTATTATATATAGTATCAAAATTGCTACAGTTATAATGGGCTTCAAAAGTATATACTTTTGAAGCCCATTATAACCGGATCTTATATTATTGGTTATTCAATATTTTAAAATACATCATATGTGAAAAGAATGTTTTGTTAAATTTTTTTATAACTACATTCGGTGGCTGTTTTTTAGTTGGTTTCCAATTATTTGAATTTGAATTTTTTATTTCTGATAAGCAGTTTGCTTCTTAAAGCCAGAAACAGCCCTTTTTATAGCATCACTTGGACGTGGACTGATGTTTAATTTGATAATGTCTTTTTACACTTGACAAACAACACTCGACACTTTCACAGCATAACGCATCCTTTTGATGTAAAACCCATATTCATCTGTCAAAGAGTCTTGAAAAGAGCGAACATCAAGTTTTTGTCTTTTATGAGTCATTTTAGGGCAGTATGTTACTTAACAATAACAAGAGGTTTGTTTTAACGCACCACGGTTTCTACTGAACACTTGGATTCCATTTACTGTGAGTCGCTTGAGCAAATGGTGGGTGGGGGGTGCAGAGCGTAAATGCATGCGTTGTAATTAAAATATAACAACAAGAAGTCTGTTTAAATGTACCATGGCCTGCACTGAAAACATGGTTTCCATTTACATGTGAGTCACATACGTAAAACGTAGGTGAGGGCGCAAACACATTCGCTGTAATTAAAATATTATTTTTTTTACTATATTTCAATTCAATAAGAGTGCCATTAAAAATTGTTCCGAGTGCCATGCTTGGCACACGTGCCGTAGGTTGCCGACCCCTAGTCTAGCTCAGTGTTTCCCAGCCTTTTTTCTGTAGTGGCATACTTTTTGTAACCAAAATTATCCCAAGGCACACCACTATCTTACTAACCACAAACATATTATATCTCATATATGTGCTCACCTGCCCGAAGGGGTGGAACAACTGGAGAAGCCAGTAAAAAAAGGAACTCTGAGATCAGCGCTCACAGACACAGCACTTAGTGAGCACTTTGGTGGCATCTCCAAGCTGCTTCACCCCTTTGCCCAACCCCTACTGCCTCAGAGGTAATTCATATGCCCACTATCCACCAGTGTGTGGGGCTCGCTGGCAACCACACACCCAGAGCAGATGGGCTCTAGCAGCCTGGAGATGCGTCTGGGATGTCAAAGTGCTGTGTCTGCAACAGAGTGATCAAAAAGGTGCTTTTATGTCACCTTTTCCAAGAAGACCTATCCTCCACAGACAGGTCTTGACAACCCGAGGAGGTTGTTTCTCTCAGGTTCAGACTCGGGTGTGCTACACTATTATTTCCACGTTACACCTAGGTAGCTCTCATGGTGCACCACTGTGCTGTAGCACACTGGCTGAAAAACACTGCTCTAGATGACTGCAGCTACTTTCATGCTTCTTGCATTTTTCAGAAAGATGTTTTAGGACTCGTACCTGCATTGTTGTCCAAAATGCTTCAACACTTTGAAACAGCAAAGAAAGAAAGCAAAAAAAGGCATCACTCACACCACACCCAGTTAGCCAACTCCGTTTGTCATATGAGCAGAAAACATCTGTGTGTGAGTTTGTCCTCAGTCACTTGCCTGCTGCTGAATTCTTAAGTCAGGCTGGTCCAGTCCAAGCTTCTTTATCTTCAAGTGAATAATTTACGAAGGGGTATTTCATTAAAGAAAAAAAACAAATTTTCTTTGATTTCTGAAGTTCCACTTGAAGTTGCCATCTCCATAAAGTCACACTCACTCATCTGTGGTTTTGTTATTGGTGGTGTGGACTGTGAACCATCGACATGAACTTGAAATAGTGTGTCAACAATTGTCCAATCACATTAAATTAAATAAACCTAAAACAATACTAATTTGATGCCAATAAATGTGGGAGTGTCCAGGGTGTAGAGAGCTGCGTCCCCAAAAAAATCTGAAAGCAGCCAATTAAAGGCAGCCTCAGGTCACCAGCTTGCCAAAGATCAAGGACTTACATCCACTCTCATTTGGCCAGTGCCCTTCACTCAGGAAATATAGGCATTCACACTAAAATCAAACACGTACAAGTCAGAACCAGTTTTTAATGGATGTTGACATGCACAGATACCAGGCACGTTGTGCAAATAAACAAATAAATGATTATTTTGAATTACCTAATTAATTTAAGGGGGTGGTGCCACAGTTCCCTGCATTACAAACCGCCACTGCCCAGAGGCACTTTACACTACCACAACACTTCCAACTTGTAGGTATTCTGATGGAAAACTGTTTTATGTCCAGTGCACACTTAAGGCCTAAATGTTCTGCTACAAGGTTTATCAATGTATTCCAGCTGTGAGTATGTTGGCTGCTGCACAATGAACTGTAGACTTAAACAGATAAATTACCTAAATAGGGGTGCAAATAAGTATAAGTCACTTTAAAAATTGTAGCACTGCCAAATGTCAGAAAACCACATCAGTTGAAAACATTTCAATTAGTCCAGTATCAATAGTGCTGAGACTGCTGCTCTCTTGGTCAAAGCAATATTTATGACTAAAAGGCTGTTGCTGGAAAAATATTTATGATCAACAATATCAATTCACCTTCATCATAATACACAGGATCAAAGATTAAGGGATGATAGCTGTATAATTCACTGCCTACAAGAGTATCTGCAAATTAAGTTGACAGTAGTTTTCAAAGTTATCTTTGTTTGATGGGTATTTGGAACTCCACAGGCAACCTCTTCCATTCCCCCACAAATTAATTTTCTTATGTACTTAAGCCAGTTCAGGAAGGCAGGAAGTTTATAAATTTATAAAATGAAAATTTACGTACAATAACTTTGATCAACTTGGTTGTTTACTTGTCTATTTAGTATACAGTGATCCCTCGCTATATCGCGCTTCGCCTTTCGCGGCTTCACTCCATCGCGGATTTTATATGTAAGCATATTTAAATATATATTGCGGATTTTTTGCTGGTTCACGGATTTCTGCGGACAATGGGTCTTTTAATTTCTGGTACATGCTTCCTCAGTTGGTTTGCCCAGTTGATTTCATACAGGGGACGCTATTGGCAGATGGCTGAGAAGCTAGATTGCTTACTTTTCTCTCTCTCTTGCGCTGACTATCTGTGATCCTGACGTATGGGGATTGAGCAGGGGGGCTGTTCGCACACCTAGACGATACGGACGCTCGTCTAAAAATGCTGAAAGATTATCTTCACGTTGCTATCTTTTGTGCTTCCTGAAACGACATGCTGCACAGTGCTTCGCATACTTAAAAGCTTGAAGGGCACGTATTGATTTTTGACTGAAAAACAAACTCTCTCTCTCTCTCTCTCTCTCCCTGCTCCTGACGGAGGGGGGTGTGAGCTGCCGCCTTCAACAGCTTTGTGCCGCGGTGCTTCGCATACTTAAAAGCCAAATAGCCCTATTGATTTGTTTGCTAGAGATTGTTTTCCCTATCTATGTGACATTCTGTGCTCCTGACATGCACTCCTTTGAAGAGGAAGATATGTTTGCATTCTTTTAATTATGAGACAGAACTGTCATCTCTGTCTTGTCATGGAGCACAGTTTAAACTTTTGAAAAAGAGACAAATGTTTGTTTGCAGTGTTTGAATAACGTTCCTGTCTCTCTACAACCTCCTGTGTTTCTGCGCAAAATCTGTGACCCAAGCATGACAATATAAAAATAACCATATAAACATATGGTTTCTACTTCGCGGATTTTCTTATTTTGCGGGTGGCTCTGGAACGCAACCCCCGCGATGGAGGAGGGATTACTGTACTTGTGATTTTGATCCAGCTCAACCATATCTATAGTAGAAGGGTGAAAAATGATGAGACAGGGCATAGGAGAAATTAGCTGGAGTTACGAAACAGATATAGACCTTTAATCTGCTATTTAATGCATCAAAATAACAGCTAACTGCAATGCATGGATAATGGATAATCAATGTTTTGCATTGTGTGCAATCCTCTTGTTCTTAGGCTTTATCTATAAAGTATTAAAACCACTGGGAGTTTTGCACTGAGATTTGGCGTAGTGGTTGGATTTCTCCCTAAACAGCCTTAAACAAAGCATAGGCAGATTCTGAGAACAGACATTCTATTGCACAACAAAATGACAATGCAAAGTGGCCATAGAGTGTGAATTTGTAAAACAACTGTGCATAATTGCCCACTGATGGAAAAAAGGGGACCTTGCAAAATTCCAGCACCAAGCCTGGCAGTGGTTTATTGACATGGCAAATGCCAGCTGGACAATGAATTGACATTGTTGCCAGTGGCAAAGAAACATCTTTATTGTCTAAAGTGTAATGTGGAATGAATAAATTTGCACAAAAGCATGGGTATGTTTTACAACCAGAAGAGAATCCCCTTCAGGCACCACCACATGGCTTTGATTTCTAAAAGCTATAATTCATTTAACCACACTCAACAATGTTTAATATAGCAACAAAGAACTTGGTTTGGGAGCAGACAGATTATAGCATACAACAGTCTGTGGTAAGCAGTTTCCATGTCTGTCCATGTTTTATTTTAAAAGTTTGACCAATACTAACCAATGCCTTGCAAGTAAACCTGAATATGTATAGCTTATGCACTATAGAAAGGGGAACTGGGAGAAGCATGACACAGGATTTTAGTGTGCTGACTACTGGGGTTTTCTTTTCAAGACTAAGCTTTGCAGTAAAGTGCTCTTTCTCTTTAGGTTTGAAGTGCATTGCTTGGGCTGCAGCATGCAATCTCATCATAGTTTACGGGTGCTTTCCAACCAAATATACCACCGGAGCGTGTGTTTCCTAAAAGAAGGTTATAAATCCTATAAGAAACAACAGTAAAATGCATAAATGGAGTAACAAACTTATTTCTACTTCTGAATAAGATTTATTTGTGACAGTCAATCCTTAAATTCAAAGTTAATCCTGTACTGTATGACATTTCTAGTGTCTGCAAAAATAACAGCCTGTCAGTGAATGTAGACAGAGCAATCCAAGATGAACTGACCCAGGAATCCAAATGGCTTAATATTGAAGTAAAAGTAAGCAAGGGTGCTGATGGTCTCTGTAAATTACCACAAAAAAAAAAAAAAACAATGCAAATGAGGAAAGTTAAACAATAAAGGCAAATGTTTTCTTTTCAGAGCAGTCTAGCAAAGCTTTGAAAAGGAAATGGAAAAAACAGAAATGAAAATGCTGAGGTAGCTGTGTGACGTGCATTCTGACTCAAAAATGAGTTTCGCCTTAAAAAAGGCCCCAAAGACACTGCACAAAAGGAGACCATCTTTATTGTTATATACACACCAGAAGAATGTACAAATGTGGCTACCTCTGAAATGGATAAGAATGACTAAAAAAAATAGACATGCATCAGAGTAAATAATAGAGAGAGAAGCCTAGAAAATGAAATCACTTAAAATGTAAAATAACACACATGGTAAATGTAAAAATAAATACACAGTATATTGTAGCATACACACTATAGTCAAGTATTACGTTCAGACTTCTGTCAAGGTTCCTCAACTGCATTTTAACCTGCTAAGCAAAACTAATATCTCTGCTTTAGAGGTAAATTGCTCCAACATACAAGTGTTATTCAAAGTTTAATGGTAATGTCAGAACATGCTCTCGAGGAATCATACCAACTAAGCTTGGTAGAGGACTGCAGACATGTCCCTTCATCAACTTACATAAACTGCAGTACTGGCTTAGTGTATAAACTATTGTTGTTGTATAGTTAAGATGTAATTACATTCATTTCACTTTCCAAATGCACCTTTGGAGAACAGGGTGCTGTATTAAGATTTTTGTAGTTATAAAAAGACACATACTCTCAAATTCATAAAACAATATATTGATTACATTTTACGAATCTGCTTACTCCAGTTTTAAAACTTTTGACAGCCAGGGCCTTTTCTGACAGCTGTGGGTTGCAGGCAGGAATTAACCACGGATAGTATTCCAGTCCACTAACCAAAGATATTCACTCATGGTCCTGGAGGGACTCTGTGGATGCAGGCGATCAATCGAACCAATTTTAATAAATAGAAGACTGGTCTAGAGGGGGGCCCTCACTCATGGCACTGGAGGGCGGCAGTGGCCGGAGGTTTTCACTTCAACCAATTTCTTAACCAAACCCATATATTTGTGAAAGCAATGTGTTTTTGTGGGCCTAGTTTTAGTGGACTCACTTGTTACAATTCAGACCCCTTAAATTGCCTATTTTAGATTTAAGCAGCTGCATTCAAGTTTCTTGTTTTCTCAACCAGCCATGGTTAATAACAAAATTCAAACAACAAAGAAACCACCATCTCTCCAGTTAACCTGATTCCATTTACAACAGTGAATGTGCTTCATGAAGTGTCTGTGTTTAATAAAATGTTTAGAAATAAATGAGGAAAGAAAGGACCATGAACAAAACATGTGCAATGTTCTCAGAAAAGGAAACTCTAGAATGTATATAAAATTTGTCTTTAATGAATGAAAGCACTGACAAGCAATAAAATTAAACACCAAGTTTCTTTATCAGCAAGGACTGTCTTCTTAGGAACATGTTGGAGTAAAAACCTTCAGCCAATGCAGCCTTCTAGGACTGTGAGGGAATATCCCTGCTTTAACACACATGGGGAGAATTCAGACTCACCAAGCAATCTATCCTGCAGATCTTTGTTGTGTTGGTGGCAAGCAAGAGTACCCAGGACAAAATATGTGCAGACAGGAAGGAAGCATGCACACATTAAATTAGCCAGCTCAGTACTGAGCAGAATTGACCACAGCAAAGCAATTGCACTAAAATATTATACATGTAGCATAGACTGGCTTAACTTAAGAGGTAAAATGTTTACATTTACAAAAGAATCATTTATTTCAAAGCCCAGATAAATATTGATTCATAATATACGTCTGTCCAAAGAGGCCTTCATTTTCCATTATCATGAAAAAATATTGGTCATAAGGAAAGTAACTATACTTTGGTTTCAGCAAGGTTGACATTGGTCATATTTACCGTCTTTTTGCATTCTTGGGACACCAGCCTTATCTTTAGTCTGAAAAAAGGTTATTGTTAATTTATTTAAAAGTAAAGAGCTGTAAAAGCGCCACTATTGTATAGTTTTGCGCAACTTAAACACACTAGTGTTACCAAATAACTTTCTTAACTATAGGTCAGCACCAATTTCATGCAGCACTGACAAAAGCCAAAGTTTATATAAAAAAAATAAATAAATAAAAACTAAAAACTTTTTTACCTCCATTTTCCAGTCACTGGTTTAGATTCGGCACCCTGGTGAATAAACGGTTAGCACTGCTGCCTCACAACTCCAGAACAGCAAGTTCAAATCTGTGTCTAGGTGGGTTTTCTCTCCACATCCCAAAGATATGCGTGTTAAGTTGACAGGCGACTTTAAACTGACCAGGTATAATTGTGAGAGAGAGTGTGAATGTAGCGTGTGAATGACTAACTCCCACCCAGGGTTGATTTGTGCACTGCGCAAGATGCTGCTTAGATAGTAACCTGTTCTCTATGACCATTAGGTGGATTAAATGGGTTTAAAAATGGATGGATAGATATTTATCCTGGCATTACCATAGGAGTCTGACTTTCCTAATCTTTATTTTTGTTTTCAACACAGCAGTGACAACTGGGAGGCAAGTTGACTTCACATACATTAAAAAAAAATGTACTCAGGACGCAGAAAACAATATTACTCTAGAAAAAGCTTGCACAGCCACTCCAAATTTGAAGTATGTTATATTACTGTAAAATTTACTTTATAGGCCAAAATTGGATTAATTTAAAGACATTTTATTTCCAACTAAAAATACATTATCAGCTGTCGGCAAAACATTTATGAAAGAAAACACAGCTATTTGAGTAAGAAGATGAATGCAGATGAGGTACAAGTTCCAACGGTTGTTGCAATAATGAGATGTTCATGGAATATAATCCAGAAGCTACCTTCTGTTATGACTTCTAAAAGATCCCTTCAGAAATTTCTGGCACAAACTTTAGGGCAGCAGATTAAATACTTGCATGGTGGTTGGATGTAGGTTATGGCTGGTGAAGGTAGGACAAAATAATAGTCAGATGGCTATGGAGAGTACTATTGAGTAAAAAGTATGCTGTGATCACGAGGGAAGTTGAAGAAGATACCTTACAAAGTTACAGGAGATGACAAAAAATTAATAGGAATTACTGCTAAAAATGTGCAAAAATACAGAATAAGGACAAAGACAAACAAACAAGCTGCTCTTTTTAAAGGGGTCTAGAACTAACAGTGCATATGCTCATGTGATCAGTCAAGTTATGTGTACATGCTAGTGCTTGACCATTGTCATTGCTTTTACATTTATCCTTCCATTTGCAGCACACATTTGATGCAAGACATAAAATACAAGGCAGCCAGATATAGTATCATCAGGCAACAATGAATAAAGAGAAGGAGAGGATGACAGAGAGAGAAGAACACTGAACTTCTCTGCCTACAGAACCCACAGATATGAGAGAGCAGAGGTGGCCATCAGTTGTCCTACCTAAATAACCAATGCATTTAATTTTACCTGCATTCATATTAATAAAATGAAATGATAAAATGTATTAAGCTATTTCATTTTGTCACAGGTGGCTGGGTGCGGCCCGCAATCAGCCGCCTATTTAAGGAGCCGCCGCCCGGCAATCAAGGCTGGAGTCGGGTAGAAGGTTGACGAGGCCGGTGCAGAGGAGGCGACAAGGAGAGGCCCTGAGTGTTGTGTGAAGAAGAAGAAGAAGAGGAGGCTTAAGGAAGAAGCCGGGCTTGTGAGAGACTGTGGGGGTTTGGTGAGGTGCACTAGTGACTTTGTATATAGTGTGACTTGTGTAAATAAACGTGTGGCGATGGACTGGAACGTGTCTGCCTGTCTGTGTCCGGGACGCACCCTTTCACAATTTGTAATGTATCCTTTATGCATTGTAAGGCTCAAAACCAGTATAAAACACAGCATAAAGACAGTTGACTGATGGATGATTACAAAAACAATCATCTCATAGACTGCTGGACCATTTATTACTGGGATGCTATCATCATTGAAACCACACTGTATACTATTTTGATTAAAGCTGTGTACTGCTTTTATTTGAGGATGACCACAATTTTAGTGTAAAGGGTATATCATATCTAATGCTGAAAAATAAACATTGGGACAAATTGACAGTACACTCTGGGGGAGGGGTAAAGCATTCCCATACTATTTTAAACTCTGATGCAGAAGCTCCTTTAGAGTAATGATACTATATTATACACACACATATATATTTTATATTCTGTACTAACAACAGCCACACTAACAACTCAACAGATTTATTAATTACCAGTTAGGTGACTGAGGGCTACCAGGTGGTGGTAATTCTGGTGAATGAAGAAAATACATCAGAACTTTGGAATAACCTTGGTAAGATGCCAGGCGGGCAGCCAGTTAAAATATTTAATGGCTTCTGTATATTTTTGTTTCAGTGTCACTGAGATTCTACACAGCACTCTGGATCCCAGAAGTAACTACTGAATTGATCCATGAAAGCATCCCCTTGGGGGATATAAAACGCCTTTGCTATCCACAGCCATTGACTCTGGAGATGAGTTAGGGGTAAAGACTTTTTAAAGGGGGTTAGAGTGGTAAGAAAATTGAGAGATATGGATGTGATAGGTAAAAACAAAGTTAATGTACCTGTACCACTATATTTTCCTTTTTTGTCTTATCTGACTAGAAAATCATTTTTGTGTTGTTTTTTTTCTTTGGAAATTTATAAATCATGCTGGAGCTCAAAGGCATCATGCTATTAATTACATCTGTGAGTATGTGTGGGTATTTTCTAAGTTCTCTTTCGCAATATTTTTGTAGTTTTTTCACTTCAACATATCTAGTAAAATTCAGTAGACATTTCATGAAAACTGCTCATTGTATTACACTAGTTGCATTGAAAGGTAAATTAATATTTTTATTGTATGGAAGTAATAACATTGATAATCGATTACTGTGATTAACACATTAATACTTACAAAATAAATTAGCATTTGACATGGATAAATTGATAGATCAGTCTTTAGGCACTTACTATCTGCATGCCCCTAAGGTACATATACGTACTTATTTGGATTAACTGGTAATCTGTTCATAACCATGCTTTTTTGCTTTTTTTTTTTTTTTATTTTTTTTTTTAAATAAAGAAAAGCTAGTTTTGCCTTTGCTGCCACTATAATTACTCAGCAGGTCTTTATGCTTCAACAGCAATTTCATATGTCGTATTCCCTGAAGAGAACACAAAGTGAGCACTGGAGCTAATTAAGCTCACTGAACACCAGTGGTTCTGGACACAGTGGGCCCATTTTAATAAATTGGCTCAATTAATAATTTGCTTCAACTCAGCTCTTCAACACAACTTATTAAGGAGATTGGCCCCATGCCAGTTTTAAACGGGGCTTAAATGTTGCACCCACTCATCAACACAGCAAAATCTGGTTGTTCTTTTTTTAAAATATGGAAAAATATGAGTTGACAAGCACTTGTACATCAAATACATGTGAATCAGCCACTCATATAGATATATACTCTGCTGGCAACAGTATAAGCATCTCTGAAGCACCACACTCGCCCACAGGGCTCTGGCTCACTCTGTGCTCATAAACAACACTTTTTCTAACCTTCATAGGTTCCTCAAGTACAAAAACATTGGCAGGCAGGCTGTGTCACTCTCTACAGTCGTCTGTCTGGACTGTTGCCCTGTCAGAGACACCTGCAACACCACCAGTGCACACTGACACACTTTTTACAACTACAACAGCCTGTCATGCAAATATATCAGTCAGCAGTACCAGCACTCTGCCTGTGAGACTGTATTTTCCCAGCATTGTACAGGTTAAACCCAAATGCACTGACCCCAGGAGTATTTCTTAAGAAGTATTTCTGCGATTATTGTGGAACAGTCACACTAATCTGATGTGGAAGATTATACATTACCATGGAGAAAACAACTATACAAGTCACGAGACTGGTGCTTAAAGTAAATAAAAGAAAATGCTACCCACCAGCATTAAAATACAAATAAGGCATATTAAGGCATTTCACACAGTTATGTGACATTGGGTGCCCTCTCACACTAACATCACTTAATTGTTTCTTAATCCTTCCATGATTTTAAGGCATTTTATTCTCCCGTAAACAGGTGGGTTAGGAATACTCTGAAGAATACTACTACAACTTTTTCATATTCTCTCTCTAACACAATTCATACTGGTTACATTTTTACAAAATCCCACAACAAAAGATCTGTTTCAGTGCCTTTGTAATTTAACTTATTTGGTGTCACTGCAGGAAATTAAAAAAATGAAAATCTCTTTAACAAACAACTTATTCTCTACAAAGAATTCTACATTCACAAGACAACATTTTTATTTTCATACAATTTGGACAAGTCCACAACAAATTGACTATTGGTCACGGTCACCATCTAAATCTAAGTGCAGAATTGTCATATAGCTCTCAGTGGTTCTCAACTTGGATGCCACGGCCCACTAGGGGACCCAACAAAACTTGAAGGGCAGATGCAAGATGACTAAAAGTGATAAAATAGCAACAGAACAATTAAATCAAAAACATTTAGCTATAGCAGGGGCAACAGACTTAAGGCCCACCTGAGATCTTCTAAAAGCAGCACAGTTCTTCAAAATTCAAAGCATGTCACATAAAGCCTGCAATGACTGTTAGTTTTCTCAAACACTCCCTTTAATGAACCTTTCAAATATAGATTATCAAGTCCAGGTAAACAGAGATCAGATGGACTCCCCACATTGACACAGCAAGTCGTGGATTAGTGGTCACTCTAGTTTATATGCATAGTACAGTGAACTGCAGCTACTAACCGTTAATTAGAATGGGAACAGGCTGTTTGTAATGAAGCAACAAGAAAAAGAGAAAAGAAGGTTACATGACTCACTTCTGTAAAGAACTTCAGTGTTTTATTACGATTGTGAAGATACAACAGTCTCATGGAGGAAATGTTAGCTCAACTTCACACATGCAGCTGCCTCCAATCGGCTAACTTTTTAAAGCTGTTCAGTTATCATGGCTGGCCACCCCTCTGCAGCTCACCTGACTGCTGCCAGAGCCACTTGTTGTATGTGGAGATAAAATTATTTGTATTTCCACTCATGATGGTATCATTGATGGAAACAGTGTGGAATCTAGAATACAACAAAGTAGCTTCTTTTAAAAATCTGTGCAGCAAAAATTTTGGATTATTTTATTTTCAGAAACAGTTAATTATTTTATGCTAATTAAAAAAATAATACTTAAGCCTAATGAGTACTAAGCAACTTTTGTTATCGAAAAAAATCTACTTACAAATTCTGTATTTTGGTAATTACTAGTCACAATTTATCCCTAAAAAATGCCTACTTATTGTATGTTATTCAATGTTCTCCCCAGAAATTTTTTCCAGCTGGGTGGCACGGGGAAATTTGGTGGTGTGGAAAATTAAATGTGCACTATTTTTATTACTTAATTATTATTGATTATTTTCCATTGCTCAATATGACTTCCTTTTTTAAGGTTTGACACTTGTGCCAGAATAATTTTATTAAATTTAAGAAGTATGTAATTCAGGATCCTGCAACCCTAACAAAAATTTTAAATAACAATTGTTATGACATAAACCAAGAGGCACATGTATTGTCGCTGTTGGGAACAAAAGTGAAAACAATGAAAAAAAAAGTATGAGAAACCTAATGAAGAAAAAATTAAAAGTATGTACATAACAGTACAAGCAGGCTTGCTATTGAGAATGAATGGGGGCATCGCCAGGTGGTTCATCACCAGCCCACCTCATAGTCACCTTCACTACAGTATGCTGCCTGCAGCGTCCACTAACCAAGAACGAACATGGTGTGGCCAAAGGCGGTTAGTGAATCGCCCCCATTCAATAGGCAGCCATCCGATGCACACTACAATGCTAACCCTCACCGACCCGTTCACCCTCAATGGCCTGCATTCAGCCACAACTGGGTCACCACTTGCAGCATTACCAGCCGCCCACCGAGAACGAACGGGGCAGCCGTGTGTGGTGGGCGGGCAGTGAAATCGCCCCCCTCCAGCCACCGCTTGCAGTGTCCCCAGGCCGAAAATGATGGAGCAGCAGTTACTGAGGCGCATGCGTCACAGCTGCGGCCCATTCGTAAGTCGCAGGTTGGATGTCCGTAACCTGGGGACTACCTGTGTATATACAGTAATCCCAAGCTCGCTATATCGCACTTCAACTTTCGCGGCTTCAGTCTATTGCGGATTTTATATGTAAGCATACTGTATCTAAATATATAAACACAGATTTTTCGCTGCTTCTCAGGTTTCTGCGCACAATGAGTCTATTTACTTCTGGTACATGCTTCCTCAGTTGGTTTGCCCAGTTGATTTCATACAAGGGACGCTATTGGCAGATGGCTGAGAGGCTACCCAATCAGAGCACGCAGTTAAGTTCCTGTGTGCGGATTGGCTCAGCGACGGAGCACCAAATTCAATTCCGCTGCGTTAACCAGGAAGTCTCGTCTCGCTCGTTCAGCATCAATGTGTTTCGCTATGTAAACGGTTAACTTTTGTGCTCTTTTGTGTTTATCTTTGTGCATAGTCAAGCCCTTTGTTATGGCTCCAAAACAATCTGCTCCTGGTACTGCTTCAGGGGCCATGCCAAAGCACCAACGGATGCTAACGATTGCCAAAAAGGTAAAAGTTTTGGATATGTTGAAGGAACGGAACAGCTACACCGCCGTAGGACGCCATTACGGCATCAATGAGTCCACGATTCTTTTTATTTAAAAAGGAGGAAAAGAATATAAGATCTATGGCCGCAGTGTCCTTTAACCAGGGAGGAAAACGAGTTGTAAATGGACGTAATAAGGCAGTAGTCCGGATGGAATCCGCTTCAGGGATTTGGATTGACGACTGCCGGAAGAAGAGCAACGGCGGTGCTACACAGTCGCGTGAAGAGACTCCTTTAGAAGAGCTGTAACGCTCTCCTTTGTTGTGCAGTAAAATTAAACTCATTGTTAACAGACAAGTTGTCATGTCATTGTTGGTGAGTAACCGTAATTCATTTTCTACGTACAGCACTTAGTACATGTACATACGTTTAGTGTCACCATACACACATTTTACTGTATACAATTTTTCTTGCATTGTACGTATTTATTGCTGATGGCCTGTCTATCGTAATGGCTGTAACATGTATAACTGTGTGGGAAATGTTTATAAGAATGTGGGAGAGTTAAAAGGGGTTAAAATATATAAAAATAACCATATAAACATATGGTTTTTACTTCACGGATTTTCACCTTTCGCGGGGGGGGGGGTTCTGGAACGTAACCCCCGCGATAGGTGAGGGATATTGTGTGTGTACATATACATATACAGTGGTGTGAAAAACTATTTGCCCCCTTCCTGATTTCTTATTCCTTTGCATGTTTGTCACACAAAATGTTTCTGATCATCAAACACATTTAACTATTAGTCAAATATAACACAAGTAAACACAAAATGCAGTTTTTAAATGATGGTTTTTATTATTTAGGGAGAAAAAAAATCCAAACCTACATGGCCCTGTGTGAAAAAGTAATTGCCCCCTTGTTAAAAAATAACCTAACTGTGGTGTATCACACCTGAGTTCAATTTCCGTAGCCACCCCCAGGCCTGATTACTGCCACACCTGTTTCAATCAAGAAATCACTTAAATAGGAGCTGCCTGACACAGAAAAGTAGACCAAAAGCACCTCAAAAGCTAGACATCATGCCAAGATCCAAAGAAATTCAGGAACAAATGAGAACAGAAGTAATTGAGATCTATCAGTCTGGTAAAGGTTATAAAGCCATTTCTAAAGCTTTGGGACTCCAGCAAACCACAGTGAGAGCCATTATCCACAAATGGCAAAAACATGGAACAGTGGTGAACCTTCCCAGGAGTGGCAGGCCGACCAAAATTACCCCAAGAGCGCAGAGACGACTCATCTGAGAGGTCACAAAAGACCCCAGGACAACATCTAAAGAACTGCAGGCCTCACTTGCCTCAATTAAGGTCAGTGTTCACGACTCCACCATAAGAAAGAGACTGGGCAAAAACGGCCTGCATGGCAGATTTCCAAGACGCAAAACCACTGTTAAGCAAAAAGAACATTAGGGCTCGTCTCAATTTTGCTAAGAAACATCTCAATGATTGCCAAGACTTTTGGGAAAATACCTTGTGGACTGATGAGTCAAAAGTTGAACTTTTTGGAAGGCAAATGTCCCGTTACATCTGGCGTAAAAGGAACACAGCATTTCAGAAAAGAACATCATACCAACAGTAAAATATGGTGGTGGTAGTGTGATGGTCTGGGGTTGTTTTGCTGCTTCAGGACCTGGAAGGCTTGCTGTGATAGATGGAACCATGAATTCTACTGTCTACCAAAAAATCCTGAAGGAGAATGTCCGGCCATCTGTTCGTCAACTCAAGCTGAAGCGATCTTGGGTGCTGCAACAGGACAATGACCCAAAACACACCAGCAAATCCACCTCTGAATGGCTGAAGAAAAACAAAATGAAGACTTTGGAGTGGCCTAGTCAAAGTCCTGACCTGAATCCAATTGAGATGCTATGGCATGACCTTAAAAAGGCGGTTCATGCTAGAAAACCCTTAAATAAAGCTGAATTACAACAATTTTGCAAAGATGAGTGGGCCAAAATTCCTCCAGGGCGCTGTGAAAGACTCATTGCAAGTTATCGCAAACCCTTGATTGCAGTTATTGCTGCTAAGGGTGGCCCAACCAGTTATTAGGTTCAGGGGGCAATTACTTTTTCACACAGGGCCATGTAGGTTTGGATATTTTTTTTCTCCCTAAATAATAAAAACCCACCATTTACAAACTGCATTTTGTGTTTACTTGTGTTATATTTGACTAATGGTTAAATGTGTTTGATGATCAGAAACATTTTGTGTGACAAACATGCAAAAGAATAAGAAATCAGGAAGGGGGCAAATAGTTTTTCACACCACTGTGTATATATATATATATATACACACCCACACACACACACACACACACGTGTCGGCACAAGGAAAGGGGGAGAATTCAAAGGGAAAGAATTCAAAGATGGAGGAATCAAAGAATAAAAGAAACAGAAGGAGGTTAAAGGACGTGAAAGGCAATCTTAGAAGGATGATCTGGCCACCTGAAAGTAGGAGACCGCACGAGCTGGGGCCCCATGAAGGAGCGTTAGCTGTGGCGCTCTAGGGGCTAGTTCGCCCCACTGAACATCCAGGTGGAGTGTGGCGAGCAAGGCAGGTGCCCTCCCTAGGCTTCCGAGGTGCGACCAAGTGAGCATGAAGGAAGAAGGGAGGAGAGCCAACCTCTGAAAGTCTGGCCGTGATGCCTGGAGGCAGCCAAGATGGAAGTCAGCCAAAAGGAGCGCATGGCTGCTGAGTTTCCGCCGGCTACGCGAGCAATGGGTGAGCAGGGCAGAAGGAGGTGGGCTGAAATCAGGAGGAGTTAGACTGCATTTTAACCACTGATTTTTTTAATGGATTTACTTATTGATTTTTATTCCCACTTTTTATTGGATTTTTTTATGGATTTATATATGTACTTTTTTTCTGGGGAGTTTACTTTTTTCATGGTCCAGCAAGCTTTTTTTTCGAATTCTTGTGCATGGCACGTTTATCCAAGGTAACTCCCTCCTTGGGGGGGTGTTTGTTTGAATATTTCATGCACAATGAGCACTACACACCATTACCTTTGCACATTAGCCAATCAAAATCTTTAAACCATTGTTGGTTGATGCCGGATAAGCAGTGCTGCAAGGAGTTGACGCTGCACTGTCATTAGTTTGTGGCGTCTCTTTTCTGAAAAAAACTGAGCAGTGTTGTTTAATGAAAACTTTTTTTACTCAGGTTGGTAAAACATACCTATGAATAAGACTTTTGAGTGAGAAAGTGGGAGCCTGTTGGATATTCAATGCACACTTGCACTATGGCAGGGCAAGATATGAACAAAAAAAGGAATAGCAGATGGGTCACTTTAACAAAACCCTCAGCAATTCAGTGACAAAACTTTTGCTCAGGACACAGTGTGTGCTGCAAGGGTTTCTGCACACTTTACGCAATATGGACAAAGGTCCAAATATGAGCAAATATAACAACGGCAGAGGGAATCACTTTAACAGGAACCACAGTGAGTGCTACAAGGATTTTTGTACACAGAACACACCTAATGCTTAAACAACTGTGTATATATATATATATATATATATATATATATATATATATATATATATATATTATATATATATATATATATATATATATATATATATTGGTTTGCTATGTACTGAACAAGAAGAGAGCAGCTATACGCTACACAGACTGCACTGACACTGAGAACAGTGACGTCACTTCCAGGCACCCTTTTTCTGATATCTGACAGGCTGGTTCCTCTAGAATTTTTTTATTTTATCAGTCCTCCTCTCACCCGCCCACCTCCACATCCTCTTTGCTAGTGAACTGCCGCTCCGCCCCCATTATTACGATGTACAGCCCCCTCTCGAAAGCCCATCTCCCCATACTCTTTGCTTGTGAACTCCACTCCGCTTTGTTCCCGCTATTAGCTTGTTCAGCATCGAGCGACAGCAACATTCCACCCCGCACCTCTCCCCTCACCACATGCAATCCTGCTTCTAAAATATTTGCCCACCCTCCCGCTCGTCCCTTGCCATCTCTGCAGATCATTAGATCTGCCTGTGCTTGTAGATCTGTAGCTGTTATCTCGCAATGTCATGCGAGATTACAGCCGGGCGCTCAACTAAATTAGCCAGGTGGAGCGCCCGGCTAAAAGATGCTAGGAAGAACACTGGTTATTGTAACGGTGCAGGTCGACACCTTACTCCCTTTTCCATAAAGGCTATAAAGGGAGCCTCTTGAACCCTACACCGTCGATAATGTAACCAGATGAGCTGAGCTGATGAGGCCAAAACACATCAAGCAGGGTGCTTGTGAAAAGTGCAAGTGCTTTTATTATAAAAAACAAACAAATCCAAATAGTGCTCAAGAAAATTTCAATAAATAATCCATAAAATGAGTGTACAGTGGAGGTTAAAATCCAATAAATAAGTAATCCATTAAAATGAGGGTGAAATTCAGGCAAGAGTCTTTAAAATTCTCATCCCAATGCTTCCCTTTTAAAATCGACGCCTCTCTGGCTTACCCTACTCAGACGTTGCACCACGGAAAGACGTCCACCAACAGGTGCAGACATCCTTCAAAACTGGCCTGTATCCATGCTGCCCAATCCACAGTGAGCTACCGGACCCTGCTCCTGCACTCACCACTGCCAATCCAGGCTCCACCCAGCAAAAGCACGCTGTCCTCCCATCGCTGTCAGTCACAGGCTCTACCCGGTGAGAGGATCCTCCTAAGCGTAATGATCACTCCTGCTCCTGGCTACTCAGCAGGACTGATCCTCATGCCCCCTCCTGAGCGCTGGCCACGGTCTACCTCCTGGGGCATCATTCCCATCCACCTGCTTCCACTCTAAGCTCTGGCTCATTGGATTTCTCTCTATACTTTAACTTCGACTCTCTTTTGTTCCTGTTCTCTTTTTTCCTCGTCTCTCTTTCTTACGCTCCCCTTTATAGGCTAGCGGAGGGGTTGAAGGTGCGATCGCCCAATTACTGCCCCAGACTGACAACAAGGCAATCAGACGGCCCACACGTGCCGGCTAGGCAATGCACAGATGGTTGACCACCTCACACCAACCCAGAGACGGGGTGTCTTCGGTAATATAAATGAACACGTTCATTGTTTATTTATTAAAATAGCCAGTGTTTTTTGAGCCACAGACCCCCATTAACACAGTTATGATTAAGAAACACAGCCACTAGTAAAAATAACATCACATAAGGTGTTTTTCAAATGACCTATTAATCATGTATTACACTTTAATAAACACAGGCATTGTAATAGCACATATGCTTTTGTTAATAAATGTTAAATTCAAAAATAAGCACCACAGTGAAAACTGCAGGAAAAAATATAAGAGGATAACCATTATGGGGTCATATAGGGGGTCACCTTGGAAGATTGAAGGTTGAGAAGTAATACAACAGAGAGTAACTGCAGTCTTCAATACCCACAACATCACTCATGACACGTCACTCAAGGGCATTATTCTTGACATGCCCATTCCAAAGTGTTTGTCGTGTGCACTAATAAATGCATTATATTTTTCATTCCAACATATGGCATATACAACTGACACAATAAACTAATAAAGGAAATTTAAAATAAAAAAAAAATTATTGGAAATAAAAAGATTGATAGACAAAGTACTCATATCATTGGAGCACAATGACATTGGGAAGTAACTGATGGTATGGCCATGGAGGAAGCCAGCATGCCATCTTTATAGCAGTTAATTGAATTTGCTATTTATTCATGTAATTTATTCTTGCTCTCATTTTGCCGCATTAATAAGGGCAAATCACCAGAATGTTTAATGGACTCAAATATGATTAGTGTTCCCTCTGTCATTCTATGAATTAATAATTAATTAATTAATTATTAATCTTCATGCCTGAAGAGTGCAGAAGAAGTGTACTGGTACTGATTTTTAAGAACATGGGTGATGTGCAGAGCTGTAGTAACTAATGAGTGATAGAGAAGGGCAGAAGGAGCTGCATTGCGTCTTTGTGGACTTGGACAAAGCATATGTCAGGGTGCCTAGAGAGGAGTTGTGGTATTGCATGAGAAAGTCGGGAGTGACAGAAGTATGTAAGAGTGGTACAGGATATGTACGTGGGAAGTGTGACAGTGGTGAGGTCTGCGGTAGGAGTCACTGATGCATTCAAGTTGGAGGGGGCATTAAATCAGGGATTGGCTCTGAGCCCTTTCTTATTTGCAATGGTGATGAACAAGTTTACAGACGAGATTAGACAGGAGTCCCCATAGACTATGATGTTTGTGGATGACATTGTGATCTGTAACAAGAGTAGGGAGCAGGTTGAAGAGACCCTGGAGAGGTAGAGATATACCCTAGAGAAGACAGGAATGAAGGTCAGTAGGCTGAAGACAGAATACATGTGTGTGAATGAAAGGGAGGTCAGAGGAATGGTGAGGATGCAAGGAGTAGAGTTGGTGAAAGTGGATGAGTTTAAAAACTTGGGATTAACAGTACAGAGTAATGGAGATTGTGAAAGAGAGGTGAAGAAGAGAGTGCAGGCAGGGTGTAATGGGTGGAGAAGAGTGTCGGGAGAGATTTGTGACAGACGGGGTACCAGCAAGAGTGAAAGGGAAGGTCTACAAGACGGTAGTGAGACAATATTATATGGGTTGGAGACAGTGGCACTAATGAAAAGACAGGAGACAGAGCTGGAGATAGCAGAGGTAAAGATGCTAAGAATTGTATTGGGTGTGACAAGGATGGACAGGATTAGAAATGAGTATATGAGAGGGTCAGCTTAGGTTGAATGGTTTGGAGACAAAGCCAGACAGGTGAGATTGCGTAGGTTTGGACATGTGCAAAGGAGAGATGCTGGGTATGTTGGGAGAAGGATGCTAGGGATGGAGCTGCCAGGCAAGAGGAAAAGAGGAAGGCCTAGGAGGAGGTTTATTGATGTGGTGAGAGATGATATGCCAGTGGTGAGTGAAACGAAGCAAGATGCAGAAGTCAGGAAGATATGGAAACAGATGATCTGTTGTTGCAACTCCTAACAGGAGCAACTGAAAGACGAGGATGAACAAGAATAATTAATAGTGTCAGTTTACCTGTAGCTGCAAAGATACAACATTTGGAAAAGGATTCTTAACAGCACACTAATAAAGTTTTACAAGTAATTTTCTAAGGATAATATTAAATCACACAGGCCAATGTCTACTGTGGGCCTGAATGCGGCCCCAATTCCTGCATTCATGTTAGAATGCTTTGGAACAGTAAATAGGAGGTAGTCACATGATAAGAGTGACTAAAAGTAAAAAAAGGGCTCACACCCCTTGCTTTTTTCCCTCAAATACAAATAACTGAAATAAGACGGGGGGTAAGCAGATATTGCTGGCATCAAATTCAAAAAGAGCATATCCTTTTTTATAATACAATAAAATTTCTCAGTTTCAACATCTGACACGCAGTATTTGCTCTGTTATCAACTAAACATGGGTTTTAATTATTTGCAAATCATTGCATTCTATTTTTCTTTACATTTCACACAGCATCCAAACTTTTTTTGTAAAACAATTTTCGTTTTTTCTATGTAGTCCCAACACACAATATAATTTTGTACTGAAAGTACTGTGTAGGAGACATTGCTATGAAACTTGTTTGCCTATCTAAATAAAATAAATCAATGCCACACCAAAGCCAGTGGGGACAAAAAAAAAAAAAACATACACCAAACTGATAAAGTTAAAAAGACAGGAATCTTAATTATATACAATGAAGTTGCTGTAAATGATCAAACTATAAAATAACATTCATGTTATAAAATTGAAGCCAGAGTATTCAGTCTGGTATCACCAAAATCCATCCATCCATCCATTTTCCAACCCGCTGAATCCAAACACAGGGTCACGGGGGTCTGCTGGAGCCAATTCCAGCCAACACAGGGCACAAGGCAGGAACCAATCCCGGGCAGGGTGCCAACCCACCGCAGGACACACACAAACACACCAAGCACACACTAGGGCCAATTTAGAATCGCCAATCCACCTAATCTGCATGTCTTTGGACTGTGGGAGGAAACCGGAGCGCCCGGAGGAAACCCACGCAGACACGGGGAG
Organism: Erpetoichthys calabaricus; assembly: GCF_900747795.2. Classification (NCBI taxonomy): domain Eukaryota; kingdom Metazoa; phylum Chordata; class Cladistia; order Polypteriformes; family Polypteridae; genus Erpetoichthys; species Erpetoichthys calabaricus. The sequence goes on along the minus strand of NC_041404.2, from coordinate 124,680,244 downwards.
AACATGCAAACTCCATGCAGGGAGGACCCGGGAAGCGAACCCAGGTCCCCAGGGGTCCCAACTGTGAGGCAGCAGCGCTACCCACTGCGCCACCGTATCACCAAAATGATATACTCAAACCTACTTAATCCAGCTCGGGTTTGAGGGAGGCGCCTCTTGGGAAGTAAAGTGACTGTGCAGACCCTGTCACTTCACACAGAGGCTGTTGTTTATGCTGTATCTACATATGCTCACTCTTCTGAAACATTTTGTCTCTTTAAGAGTTCAAGGCCTTCAGCTTGAGCCATTAGATGAATATTAATTCTGGGTATGTCATGATTTCTGAATTATTTTGTTATATTTTGCCAAGTGCTTGTGTGGTTTATATTTTCTTTATTATTTGTTATTTTGACATTTTCACAAGTGTGAGTTCCGTTTTTCTCACTCTAATTTTTTTTGGAGTTTTGATCATCTTGTTATGAAATTCTGTTGGTACTTTGACTAATCTTTTGCATAGCCTTTCACTCCTGATTTACCTGCCCTTTCCCTGATCTAGGCACAATAAAGTGTAGTTTGCCATTATGACTCAAGGGAAAAATCATCGTGCATTTTTAAGGCCCATAATGAACAGATATGGCACAATGGTAGCAACTAAGACAAAAGCATTAAGCCATAATCTTGATGACTTTATGCTAACTGGCAACAAAAACCTCTCAAGGAAGATAAAAGCTGGAAGACAGAAGGGATATATGTCAATGACTAGGAATCGCAGGACATCCCAAATAAGACAACTGTGTAACAACTTTCTAGCACAGTTTCATAATTCCAAAGAATCACAACCTTGACATTGCCTTAAGTTTAAAACGGCATTATCCATCTTTCTTTGTCTTCTGCATCCAACAGCAAGACAGTTGAAAATATGGCGATTACAGCATACACATCCATGCACCCATACTAAGTCTACATATAATGTGTGATATTCAGGAACATTGCCTTTACCAGGGGAAAAAAATACTCAGATTCTCAAATTACTGCTGCCAAAAAATGTATTTACAAACTTTCTGACATTATTGGCTAGAATTCAGATAATATTGGACTTCTCTCTGAAAATCTTCTTGGTCTATTATGCTAAAACAACTAATAATAAATTTTACCCATTAACTTTCTAACCAGCTCAGGACTGCACGAAGGCAAACACAATAGAGGCAGCCGGAGTACAAGGTAGGTACCAAACCTTAGATGAGTATGCCATTTGATCAAAAGACCACTAACACATACTTGGTCATTTCAAGCATGACAATTACCTAACAAACATGTCAATGTTAGTTTACTGAAAACCTTACTCATTTTATGCAAGCAAGAGATCTAAGATAACCTATGGGACAGAGCGTCAAAATAAGAAAATGATTTTCTGATAACGTTCCCTTCACAAATTACCCTTCAGTATTTCTTACTCTAGTGATCATCATAGCTGTGATACAAGCAACTTGATAAAGGATTTTCCAAGTAAATAACATATAGGGACACAGATCAATGCAGAATACCCAAGAAAAATGGACAGTTCAACCTGTTGACAGTTGATTCTCATTATAGTTGATATATATTTAAATATACAGAGATCTGTTACTAACTAGTAAAGCTGACATGTTATATGCAAATTCAAATGTTGAGTGTAAAGATAAAAGTGGTATTCTAAAATGCAAATACTGCAAGTGGTCAAAAACAGAGCAAGACCCATTAATATCCCACAGTCGAGAGGTGGCATGCAGTTCAGAACCATGCTTGTGTGTTTTTTTGGGCGTGGTGAACTTGGTGTTTTCCACTGCATGTTTTGCCTTTTTTTTTCTGGGTCATACTTGAAACATCATATTTTGTTACCTGTAAAGACCCTGTTAAACATGCAACTTTAAGCCACTGCTATTTCTATCAGTCTGTCAAGATTCAAGGCACACAGGTGACACTATAAGGCTATTCTGGGAATTAAATTGAGACACCTCACACAGTAAATTGATGCCCAGAAGGAAAAGACTCGCCAGGATAACAGGATCCACCATAATGTGGAAATCGATTAAGCAAAACAGTTTAAAGGAATAACAAGTAAACTGCTGGTTTATCTGTGCTTGCAGAGAGAGTGTCTTATCAAAAACAGATTAAATTCTCAGCCAGACGTGAAGTTGCTTGAAAGATGAACGAAAATATTTCTACACGTTCGGATCAGATTACATTATTAAGTTCAGCTACACAGCCCATACGAAGATGGTATCCTTATTTTTAAACATTATCATTCTTAAACCAATAGATCATGGGTAAATCAAGCCAAAAGACAATGCTAAAAAGCACCAAGAGCCAAAATGTCATCCTACTCCTTTAACCTGTTATACCAAAACTATACCATTTTTATATTTCATACATACCATGTATACATGAAACAGGGAAAAAGGGGCAAATTCCACACTGACAAGGATTTGAACCCAGGATGCTGAATCACCACACTGTGCCTCCCTCATCATATTATGGAAATCTGTTTTGTTCTGTTTTACACATTTATGCTTCCAGAGCACTTGTTTTGCCTTTCTTTGCACTCCTTGATTTATGAGTCTGTTTTCCTCACATCTGCTGAAAGAGTATGTCACATCTTGGGACCCAGTTGCTAAATGGCTTCACCCAAGTGGGATATCCCATATAGTGGGAAAGTGGCCCCAACCTACACTCTGGACATCAGACAGATCATGAACTGAACAGGATCAAAGAAGAGACAACGACCAAAACTGAAAGCTGAGAGGTGCAAGTTTATTACAACAGTGCTGTACAACAAAAACAAAGCAGTGTCATGCAGGCTTTAATTCACAGTCCTTCAGCACTGACACTAAAAATAAACAAAAAAAAATATTAGGTACAGTGCATTCCAATAGTCTGCAATACAAAAGCAACACACGCATACAAAAAAAGTCAGTCAGTCATCCTTCTTTGAAACTGGATCAGGAAGATTTTCAAAAGGGAAAAATAAAGAAAAATATTTACAAGAAATAAAATCAAGTGTGTGTGTACTGTACATACAAAAAGAAAAACAACTGCACCAAAACCAAATATTTATATATACCGCCACCAATCACTCAGAGATATACATGTACAAGAGATATTTACAAAGCCATCAAGAAAACAAAAAACAACTGCTCCCTCCTACAACATGGTCGCTGCTCTGTAGCAGACCTCTCAGTGCATCTCTCCGTGTTTTGTACCTGTTTTTTTTGTTCTTAAATTGTGTAAAATTGTTTTCTTTTTATTTTCTTTTTCTTTTTACTAGTCTGCAAGTAGTTATTTCTATAAAATGCTTAACAACATTTGCGAAAGTTTCTTATTTTTGATCGTTATCGCCTTTGGAATCCAACAGGACACTAACGCACTACCTGCGCAGGAAATCCCAGGTGTGTGGCCGGCGCTGCTCATTTACAGCCGGGATGCGTTGCTATCTATGAGACCAGCTACCAGTTACTCCCCGTGTATTACTAATATACCAGACGAATTAAAATCTTTGAAACCCAGAAAGCAAGGAAAAAGAGGTGGACTACGAGTACGTCTGAGACGGAGAAGTTTTAAAACACCTTTGTCAACCATCATCATGAGCAACGCACAGTCCTTTGCGAAATAAACTGGACGAGCTGAGAGCATCTGCGCGATACCTCCACGAGTACCGTGAAAGCTGTCTGATGTGCTTTACGGAGACCTGGTTTAAGAATACAGACTCGGATACAGCAGTCGAAGTAGATGGATTTGTTTGCATACGGCAAGACAGAAATCCAGCATCTGGTAAGCAGACGGGTGGTGGGGTCTGCCTTTACATTAACAAAAAGGTGGTGCAGGAATATCACTGAAAAAAGAGCGCATCTGCACGCCAAATATTGAATTACTCACCGTCGGACTTCGTCCATACTATCTACCACGGGAGTTTAATCAGTAGTTATTTGTGACAGTCATTTACATTCCGCCGCATGTTGATGTGGGAGCTGCAGCTGAATCAATTCTTGAAACTGCTCATAAACTAGAAACCAAATCACCTGGTTCTTTTAAGCTTGTGATGGGTGATTTTAATTTATGCAGTCTGGAGTCAGTATTACCAAATTATCATCAATACGTGAATATTAACACTAGAGGGGACAAAACTCTGGACAAGTGCTATGGAAATGTCTCTAATGCCTACATATCACATCACAGAGCAGCCCTGGGTGCGTCTGACCACGTCGTTGTTCATCTTCTCCCGAAGTACAAACAAACTGAAACAAGAAAAACCAGCCATACGAACAACACAAAACTGGTGCAAGGAAAGTGTAGAGGAACTGCAGGAATGCTTCTCCAATACAAATTGGGATCTGCTGACATCCTCACAGTCACTGAATGAGGCCACCTATACTGTCAGCGAATATATTCAATTCTGTGAGTCTATGATCATTAAGAAAAAATCTGTCAAGGTGTACCCAAACAGTAAGCCATGGATCACTAAAGAGGTTAAAGAATTACTATTGCAAAAGCAACATGCACATCAAGAAAATAAGTTAGAAGATAAGCGAATTTTACAGCAAAGGATTAACAGGTTAATTAAACAAAATAAAAAGATGTATGGGGAAAAAATCAAGAGGTGGTTCAATGATAACAATCCAAAGCAGGTCTGGAAGGGACTAAAAACAATTACAGGACTGGGCCCTAAAAAGAATGTGGATTTTCCAGCTGACAAAGACCACAAGCTTTTAGCTGATGAACTGAATAACTTTTATGCCAGATTTGAAACAAGTGATTTCAGCACCCAAAATACAGAAATAAAGGAAACGCTTTATAAAAACACCAGGTATTCTGCTGTGATTGGGTTCAGTTTAACTGAAGTGGAAAAAGGCTTGCGGAAGGCCAAAACAAACAGTGCAGTGGGACCAGACAGCATATCAGGTCGGCTCTTAAAGTCTTGCTCTAAGCAGCTCTCCCCAGTTTTTCATTTGCTTTTTAACTGGTCTCTGACCTGTGGAATTGTACCAAATCTATGGAAACAATCAATCATTACCCCTGTATCTAAGGTTTCTAGGCCAAGCTGTTTAAATGATTACAGACCAGTGGCACTTACATCTTGCCTGAAGAAGGGGCCTGAGTTGCCTCGAAAGCTTGCATATTGTAATCTTTCTAGTTAGCCAATAAAAGGTGTCATTTTGCTTGGCTTTTCTCTACATCTATTCCAATGAAATGCTTTGAGCACTTGGTGAAAAACATTTTAATGACAGAGACAAAGTCTTTTCAAGACAACAATCAATTTGCTTATTGTGCAAACAGAAGTGTGGAAGATGCTCTGCTTGTTATCTTACATCAAATCTATACCTTTCTTGATCAGCCTGGTTCATATGTCAGAGCACTATTTTTGGATTTTTCTTCAGTGTTCAATACTATACAGCCTCATATTCTGATTGGGAAATTAAACAGTATGAATGTAAACCCATTTATCATACTATGGATTCAGAACTTTCTCTTAAATCGTTCACAGACAGTTAAAGTTCAGGACACTTTTTCAAAAGCTCTTCATTCAAACACAGGAAGTCCACAGGGGTGTGTCTTATCACCATTACTGTTTACTCTGTACACAAGTGACCTGGGACAGAACAATGACCACTGCTCCATTATCAAGTATGCAGATGACACCATGATCATAGGACGCATATCTGGGGAGGATGAAAGCCACTATCTAAATCAAGTGGACTGTATGGTAAACTGGTGCAATAAAAACTCTCTCACTCTGAATGTAAAAAAGACCAAAGAAATTATATTTGATTTTAAGAGACAGAAATCTGTATGTTCACCTATTGTAGTTCTGGGAGAGGAGGTAGAAATAGTGAATGAATATAAATACTTAGGAACTTACCTAGATAACAATCTTAACTGGAATACAAATACAAAAAAATTATTTTCTAAATGCAACCAGCGCTTATTTCTCCTCCATAAACTCAAACGATTTAAAGTAGACAAGGACCTCATGTTGTCCTTCTATCGTAGTATGATCCAGTCCGTGATCACTTTCAGTTTCATTGCCTGGTTTAATAGTCTGACAAACCAAAACTCAAAAAGCTCCAGCAGATTACGAAGTATGCAGCTAAAGTTATTGGGGCTGATGTAGATGATTTGACTAGTGTGTGTCAGAGGGCAATGCTAAAGAAACTGGAAATCATCTCAACTGATGACAGACATTCATTACATGTAGAACTAAACTTCAGTAAATCAGGAAGGATAGTTGCTTTGAAAACCCACACAAATCGCTCCAGAAACTCCTTTCTTCCTAGTGCCATACGACTTTTCAATAAGAAATATCGGAGATAATGTTTAAGGTTTTGATATATATCCTGTAACCTGTTTTTTTTTTTTGTTGGTATAAATATGTTTTATCTAACTGCCTTACCTTAACCTTTCTTATTTCTATGTCTGTTTTATTTCATTCTGCGTTACCTGTTATTAGATGCAACTGAGAAGGCAAATTTCATGTTTTCCTGTGTAAACATGACTAAATAAAGAAACCTAACCTAACCTAAACCTATAGCTCAGCAGTGCTTATTCCTACCTCACCCTTTATGTCCATTGGTGACCCGTTGGCCGGCAACCTCTTAAATATAACGGGCAAGATTATCCAACCAATCCACCACCCCCATCTATTCCGCTCATCTATCAAGATAGATACTGGCATGTTCATGCCACACACCACGTCACGTCCCGGGTGACTTCCTATCAAAAACCAAACATCTGCCTGTGCATACATGCTTAAGCTCCATGTATGGCAAGAGGTTATGCAGAGCTTGGGCACACTGATGCTTTCAATCTTGTAGAGTAAACCTATTTACTTTCAATACAGGATCCCCTTCTCTTACACTACCTTGCTTACAAATGCTGGGTTTTATGCCAAACCTTAAACCGCCATTGCTGGGCAGGCTGCAAGGACACTGGCACATGAAGCTGAACATATACAAAGGAGCTCATACTGGCCATTATACAGGCTCCCCATGTGCTCAGACACATCCACAGAGATAACCCTTCTTTTGCATGGGAGAGCCTTCAACACAAAACCTTAAGCGCCATTCTTTTAAGCTGCCTTACCTTTACTCTTAAAAGCAGAAATGTTCAGCTTAGGGCTACTTTTACTTAAATTGGTAATGTTCAAGGCTGCACATTACCACATACTCTTCCCATCAAGATTTAAGTTCACATGGTCGGGACAAATAACCCGCCACAAGATTTTTCTTTCCCGAAACAGAGTATCTAAAATCTGTAAGGTTGGAGCAATAAATATCAACGGGCCACACATGCATTTGAAAGTCTCATTCATTGCATCTATTGCAAAGCCCTATGGTCAATCTCTACAACAAATTCCGCTGACAAAAGGTAATATCTTAAACTATCAATTGCCTGTTTAATAGCTAGTCCTTCTTTTCCAACTCCACATACCGGTATTTCTTTTCTCTATCAAACAGCTTTCGAATGATAAACAAAATAGGTCTACTTTCTTCTCCTACCCTCCTACATTAAGGCTGTGCCCAAACCTTCCCGAGGTGTCAACCTGTAAAACAAAAGGTTTGGTAAAGTCAACACAGTGCAATAATACATTTTCACAGAAGACGACTTTCAATGCATCAGAAGCAATTTCACATTTCTCTGTTCACTTGATGTTTCTTGGGGCTTGATCTTTTAGCAGGTCAATAAGGGGTATCGCAATACTTGCAAAATTCAGTATGAACTAACAATACCACCCTAGCAGCCCCAGACCTGTCACTTTGTTTCCAGCTGTAGATGATTCTGGATGGTAGCCACTTTGTCGACTTAAGGACTGATGATTCCACCCCCTATGGGGTAACCCAGGTATTGCACCTCTTCTTTAGTAATACCTGTCTTTTCTGGTTTTACCACCTTACTAGCTGTTTTTAGGCAGTTGAAGACTTCAGCAAGGTGCTTTTAGTGTTCTTCTCATGACTTACTATATGCTACCACATTGTCTATGTATGCTCTAAAATAGGTTTCTGTTTCCTGCAGAACTTTGTCCATCAGGTGTTAGAAACTGGTGGTTGCACCATGTAAAACAAATGGCATTACTGCAAATTGGAAAATGCCCCCAGGTCCTAGAAATACAGTAAGTGGCTTTCGTGTATAGTCAGGGATCTCAGTCTCAAAAGTGACAGGATCTTTCTGTGCTGTTACCATCTAAGGCCCTTGCCACTTAGCTAATAGGCTGCTCTCAAAAGTACCTTTTGTCCAACAGCGAGGTTGTGTTCTCTTATGGCTTTGTCATACTGTGACTTCTGTTTAACTTGTGTCTTCTCCATATTCTCTCTCACAATCTGGTATAGATAAACAAACTTCTCCTGTAACTTGGGGCACAAACGTTAGCACATTCTTTGTTTCTGCTCGGTCTTGGTCTCCTTCTAGTGTATCTCTTAGGACTCAGAGTGGACTGCGCACATGTTGACCATACAACTGTTCGAATAGTGGAGAATCCTGTTGATGACTGTAGAACCTCCAGATACGCAAAAAGCGGGTATGGTAAAAACTGGCCCCAATCAAACTCTGTCTCATTGCAGAAATGTATGAACATCTGCTTCAATGTAGCATTGTACCTCTCTACAAGCCAGCTTGTCTGCAGATGATAGGGCATGGTTCTTAATCCCCGGATTCCTAACAAACTGTTCACTTATTTCATTAGTTTGGAAGTTATGTTGGATCCCTGATCAGCCAGCATCTCTCAGGGAATCCCTACCCTTGAAAACAGCTGTATGAGCATCCTAGCTATATTGCAGGCAGTAGTCATCCTGATGGGAAAGGCTTCTGGGAAGCATGTTGCGTAATCACACACTACCAAAATACATACATGTAACTAGTGTGGCTACACTGTAAAATGACCGACTAAATCAACTGCAATCCTGGAGAAAGGCTCTTCCATTACTAGCAGTGGTTTTAAGGCCACCTTATCTCCCTTTAAATAGGTCCTACCTTTTGACACTCTGCATATTCTTTATTGTACTTTGCCACATCCTTTGTCCAACCCAGCCAATAAAAATGTCTAGCTAGCCAGTCCGATGTCTTTAGTTACCCCAGATGTCCCAACCAAGAACTACTATGGCTAAGGTAAAGTACTCTATCCTTCAGAACCTTAGGCAACACCAGCACATCCCAACTGTCTTGGGTTCTCTCCTTAGCTACCTGAGGCTGTATGATAACCACAGTCTCTGCCTGAGTAACAGAGTAACAATTCTTCAATTCTAGGTAAGTTCAACCCTAAAAGTACTGAGTAAGGTATGTTATCCACTACTCCCACTGGCAACTTGCAATTTACCCCCTTTATCTCCAAGCTTACCCTGACCAGCAGAAAGGTTACCTCTTCTCTGTCAACACACCTTAAAGCTATGCTTGGTCCCAACTCAACCATGAGGTATTCCAGACACTCTTGTCTCACTAAAGACTGGGTGCTTCCAGTATCTATCAACACTTTGTGCTGCTTACATGCCATAGTTACCCTAACCCCCTTCTCCATCCTTGCAAGAGCAGTCTTCTTCTCAGGCAGTGGACAAGATTCAAAACGAAGTTCAGTCTCTCTCGTTTGGGCAAAACCCAAAACTGTGGCCTTTCTGATTACAACCATGGCAAACAACTCCCTCCCTATTCACTTGTCTCTTGTACTAACCGGACTACAACCCGTATCAACCTGAGACGTATCTTTGGGCTGTTCCATTGGTCTGGGCTTCCCACTGACTCCTCTATCCACATGTTCTTCGGACAAGTGGCAGCCAAAATAACCTCTGCGACGTCTGCAGCGTCCTTGGAGGTCTTAGGATGATATTCCTTGACTCCGGTCCAGAGTCTGCCATCCAATACCTCTAAAAGCAGTTCTAATAAAACAAAGTCAATTATCTGATCCACTGTGTGCTTCTCAGGATACAACCATTTCGTACATTGTTATTTCAATTGTGCCAAAAGCTCTTTGGGAAACTGTCCATGCTCCTACTCAAATGAGTGAAATCAAATCCTATATGTTTCTGAGCTAATCTCAAAATTTCACTATAATTGCCCCTTTCAGACTGTCGTACCTCAAGGACTCCTCCGCTGGCAGAAACGCCACTCTGGCTTTCCCTGTAAGCAAGGGCACCAGAAGGACTGCCCATTCTGACTTTGGCCAACCACATTCTGCTGCCATCCTTTCGAAGTCTGTCAAGTAGTGCTCTATATCTTCTGGCTTGGCAAATGGCAACAGCTGAGGACTATCCATCATTCTTAGTGGGGAACTTGTGCTCCTCTCTACAGGTTCCTCCAAGACTTGGGACTGTGCCTGCTGTACCAGATCCACTTGTCCTTGAAACTGGGTGAATTCGTGCTGGAGGCTCTTGATATGCAGCTCAAACCACAGATTTTTCTTATCCTGGATTGCAATGAACTGATGCAAGAGGGTCTCTATGACTCTGATGTCCCTGGTGGTGTCCTCCATAACTTGACCCGTACTAGAGTCAACTCCACAGCCCTGATCAGGAGTTCCATCTCCAAGCTGTTTCTTGGGAGCCATTCTGTATCCAATGTCTGTCTATGATCAAACCAAAAATAAGGTTCTTTCTCTTCTTGCCTGATCTATCCCACTGTTGCCACCAAACTATGATATCTAATGTAGTGAACAAAATTGGCCCCACACTACACTACGGACATCTGGTACATCATGAGCCAAACAGGATCAGATGAGAGAAGAGACACAGACCTAAATCAAAGGGTGAAAGGTGCAAGTTTATTACAACAGTGCTGTACAACAAAAACACAGCAGTGTCAGATGAGTTTTGATTCACAGTCCTTCAGTACTGATACTCTTAACAAAAAGTAAAAGAAGAACAAAAACAAAAATAAATTAGGGTGTATTTACAGTAGGTACAGTTCACTCCAATAGTCCTTAATACAAAAACTATACACACACAAGAAGTCAGTCTTCCTTCTTTGAAACTGGCTAAGGGAAGCTCTTCATAAGCGGGGGAAAAAATATTTACAAAAAAAAGTCACAAGTGTGTGTTTATACAAAAAGCAAAACAACTGCACCAATCTCAAAAGTAAACCATCCCAAAACCAAATATTTATATATACCTCCACCAAAAACAATCACTGTGTGATATACTCGTATATGACCAAGAGATCTTTACAAAGCCATCAAGAAAAATAATTGGGAGGGCAGCCTGAAATCCTGAGGCATCTGAGGTTGTAAAGATGCCTTCTTCTCCAAGGTGTCAGTGTGCTTGGACCAGGTCAGGTCCTCTGTGATATGGTCACTGAGTGTTATTAATACTGACGGAGTTATAGTGCTTCTGCTGTTTTCTCCCAAAGTCCACAATCAATTCATTTGTCTCGCTGACATTCACCCACAATGGCAGTAGCAGGATTTGAACACAAACCCTTAATCTAAAGCCTTAACCAGTGTGGCATTAGAGTATGTAGCACCATGAAATAAGAATGTAAAACTCCCACCGAGAAGCAGCCCAAAATGCACCAAAAAGCATTTTTCCATTAAGGAAACAAAAAAAAAAAATCATTAACAGGTCAGAATGATACTACAAAGAAAAAAAAAAAAAAAAAAACACTGGAACTCAGAGTGGTTTGCTTTTAAATATATTTTTCCTCTCTGAAACGCCAGAAGTCTCCTCTAAAGTCGAGCTCTCCTAGTACTTTGCCTCTCATCTCTGGTAATGAATTTACTGTACAACCAATTTACGTGCTAACTGTAAATCTTACTACCTGGTCATAGTACTGCTTCGTAGACCATGGTAACACTATCCCGTTTCTTCTCAACTGTTCAGACCTTCTTGGCAGTTTCAAGGTTGCCTTCTTTGTATGCCAGTACATAGGACTGTCCTTGTCCCGAGTGGGATGACCCTGCTGCCACCTGTCGGGCTAGAAGAGCTCTATCGCCCTGTGTTCCCACTGCTTAGCAGCAACGATTTATCGGTTTCGCAGTTTCCAGTCACGGGCTTAACTTGTGCCACCTCTGCCCTAGCCGTACATCTCGAGTGTGACAAACCCTTGCAATTCGTTGAGCAGAACCGGAAACAAAACTTGATTATAACTGGGCTGCACTTTACTCTGCAATTAACTCCATAAATAAGAATTGTGCTGATCTGTACGGATCTACACCTACTTAATTTAAATAAGCAAACACTGCTTAACGGCCCTAATGGTACAGCAGTGACTTCCATTCGGCACGGTAAATGTACTTTTTATCATAAAAATACACAAAGATGTCGACTTTAAAGAGGACACTATGTACGAGACAGCCGGAAAATACGAAAAACCCGACAGGACTCCTTTATCTGACTACTTCTCTGTGTCCGACACATATCGTTGTTTATAAAACGACCCCCTTTAGTACGAACGCAAGTACTTAGGCCTGGAATAAACGAACTCATCCCAGTTGCATTAACGAACAACAAAAACAAAACGCACTTCCAACGCCCGCCTCCAGCACCATGTCATTGGCTTCTCGCTTTAGCATCTTGTCTTGAGTGGACAACCGTGCTATTAATCAACTGTGAGCCGACAGTATAAAAAATAAATACATAAACAAATAAGAAAACCCCAAGTCAGTTTAAGCTCTTTTCGTATACTACTAATCACACTTCTTATCTATTGAAATGCATATATTTAAAAGGGTTATTTTTTGGAATCGCTCACCTTTAGCCGTGAAGCATGCCATTCATAGACGTTTGCTCCGCTTTAGGGGAACAGCAGTTGGGTTAGCAAGGTAGGCACACACTGGACTAGATCTGGACACGTCTGCTTCTCGCCAACATTAGTGGTTCAAACAATGACTATTTGCTGCAACGCCGGTGCGGAAAGACTTCATTATGAAAAACGACACCGGTCAACAGCGAGATCACGTGATTGAAGACGGAGTCAACGTGGTCACGTGAGCCGTTTTACCCTCCCCTGTCAAATATTAAAACCTCATTACATGTTTAGTAGAGGCTGGGAATTCCGAATCTTGATCTGAATAAGCTGGTTAGAAATGAATTTGTAATTGTAATCGCATACAAAAATGGCGAAGAAGTAAACTTGTGCAGCCAGTTCACGTGTAATATCGCTGTTGTCGCTAAACGTCGTAAGCAGGTGCCATTGCCCGCTCTGAAAATGCCCGAAGTGGCCTGCAGCTGGAAGAGTAACATTTAGGGTGCTGGAAGAGGAACATTTAGGGTCTCTGATTAGAACATCACTTTAATGACACATTTACATTTTTTTTCTCAATCCCTTGCAAGCAGTTGAATTGGCAGAAGGAACAATGACACATGTAAAAGAAAAAACTTATTTTCATGCACAGCTATTTTTCATAATGGGTCATTCACATACTCAAAGGGAGTATCAATCACAGGAGACAAAGACTGGCGTTTTATTCAGTTACACCTACGAACATTCTGGGTTAAAAGTTTTATTGTACACTATTGTGACAATATCTGGAGTATTTGCGTGCAGTTCTATTCACCAGGTTACAAGACAGCAGCACTCCTAAGCTGTGTAGAGAAGAGCAACTAAGTGCATCTGAAGATTTGGAACATGTCCTACTCCGACAGACTCGTTTAGCCACTAGCAGAGTGGACCTTACTGAGGTCTTCAAAATTCTCAAAAGCATTGAGAAAGTAGATCCATCAGAATTCTTTCAAATTAACAGTGAATCTCATACTTGGACACCAGTGTAAATTAAGGGACAGTGCTTTTAGGACCAAAGCCAGGAAGCACTTCTTTATGTAAAGAATTGTGGAAATCTGGCTCAAAATACCATGACATGTACCTGAAGCAGAAACATTGACAACCTCTTTTAAAAAGTTCCAATTCAAGAAAACAAGTACAGTGTCTCCTCCCATCGCTGAGTGCAGAAAGTGGCTAGTGTCGCCTCCTGCATGGGCAGAAGTACAGACTCTGAAGCTACTGCACATATACTAACACAAACAACTAAAACAAGAGGGATGGAGGTTGAAGACTGAATCACATTACAAGTATGCAAGAATATACATAAAAAGTTAAAAACTGAAAGTCAACGGAATGTTTCACTTTTTAAAAGGCAATTTTGCAGTTTCAGCATCTATTTTTTTTTTTTTAATATAAATGTTAAAACAAGGTACTGCCAATTCTGCTTACATTTTATTGTATTTTCAGTTGCACATGTTGTTTTATACAGCACTACATCTTGCTTCTTGCATGCTGAAAAGGCCTTAAATACAATTAAGATTTCCTCATTGCTCACAAGTTTACAACTTGCCTCAAAGAACCTCATCTATTAAATTTCCACCTGGTAGGATTTTGCTGTCTTCCCAAGAATAAATGCACATCATTCTCTTAGAAGTGGCTGTCCACACTCCCAATCACAAACAAGATCAATTTAGATGAAGAACTCAATTTGCTGCAAGTGCTTGTCTTTGAACATACACCGTAGGGTTGGGGGTAGGGTGTCATCCATAAGTAGGAAATTCAAACTGAATGAAACTTGACTGGAGTTCAAGCCCATTGAGGCATCTGCCTATGTTGTATGTTAATACAATGTATAAAGTTAAATACTAAGTGTAAAAAGAGATGAAATACCAACACTGTTTAAAAAGATTGTGCTAATCCAGAATTTTAGTTTATGTTAAGGCCATAGCTAGCCAACATTCTTTCCTGAAGCCCAAAATGTCATTAAGAAGTAACAATTCCTTGGAAGAAAAAGAAAACTTTAAATCACTTCCAATCATTTTATCAGCTCTTAATACAATTCTAATGATTCCAAATGAGACAAAAGCAAGAGCAATTTTTTTTTTTTTTTTTTTTTTTTAAACACTGGAACACAGAAATATTTACATTCCTTATTAATATTCAGGTGCTCTTTTTTTTTTCTTTTTGAAGACGGTGCAACTCCTACCAAGGAGTGTGCATAGAACATTTAAACCATATATAAAACCCATTTGCAAACACCAAAATCTCTGGAAAATTGTGCATTTCATCTGAAAACATGTACATGGAAACATGCAGAATTACAGGTCAGAGAAGTATTCACATTTCAGTACCAAGACAACAAACAGACAGCAAGCGTACAACACTGTGTACATGTAAACATAAAAAAAACATTATTGTCTCAGATATGAGTGGGCCACAATGCCCTTAGTATGCAACAAAGTTTTACAATCACTCACTTTTAATATTTGTTCCTACTTTCTTCTAAAAACTATGAAGGTACATTGTGGTAACCGATTCTTTGAACAAAACCCGGAACTGACAAATGGCAGATACTGTAAGATGGTTTACATCAAGAGGAGATGTATGTCTTTGATTTAATAAATGTATGATAATACATTACCTGAACCATGATTAGATTGTCCCTGCAATTGAGGGTCACCCCTTCAAGACATTTCCCTGCTTCAAGTTCGTTTACTAAGAAATTTGATGCAAGTAGAAAATACCTGTTATAATTATCCAAATATTTAACAATTTACAGCATCTGGCAGAATATTAGCCAATAAATAAGGTCTCAATTTGACATACTTCAAGACCTGCACAATAATAAAGCCTCTTTAGCTGCCTTCTATCATCAATTCTTCATTCTCTCTTTTTTGCACCAATTACAAAGCTTTTGAGTTATTTTGTAAATTTAAGTAATGGTTTAAAATAAAAAAAAAAAAAAAACATCTTCAAGATATAACGCTTGATGTTTAAATTTTCCCTTAATGCTGAGCAAAGCCATAAACTGCTCATTAAGACCACGTAGTTAAGGACATTATTGGATTTAAATAATTACAGTTACATGAATTTCTTTTAAGGGTTGGTAGGGAGTTAAGGTATTGTATTAATTATGGTAAAAAAAAAAAACATCTGGTCAGTGTTAATCAGAGAAATTTGTTACCAACAGCAGAAAAATTCCCTGACCGGGGTGCAAACCAAAGATCAGCATTTGACAAGTTTAAATGACAAAACATAATCCAAAACAAATATGGCAGTGGTCTAGATTGTACTGTTTTCCGGCACAAATATAAACATAAAGGGGTAGATGGTACATAATTGTCAGAGGTGTGGAATAAAGCTTTTAAACCTTAGTTCTGCAACTCATTAGAAGAAAAACATAAAAGAAAGGCACCCTCTCTTATAGTACAGTACTGTGAACAGAGTGGCACAAACTCCTTTTATCTAAAAGTGCAACCATTGAAAGGGAGAATGAAAATGAGTGCAATACTGGCAGATCACAGTTAGAAACAAATAATGTTCAAGTAAACTATTCATAGTTCCACATATACTGATGTACAGTATGTCATAGAATTAATGTTACTATTTAAAATTCATCACACCCTGGCTTGCACAATGACTCATCTGCAAAAGTAAACATAAATAATTGTGCCAGTTTTCTGAGGTGTCAATAGATTTTGGTATTGTGTCCCAAACTTCAAGGAGTAATAAGCATAGCAGTTGCATCCAAGAATTCAGAGTTTTTCACCTCCAGGGTTTGGCTTTCCAGGAGCATCCATTGTGGTACACCCAAAACAAAACCATTCAGTTTGGATTTATTGTGGACACTGTCGATTGGTGTTAGAACAGGACAGTCTGCTATAACTCTCAGATAATTAGGCTGGTTTTATGCCAGGCTCTAAAAACTGATACCCATTTCCTCCCCACTGTGTTCAGCTCCATTTTTCCTTTTTATTTGTCGGCGTACGTCTTGTCTGTGACTCTTTTTGGATAGCACTTGTGCCAGAACAGATACAGTGGAATTTGAATTTCCTCTTAGTGTTCCTGATACTTCAGAGAGACCAATAGGGCTTGTAGCATTGACAGATGAGTACCCTGAGCTAAAGTCTCCTAAGCTTTCCCTCGTTTTCTGAAGGGATGACTTGCGAGTCCTAAAGATGCCTTTACACCCTGTTGCTCCTACATTGTTGTTAACACCTAGTTCAGGTAAGTAGCTCTCATCCTCACTTGACACACTGCAACAAACATGATCATTTGAACATGTTGCTTCCAAATCCAGCACTCCAACAGGAATGGTAACTGAAAAGAAAGGAAATCCAATTATATGCAGAAAACTAGGAAAATATTCAAGTCCTTTAGTTCTTATAACAATATACTAGGATACTCCTGCAGCTACTACTTTTTATTGTAAGTAATGTTTTCATATTTGGGTGACTGTTCCATGTGCTTAACTACCACTTTGTTATTGGATTCTCTCTTTATGACCTCAGTTTGCAAGATTGACACACCAGGCTTCCCTCAATGCTATTTCTGTCGCTCTCTTTTTTAATATTCTATTACCTACCTGTGTGCTGCAAAGGTTTATAGCACGGAAACACAGTGATTTACACATGCTGCCTAAGCTTAAATTACATTCCCATCACTGTACAAATTCCACTCATACATTCACCTGGTGTCTCTGTACTTGGGTACTGTACTCCACATTGCTTTCTCTTCCGTATGCTTCCCATGTGCAAGTTAGTTTAAACAGGTACTTAAAATTAGACAAGTAGAATGACTGTAGCTGTAAGTGCAAGTGTAGGAGCACCGAGGTGACCATGGGTCAGTGGCTGTTTCACAAAATTAGGCTACTAATGTTACACCACAGAACACAGTATCCTACTTTCATGCTGTATGAAAATTTGTACTGTGTACAAGTATACCAGTGTGCAGGAAATCCAGATTTCCTCCAGTATCCTATCCACGTGCATGTTTGGCCAATTACTTTCTTACGGTTTGTTGGGTGGAGTATGCCACAGATACACCAGAGATTCAACTTTTATATAAAGCATGCAGGTAAGACTGAAGTACAGAATTCTCATCAACAATGCTATTAGTATAACAGCAAAGGGTTTGAATTATCAGTAAAATTAATAAACAGATTCCGTCTCAGATTTGAATTACACAAAAAAAACCCACAACAACTGCATCTCAGGATTATGCATTTTAATCTCAAAGTAAATAATCTGCTTTTACATAAAAAACACAAAGTCATGCAAACAATTGAGTGTTATGAAAGCACTCTGTGGTATGAAAAGTGGAATTAAATAAATAGCTATTTTAATATAAAAAGGCATACAGCTAAAAATTGTGCCTATACTATATGCACATAATTTTGCTTTCACATATTTATTAATACATAATACTATATATACACACACTGACATCATGAAGTAACTGTCAGGAGTTTTTGCAATGAATTTCAATATCCAATAAACTATACACCTCTACAAGATAGTATCTCCAAAATATGCATTATCATGAAGCAAGATTTTGTGTATGTCAGTCACAATGTAACAAGTAATTATGGTGCAGCACAATAAGAACAACTAATATAAATGGCCCATTCTGTCCCACCAGCTTTGATTGCTGCTTTCAACAAATATTCCGAAAATGGTGACTGGAAATGTATTACCGTACTAGTAAATATGTTGGCATTTACAGAAAAAAGCAGTTTCCAGGCCATACAATGTCAGTATTTTTCAACAGCCGTATTAGTAGTATAACCTACATTCAACACTATAAGCACTTTAAAAGTACGCAATATAAATACTGTATCAATTAAAATATGACCATTTGGTATAATAAAAATCGTAAATGAACGACACTCTGAGCATTAAACATATACCCGGGGTAAGGGGTGTAATCTTTTCATCAAAACCTCAAATTTATAAATGTTACACTTACTGTCCCCTTCCTCTGTCTCACTCTCCTGGTCACCTTCATATCCTGAAGAGGAACAGGATAAACTCCAGTCCAGGAAGTCCCCCAATAAAGTCTCCTCTTGTGCAGAAAGTTCCGCTGTTGGTGTGACAAGAAGATTATCCCGATCTTCAGGAATATGTTCCTCTTTCCTCCTATAACACAATGCACTCAATGAAGGCTCAATGACCTAAACATGCTCCTAATTTAATTTCCCCCAACACAATTAACATTCATATCATCCAGTCTTGTGCAGATTGTAATGAAGTACTTCTCCAATTCTGAATAAGTCTGCCTGTCAAAAATTCAAGTAGGGTACAGTCAGTGACCCTCTCAATCAAAATGTAGTCTTGGTGGCAGACATTTAGTTCCTGGGCTGTGACAAAAGAACAACTTGAATGAATGAATTCCATGCAAATCTTACTTACCTTTTGTTTTTACTGGATGGAGAAGTGAGGAATGCATGGATATCACCAGCAGATTTAGTGTTAGCGAGAGGAGGCTCAGATTTGCACAAGATATCTTCTTCCACTTCTAAAATTGCACACAATTCACTGAAGACCATCACCTAGGAAAAGGTAGATGCATTTATTTATATTGTCCATTATATTTCAATGTAGTGTATCAGCATTAAGCTAGAAAACAATGTTATAAAACCTGTATGAGGTAGTACAATTAGTATAAACCATTATTCAAGCCTTTTATCTATTTCTTCATTTAAGCTTCTACTTGAAACTATCAATGTAAACTTTTCAGCAGACAGTTTAAATCCATACACATTTATTCTCACTAAAATTCTACTTATAGACAAGTCTTTATAGTCAGTGATTATTGAATTCTGACAGATGTAATGCTGGAAAGCAAAGGACACAGCAACCAGACTCTCCATTTCCCCTCAAACCTCACAAAATAGAAGTCTGACTACCAAAAATTACACAGTATACTTTGCAAAAAAGACCGAGCAGGAATTAATCCTCCATTGTTTATGCATTTTCAAAGAGAGCAGAATGTAGGGAATCCTCGTAATATGATAAATTCATTGTAAAGCAAACATAACCATAATAAAACAAGAGGATGTCAGAAGCAGTAAAAATGAAGCTAAACAGAGACCTGCCAATTGTGCATCCTGTCAGTACACCTTGGTGTACCCTTTTATAAATCTAAGTGTCAAGATCCAAAACAGAGGCAATGAAACTGTATGTAAATTTGTCATTAAGCCAAATATCATCATGAATATTAAAACCACATTTTCCTCAGTTTTTTCAGCATGACAGAATACTGCTCAAACACAATGGAAAACCTCAAGTTCAGCAGCCAGAAACCTACCAATCATTTCACTTAACAATAGGACCAAAATCGAATAAAAACAAAGAAGTGAAATCAAAGTTAATAAATCAAAATGTTATTCACAAGAAGGTATATTGCTTATTAGTGAATGGGTGAATTATGTATAAAAACTAGAACAACAATTCTCTAAACAAATGCATAAACAAATGAAAGGTCAAACAGCCGTGAAAGGAGTATGAATAGTAGGGTGGAGATAAAGAAATGCTATTTCTGTTTTTATCTACACAGTGGCAAAATAATCAATTTAAACATTGTTTATCAAGTTTGAAACTACATTACAAACATACTTCATTTGTATCATAGGCTCCAAAGGAAAACAATTTAACATTCAGCATTTAAACATTAATTGGTACTTGAATGGTGGCTACCTCATGGTTATTTAGAGGTACTTAATTAAGGAGAGAGGGGGAAAAAAAATCATTCATGTCTTTAACATTTGCTATGAGATAAATCGGTATACCTCCTTTTAATTGTGCTAGGGTTAAAATAAGTTCCTCTCAAGTTTAACACCAACAAATGAAACAAAAATGTCCAAGGCATTGAGACAGTACTAATGATTAAAAGTAGTGACTTGGTGGTCATCTGCTAATTCTTCTTAAAGGTGGACAAAACGTACAGTGAAGTAATGCACAGTTCTAGCTAAGTCATTTTGTAGGTATTATATTCGGGTCATGGCCAAGGGTAGACCCTCAAAAATATTACAGGCTGAAAAGCTCAGCCTGTATATACTGAAAGGTTTAGTAAAGAGGAATCTAAAAGGATTGCAATAAAAAACATTAACTGTAAAACCGTGATGCAAATTGAATTGCCAAAGGTGGAAGCACTACTGCTGAGCCAGACCGCTGACAGGAAAATTTGCTATCAATCAATGAGTTGAAATGTCAACCATTCACATTAGACATATTTCTAAAACCCAAACAGATAGGCTGGCAAAATTCAGATCAAGAGATGATCACTTAACTCGTATTAGCAATATCTGTACATGGAACTCAATAATTCCTAACAAACGCTAATATAATGTTAATGTTAAAATATGAGCTATTGAAGACAACTTCCTGGCCATATGCAGGGTCTGTGTAGTAAGGATGTCATTTGAACCAAATGGAAGGCTTCTCCATTAATAGCAGAAGTGCCCTTTTCCGTATGTGCTACATTTGTGACTATGCACTCTATACAGCAGCAAAGAATGCATTAGGAAACGGTACGAGAAAAATGCTTAAAGTAATTTAAAACATAAATTATCACAAAAGGTTTATTTTTTTTTTTTTATATAAAAGATACTTAAGTCTAGGTAGCACTGTGACATAAGCAACAGCACTAAGTGGTATTTAGGCTATTACATAACAAAAGCTTATTAGTCTTTGCTTTACTATATAATTATATTTGGACAAGTTTCAGTAACTTTTTTCTTTAAAGCACATATCACTTAATTCTGCCTGCCGAGACTGACTGGCTATTTTATAATAATGGTCCATCACTTGAAAATGAGCTACTTCCATGTAGTCAATGTCTGAATTTGGCAGGTGTGGGGAACGTTACCGGTTTTCATCAAGTAAATAGGCTTAAATTCCAAAACAGTGGAATAAGTGGGGGTGAAAAGGGGCTAGTGATTTGAGGAAAGAATTGGTACATTTTACTTAATCGTAATGCACAGGTAACAAAGGGTAAAGACGGGTGAAGCAGTTAACACAAGACGTAAATAGTCTAGCATCAATATTTAAACTGTCACCTCAGTATAGAGCATGATAACAGAGCTTTCAAACTCCAACCAATATGCAAAAACAAAAGGTGTTACGACTTCTACAGCATGTTTAAAAAAAATATCCTTTCTACATTAACCAAGCAAGCGAATTTACACCACATATATTTCCTTCTTAAAATTAATTTGACAAAACAGCACAATACCTTTTCTTTACTGATCTGCTGGTAAGAATCGTCTTCAAATCTCTGCTGCACTCCAGTCAAAGACATACTTCTATTATCCTTAGGTACTTCATCATGGAAGCTGGAAAAAATGCGTAATAAAAAATTTGATACATATATGAGTGTGCACAGAAATGAACTGGAACCCTGTCCAGTGCAGTTTCATGCCTTGTGCAAAGCACTGTTGTGATAGGGTCTGTCTCTCTGAAATGAATTATGTAGGTTTGAGAAGGCTACCAAATCATAAAAAAAAAAAAAAAAAAAAAAAAAGGGTGGAGGAGGAACAGTGCGTGTTATCCAAAGGACTCCTTTAATGCAAAATAAAACCGTAGGTCACCAATAGTTACAACATAAGTTTAAAGTTTCCATAATGCGGTCGATCGATAGAGATAAATGAGCTTTCAACCCACCATCAACAGACACCTGGACATAAATCCAGCATATGCAAACTTAAGAAGAACATATTCATAATAAACAAGACTTTACACCCAATACCCCCCCCCCCCCCCCCCCCCCAAATAATTTTTTGCTATATATTGCCTTTGGATTCTTGTAAGCCTAAGCAATATCCTCTGATGAAGACAACTGGCAGGGGTTGAAAGCTCAGGAATAAAAACTACTTTATGATACGCGATTAATTTTTTCTCCCTTTGTGGATCTCCAGCTGCAAATATGCAAACCGTATCACAGACCTTCTCTTCCATATATAAGACTAACAATCTTGCGGTCTTGTATGTATGTTATCATCCAGTTGACGCTCAGAAGGCTTCGCTCTTCCCATCGTTTTTACACTATTTTAAACGTATTCTGCGATGACATTTTGATTAAAATAGGTTATTATATACTAGGGGGCTCTGCCCCCTGCTCGCTTCGCTCGCCAACCCCTGGTGTTGGGAATGAGAAAGAGCGTGATGTATGAATGAGATATAGAATAGTGTGAAGGTGTAGATGATGCAAATAGAAAGCAAACAATAAAGTGTGTGGCACAGTGTAAAGGTTTATTGGAAAATTTCTTTGCACACGCCGTTTAAGTGTAAAAGGTAATTCCAGGTAAGAACTTGTAAGGTCAATGAAGATGGTTATTGTCGTGATCAGAGTCAAGTTTGTCAGAGCTTAGAAAGAGTTGTGTCTCTCCAGGAAGTAATGCAATGACTTGGGTATTTATGTTTTCCACATTAATATTTTTTGGACATAATATAGTGCGTTGTGTTAAAAGGGGCATTTGATCTAATGAGATTGCTGTTCCAAATCTGTCTGTAACTAAGTCGGCGCAGATAAAGGCTTGAGGAATTGTAATAATATCTGGGAGAAGTCTATCTGTATTGCTGAGTGTACCATCTCCCAGATGTAATAACCAATTGTTATGATCTGGATCTGGACATCGCATGTTTTGTACTAACTGTATCTTTTGAAAGCAGTGCCAATTGTCTGCGTATTTTAAGGTGCACTGAACAATAGCTGAGCGCATGGAATGTGGAACAATAGCTAAGCACTGTCTAAAATCTCCTCGTAATAAAAGTACCTTTCCTCCAAAGGGAAGATTATTATTCATAAACGTTTGTAGAAGTTTATGAATGGTGTTGAGTAAGTGAGTGGATGCCATTGTACATTCATCAATAATTAACAGTTTTGCAAGACGGATGTCATGTGCAGTGCCACTGTTAATGTTCATAGTGGATATCGATTTGCAGGATCTAATGCAGTTCATAAAGATTTCACTTTCAGGTACATCGTTAGTTAGAAGCTTCTGTAGATATTCAGGATATGAATGTAAACGAGGCAGTCTAATTTGACCGTTTTGATAACAACGTGTAAATTCATTACTTGTATTGCCAGTTGTTTCTTCAGGGAAGTTAAGTGAATGACAATGATTGCAAATGACATTCATTAATCCCAATGAATTTTCCTGAATAGTGGACTCATTATTGAACGCGTTGTCAGCCACCTTTATTTATTTTGTCCCTTCGCTGCCGTTTCTGTATGTCTGAGGCGGGAGGTGTTTCGTTTTAAATCCGTGCCTGTTTCGATGCAGCACTTTGAGACGCGCGCTGTATGCATCTACGTTCAGTGTGTCTGTCCATATGCGCTCGTTTCTGGTAATGTGTTAGTTGAGCTTTGCGTTTTTGGAGCCGAGACATTTTTTCTTCCGGAGGTTCAGAAGCGCGTTGTAAGCGCCGCCGTGTATTTTGTTTTTTCATGCGGGTTCGTGTGTTTGGTCCAGTTATCCGAGCCGTATCGTTTTGTACCTGTGATCGTGTATTTATGACTTGTTTGTTCTTCAGCGTGAGAAATATGGATAAGTAATAAGGAGGATCGCACTCACTGTTAATATGGAGCCTTTTTTGCAGTTGAACGGTTAATAGTGCCTCATTGTAATGAGATCCACCTATGCTGCATAGTGTGAATTGTGTTTGGTCCTGTTAACCGAGCCGTATCGTTTTGTACCCGTGATCGTGAATTTATGACTGGTTTGTTCTTGAGCGTGATAAAAATGGATAAGTAATAAGGAGCATCGCACTCACTGTTAATATGGAGCCTTTTCTGCGGTTGAACGGTTAATAGTGCCTTACTGTAATGAGATCCACCTATGCTGCATAGTGTGAACGTGTTGAGATGACGTATGTTTAATACGGACGGTTCATTTAGAAATGGGGCTTTGTGTGTAGATTTGTGCATATTTGCGTTGTTGATTTGTTTCAGGGTGCACCGTTCCAATGCGATGCAATATTTGTCCAGATATGCTTCTTTTTTTTTGTGTGCTAGTTTCGTGTGCAATGGCTTTCATGCGGCGCTGTGTGCGTCGCCTGCTTTTGACTCCTTTTTTCTGTGGTCGCGGCTGCCTCTCGCGGCGCCTCATTTCTTGGGGTGCCTGCGCAGTACGTCTTTTTGCGGCTACGGCCCATGGCCGGATGTCCCTGTGTCCATCCGGTTTAGCATTCTCGGTTAGTAATGTGGATAAGTAAGCAATTTTATTTTTTATCTACCATTAACATCCTATATTTATTTTGTGGATTCAACAGCTCTCTTTGGGATTTTTGGTTAATCTTAACCTTACAACATGTAAATTCTAAATCTAATAACCTTGAATGGAACATAACAAAGTAACTACATTAAATGACAGTTTCAATATTAAAAAAAAACAAAAAACTACAAAGCTGAATCTTTTGCTGATCTACAACTAGGTACCACAAAAGTCACATACCATTTCTTATGAAGACTGAGGACAGATATGGTCAAATCCTGAAGAGAAAACCCCGTAAATTCAGATAATTGGAAGGACCATGGGAGAGCTGTTAAAATAAATAAAATAAACACATACATACTGTAAATGAATGATATAAAGAGGTTATACATCTGTTGCTTGTGTATCTGTGGCTCTCATTCACTGTCATTAAATGCTTCAGAGAGATTTCTGAAACATTTACTAGCTGTTGCACTTAACAAAAATGCAAGGAATAACATCCCAACCCCTCCTCCCACAATAATTATTTCCAGAATGTCAAAAAAATATATTTCAAAGAATTTTTTTTGGAGAAAACATGTGAATGTTTCTCGATTAAAGAACGAAGGCTGTGCTGACAAGTAACTTTTTAGCATTTGGAGTATTGCACAAAAATGTGGCCCACCCTTACCATATCCATGCAATATCCTAGTAAGCAAAAAAGCTGCCGATGCCAAAAGAGCAGGAGAAAAGAGCGAGAAGTTCGTGTGGAGCAACGAAAGCTCACAGATGTATTTGAAAAGGTTTTCACTTCTCTTTTCCAGAGAACACAGAGACAACAACACTTCACCATAATCAAGAATAGTGGGCATCTGTTTTCAGAGGGGAAAAAAAAAAAAAAAAAAAAGTCAAGTAAACATTAAAACACATTCATGTAAAAAACACTTTAATGACTACCACTTATAGTGCACAGAGGGAAAAATTATTTTCTCAAAATGTATGTTATATCAGATTTATTCACAATGGCAAAATACTAAGTACAGACTCTTATATTACTGTTATAGATCTGTAATATTATGCCTAGCTAATGTATTAACCAATGTAAAAAAACAAATTTCACCACAAACTAAAAAGCAAATTATCCATATTAAAACGTTACACAAACATACAAGAAACTCATGCGTCCTTTGAGCCCACACCAAATAATTAAAAAAAAAAAAAAAAAACACTGAAAGGCACACACCCGTATTTTGCCTTCAAGAACAGAGATGACTTCTCCCATCATTCTAACCAAATCTTCATACTTGTATGTGTTATCAGTTAGCCATACTGCTTCTCTTATGGTAAGAATCTCTTTACTCGTATATCTATTAAAGGAAGAAGAAAACAGTTACATTTTAATACTGGATGTGAAGTCCATTTTGGAAAAACTGAAATGAGAGCATCAAGTGCTGCTTGGCAGCCATTCAGGAGGTGCCAACAAGATAAAGGACGAGATGTGGCTTGCTGCACACCAGAAAACAAATGTTTTCAGGAAACAATTTTCATATATTCAAACTTCTTTAATTAAAATACTAATAAAACAGATTGTCAGTTATCCCATTATACTCTGTTAGCAGCCTTGGAGTTGAATGTGATAGAAAGCTAACATTTAAACAAAATGAAAAAACTACAGAATGTGATTGCTTGTCAAAGTCATGATGCTAAAAATTGTAATGCTCAAACAGTTTTTTTTTTTTTGGACTAATAGAGTTTTGACGTTAAAACTTTCCTGCAAACTTAAAGGCCTTGTAATGTGTCAGGATCATCATTATCCATTTTTCATCTACATAAATATAACAAATCCAAGGTCTGACACTAGCCTTCCCATTACAAGAAAACAAAAAAAAAAAAATCCACTTTGTAAGTCTTTAAAAAATTGCTTTATGCCATCCCTTACCTGAAACACCTTTTTTTAGCAAGGATTATAAGTTTCTCCTGCAGGTTATTCTTTTCAAGGTTACAATACCTTGTCTGTAACCACAGATTTCCACGGTCATTCCAAAATAATACACAGTATTCTTTCCCAGAACATTTGTGGGCTTGAATCAATTATCCTCAATATGTTTTCTCCTGATTTTTCATTTGAATTTAATCATTTAGTGCTGTTTTTCAATTAACTTCTTCCATCGCAAAAATTAATTTGTTTTGTTATAAGTACAACTAAAACCTTTTTTCTTTGAACTGTCTTGTAAATGCACTTTTTACTAAGGACACAAAATAAAGACTAACTGATGTAAAGTATTGTTGTGGAAAGCATTGCTTGATTAAAATTATTTCAATGTGAAGACATAAAACAATGAAATTGACTCATATCACACTTACCGTGTACAGATAACCATGCAAGCAATCCCTAGCAATTGCAGCCTAGTTTTATCAACACAGGAGACTAGTAGGTAACGATCAACACAGGACACAGTTATGTGGAGGGTCAGACTGGAGAAGTCCTTCATTGTGGCAACTTCTACTAGCCAATCCACAAGAATGTACCTGAAGAAAATAAAGTAAAAATATAATGAAATGTCAAGCATGCTTATGAAACAACTAGGAAAAATAAAAGGCTGTCAGAAAAGTGTAATCCTGGAATTTGCAGAAAATTAAATAACTTTTGCCATACTTTACAATATTACTAAAAAAGCAAATTATACCATAACTCACTCAGAAAAATATAGGCTGGACAGTAAAGAAATTTTACAGCTGAGCACAATTCTCACATGCAGAAAAATTATTTCAGATAAGGAAGATAAAAACTAAACTTAAGGTAGTTATAATCACAGACAGTGGTGCCAGGGAATGGTAACATTTCACAAAGAATACTTTAACTCTACTCTGTACACAAAACAATAATGATTGTGGATCGTATAAGCTTGTAAAAAAAGCATACAGCACTTACAGCCAATAGTAACCTCATTTACTCTGTTACAACATAATGCCACCTACCTCATAAAGTTATTCACCCCATTCAGCTTGGATGGCTTGTTGAGAGAAGATGACTGGAAAATTTGAGACACCAAGTCACTGCAACCTTTCTGTTCCAAACCCAGCTGGTTCCTGCTTACACACGCTCTAGCAAGTGCCAACTGGAAAACAATAAGTATGGCATATTTCCTTATACTGGCAATAGAAAATAAATGGCCATTTACCTTCAAACAACAAGCACTGGACTGCATTCAATTATAGAGCTTTTTTTGTTCCTCAATGAAATTAAATAGTACTACATGGCAATGATATATATAGTAAAGAAGCAGATATTGCATTTAAAACAGCATTTTAAACTCATTTAAAGGAGAGAATTATTACAAATCCAACTGTAACCAGCAAAGCAAAATCTGCATAGTATTCTACAACCACCAGAGTGTAAACAGATATAGGTGCGAGGGATTATATGCAAATACAGAACACTTAAAATTAAGTTACTTGCCTGTGCTTCCCAGCAGCCTTTGGTGGCATAATCTCTGAGAGTTCGAAGGCTCTGAAGATATCGTCCAGGATCAGATATCTTGAGTTAAAAGTAAAAAAAAAACATCCTTAAATAATGTAAACACACACACATACACCTCTTATGTACGGTTTTCAGAATTTCTAATGTTACATAAATCAAAGCTGATCTCTCCACGTGCATCTCCAGTCATACTACTGGAACAAAGGCAAGGCTTCTCATTACACATATAAAGTAATTAAATATCAGCTTCATTTCTTCCATGGAAAAAATAAGCAAAGGAAATTTAATGAACAGCTATAGAATCATTCTTAATACAACGCAACCACCAAATACCACTTCTGGCTTAACCAATTTTTTTCAGTCAGTCAGTGTTACTTTACCACTCTACAGATTCTGGAAACTTGGCTATCACTGAAATGTTTCTCTGGATGTTACCAATTGAAATATCATCCACTTGAAATTTCCCATTTGGAGCTTGCATTTTCCCTACAGTATATCCCAAAATAGGTGAACACAGTGTCCAAGATAGTCCACAGCAGCCCCATTGCTAATGGAAGCACTACCTTCAGCAGTCAACTCCTTTGTTTTCACACCACTCATCTGGAAAATAAACCTTAACCCTTGCAGGTTGCGTCATGATCACTGGTAATCAGTCCTACTATAGCTACATTGTAAGCAAACCTGGAAACACATACTGAAGAAACCTAATCATTATATCCATGCATGCTTATTTCTGTGGAAAGTACAGTTCTGACATTTTCAAAAAGAGTAATTGGTCAAATAAGGAGCTAATGTAGCATTTGATGAATTATGAAGAATGAATTGAGGGAAAATAATAATCAGAATAAAACTGACGCACATTTGTGTTAGCTCCATTAAATTTTCCCTTCCAATTTCTGATGCAATATTGAACTTCCTGGTAAAGTTCTACTTCATGTTGTCCAGAGGCGGAACAAATGTTTTCTCTGAACAGGTCTTTCCTTTTACTGGGTCATATAAACTTACATACTCGTGCATCACAATTATGGACACAATTCATATTTTTAGACAAGTGGAACATTCATAGGAAATATACTGTATATATTAATTCCTAAACACAAAAATATTTTGGCTATTGTCCATTAATTTTCTTTAAATAGTTATCTGCATATCAACCTTGAAAATGAACTAGGAAATCACGGAGGAAACTTACTGCAATCTTGCAAGTAGAGTCCCAGAGCAGAAAAGAGCTTTGCAGACATCCATGTTTAGAGGATTCCTCTAGCATTGCAAGAGCTTTGTTGTGCTTGTCTTCATCCTGAAAAATAAATGAAAGTAAAGGTATACAGTGATCCCTCGCTATATCGCGCTTCGCCTTTCGCGGCTTCACTCCATCGCGGATTTTATATGTAAGCATATTTAAATATATATCGCGGATTTTTCGCTGCTTCGCGGGTTTCTGCGGACAATAGGTCTTTTAATTTCTGGTACATGCTTCCTCAGTTGGTTTGCCCAGTTGATTTCATACAAGGGACGCTATTGGCAGATGGCTGAAAAGCTGTCCAGCTTACTTTGTCTCTCTCTCTCTCTCTCTTGCGCTGACGTAGGGGGGTGTGAGCAGGGGGGCTGTGTGCAGCTGCTTCCTGAAGGACAGGCTGCACGGAGCTTCGCATACTTAAAAGCTCAAAGGGCACGTATTGATTTTTTTATCTGTCTCTGTATCTCTCTCTCTCTTCCTGCTCCTGACAGAGGGGGTGTGAGCTGCCGCCTTCAACAGCTTTGTACCGGCGGTGCTTCGCATACTTAAAAGCCGTATTGATTTTTTTTTTGACTGCTTGCTTTGCACTCCTTTGAAAAGGAAGATATGTTTGCATTCTTTTAATTGTGAGACAGAACTGTCATCTCTGTCTTGTCATGGAGCACAGTTTAAACTTTTGAAAAAGAGACAAATGTTTGTTTGCAGTGTTTGAATAACGTTCCTGTCTCTCTACAACCTCCTGTGTTTCTGCGCAAATCTGTGACCCAAGCATGACATTCTAAAAATAACCATATAAACATATGGTTTCTACTTCGCGGATTTTCCTACTTCGCGGGTGGCTCTGGAACGCAACCCCCGCGATGGAGGAGGGATTACTGTAATACACAGAAGATACTACAAATATCATATTTAAAAATTTACACTACTTAAAAGTATCTGGGATATATGCTGTGCTTTATCTTGCATATTACATCTAGCATAGTTGCTACACACAATTTACCAGAACTTTCTACACCCAATTATTTATTGAAGCTATCATTTTGTACATTCCACCTCTTCCAGTTTTCTTTAATTTAATTTGTTTTCCCATTTAGAAAAGTAGTTAAATGTGGAGCGGCGGCCAAGTTCAAGTTAGAAGATCTCAAATCGTAGTTGCACAATTCCCCTTTTTAAAGAAAGATTATGATTTCTAATTAATTCCAATAATGGGAAAAGACACATCAAAAACATATTGAATTTAAACCCGAAATCCATACATATTGTAATATGATATTACACTAACAGACACTATGTTTTTACTCTTGGTAATGTGCCCTCTGTTGCATATTTTTGTAACGCCCTGTACAGTTTTCTAAGGTCTAAACTGAGTAGAAAGGAAACACACAACATTGTGACTTCAACAGAATATAAAAAAAATAAGTATATTTAAAATTTAAAGTTCAATTGTCAGATTTGCTGGAAAGAAAACCTTCACAAACACCCCCCATTTAGTGCAAAGTATGCTAATTACCAATTTATGAAATTAAAGATAGTACTACTTCTTGGTTTCCCCTTATAATTTCTGAATAACTATTTTTACATTTTACACTTTACTGCCCAGCGTTTTTACGTTTTACCCTCAATTATATCACAGCTCCAGTTTATTCAAAACTCGGCTGCAAGAGTCCTTACATGAACCAGCAGCAGCGAACACATCACACCCATCCTGCTCCGCCTTCACTGTCTCCCTGTGTCTTACAGAATCGAATATAAAATCCTACTAATAACTTACAAAACCTTAAATGACCTTGCACCAAACTACATCAGTGACCTTCTCCATTACTACGTGCCTGCCTGCCCACTAAGGTCCTCCGATTCTGGCAATCTTGTTGTGCCCCACACTAAGCTACACTCCATGGGTGACAGGGCCTTCAGCTGTATAGCGCCCAGACTCTGGAATGACCTACCGAAATTAATCAAGTCAGCTGACTCCATGAATTCTTTTAAAAAAACTCAAAACTCATCTGTTCAGGAAGGCTTTTAGCTCTACTTGACTTTATTACCCTTCTCTCAGTTTACCTTTATGTCAAAATGCTCATGAATGCTCATGTGTGTGCTAGACTAGTGCTGGGCGGTATGACTAAAATTCTCTCTCACGACATTTTTCAAAATTATACCGGATTCATGGTATTCAACAGTATTGTTTTCCCTCCCATGCATGAGTGGATGTTAACCACATTTTCCACTTCAATTACTGCAGTAGACTGGCTAAAAATAACCTATTCCACTGTCATGAGAATTGTACATTGTACAAAAAAACATTTTAATGTGCACGCAAGTATTAATACAGGTTTGCATGGCCCCATAAAGTGATAGTTTTCAAAGGGGTGGCACTAATGAAGAGAAGGAATCACATTGCATGACAGTTGCAGTCAAAATATAGAACCTTTTTTATTGAACAAATTTTGCTAACAACTTAAAACTATAATTTTGACAACATATTTTCAACCATCCAAAGAGGCATTTAGACTTAGTAAAACATCCAGAGGTGCTTGTCAAAAGTTGTATTGCACTGAACATGTCATAGAAAAGGAACAAACAGTAAATATTTTTTGTAAACCAACTGCACTTTCTGTTAATGTTAACAATCTCTGCCCACTGACACATTAGCTATATGGATTGTAATGGTGTTGGTTATCTCGATCCACCACTTGCTTTTTTTGTCATATCTAGTACCTCGAGCAAACGCGTCTACAAGTGATGTCTGATTCAAGTGTCCTCTCGCTGTATCAGTTTTACCCGAGGACGTGGAGGGTGCCAATCTTAGTTCCACACATTCATGGTACTCCAAAGCATGTTTGCGGCTCAGGTGGTGCAGCAAATTGCTCGTGATGCCGCCTTGGGTGACAACTTTAGCTCGATAGCATTTGCAGTAAGTAGTTGTTTGGTCCACGTCCGACCTTTTAAAGCCAAAGTATCTCTAGACAACAGACACGGTTTCTTTTTTTGGCAAAAGTTCTTCTGTGTCATCATGTTCAACTTTATCGTCTGCTACAGCTTCAGTTTCAGAATGTTCTCTGTCCATTTTCACCGCGCAATACCTCCACTAACACACATACTCCGTTGCATGCGTGTTTAGCAGTGTAGCAGCGAAAAAGGTCCCCCTTAAACAGTTTCCAGCTGTGCCACGTTCCGAACATTGTTTAGGCTATTTAAAACGGTATTGTGGTATAAGAAAATTCCATATCATAACAAAAATAATAAACAGTTTTCGGTATGAAACGGTATACCTCCCAGCACTATGCTAGACCATCAATTATGTTGTCTGTTAGACTTTTTTCTCTGAATTTACCGTCTTAATATTCTTTATTTATTTATCTGGTTTGTACAATGCTATATACTGTATACCCTGCCGTTCTCTTAAACTCTGTGAAGTTATATTAGAGTGCTGCTCATAACGCAATATGTATACACAATGGTCCCCTTGTTAACCTGTGTTAGCATGTACATGTTCTGAACTGGACGGGTTAAAACTCTGGAAATCTTCAATAACTTGTTCACCTGCTTCACTTTCCTCTGCCCAACACAGAAACTGGAATGTTTTGAGGTAATAGTTACTGATGACAGTTTACTAGTTATGTCACTTTACTAGATTTTTGCTACTATGGACTTTTTCACCGTTTAAATACAATAATTTTACTTTTACAACTGCATGATGCTTTAATATTTTATTTACCTGTACATAATTTGTCTTCATTCCCTTTTCTATTTCTTTGTCTACTTTATAAACCACACTGCAGGCTATTACATTTTGCTGCATGCTATTACACTGTTAAAATACTAGTGAATGCCACACATGGACCACTGCTCATAAGACAAGAAAATTCGATCAGTTATCATAATTGTAACTTTTGGGGGACATAAATATAGTGAGATTATATACTTAGCTACACTTATACATGATACAACAGATAGTGCTATGAATGCAGCAAATAGTAATCTGAACCAATTTACGAAATTTAAGCAACAAGATATTCTTCAATCCACTTAATTCAATTCAGGGACATGGAATACATCCTTTTGTGTCTCAACTTTAAAGTCAATTTATATCTTTAACTACTAATCTTTCCTGCTTTCCATTTCATAAATAAGAAACAACTGCAGACATTCCATAATAATGCATTCTTCAGTTAAGAAAGTGATCACCTCGTGTGAGAAACGATACATCTTAAATTAACATCTACTAATAAATTACCTCAATCTAAATATGCCAGAAAAAAATGTTTCTAAAAATTATATGTAAAAGAAATACTTACATCAAAGAGCAGAAGCACTCTGGCCAAACAGTGCAAAAGGGTTCCTTTCATTGACTTTAAAAAAAACAAAAAAAAACAAAGTCATTTACGGTACTTTCAAACATTTAACCTATATTTAAAATTAAAGTAACAACAAACAATGATGAAATACAGGAATATTGCACTGCAGTCCACAAATACCAAAAGAATGGTCATTCTTACAGGCCAAGCCATGCTTTCTTGCTTCATGCTTTCAAACACCACAGCTTTGCAGCAGCTACCAGTTGGAGACCAGGGTGGTCTTATGAACAGCCAGGTGAAAGGTTCAGGAGGTATCCGCAAGCTCTCAGCAAGGCTAAAATAGTGAGAAGCCTTTTCTCCACACACCTCTGCACGTCCCTCATCACTCACAGATGCTATCGACAAAGCAAAAACAAATAAAATGAATAAATTAAATTAAAAAAGGGTAAAATCAACTATGTTAATAAAGATTATGGAGGAATTTAACAGGTGGATTCTTTTGAGAAGAGAGGTAAAACATACCATACAAGACTTGGAAAATTTTTCACATTTAAGATTATAATATATAATTATGTTGTAAAAGAAATTTGTACTTTCAAAATAGAAATTCAGTTATATGCCTTTGCACGACAGGACGTTAAACACTAAATTTTGAAACTAGTCAAGGAATCACAGAGAAGGAAAGAAAGAGAAAGAAAAAAATACAAACACTTACGCCCTTCATTGTAAAGGTAAGCAATGCCCAATTTAACTGCTGCGCCAAAATTTCCACTGTGTGCAGCACTGTTTAAAAACACAATGGGAAATGTAACAAATGATAAGTTTAAAACTGAGTATTTCCAACTATATTTAATAACAATTATTAGAAATAACTCTAAAAAAAAAACAATACTCCAAAATTACAATCATTCTGTAGAAACCATGTTACATACAAAACACAAAAAGAAATAACAGTTACAGTGCTGATGCTCAAATCTAAATTCAGAATTACATATTTTAAGGTCATTTTAGCATACCGTTCAAAAATCCAGATATTCTCTGGTGATGGCCACACATCTTGAAATCTGGCTCTTGCCCAAACACTTGTGTGACTGTCGATGAGATCTCGAAGATGCGAGTGTACCTGATAAATAGAATGAGAAGTCTAAACGTAAGGCATTGAATAGGTCTATTTCCAGGAATAGCTGTAGCGACATTTAGGGCTCCTTTAATGTTGAATAAGAACATGCTCTTTGAATAAATAACTAACACAGACAAAAATAGCATGCAAGTTAAATGCATGTGTAAATTGAGCTTTAATGTCTTTCATTCTGCGATCTCAAAATATGAATCATGACATAAACCAATTTGTACAAGCTTTATAGTTACATACACATTGATTTTAATATTTTAATCAATTTCTAATGTCCCGATCTTATACTTATTAATTACAGAAACAATGCCATTTGCTCAACATTTCTACAGACTACAATAAATTTCTTACAAGAATAATTGTTCTAGTGCTAGCTCTACAATGTAGAATTTAGAAAACACTGTCAAAGTTAGCATGTATGCCTTTGCCATCACTTACAGTATAAAGTAGCTTGAAGGCTCCAAAGAAAGTGTAAATGAGAACACTAAGGAAGTTTTTAAAGGAAATCATTTACACTGTACAAATGTGAAGTTTCAACACACAAAATAAATCAATGAGAGATGGACTGATCAACATGTATGTAGGGTTCTAATTTTGCTTATTTTAGGCAATATGACACATTCTACTAAGAGTTTAATTTGTAACATATTTTTGAAGAGGTTTATTTTCAAAAATGTTTATCTTAAATAAATATATGATAAGAGACAAAAAGAACTGTAACAAACATTTCTGGTACCATTCAAAGTATAAAGACATCAGTAAGTAACACACAACCTTCTGTCAGAATTAATTGTAGAACACATTATTTAGAACTTTGGAGCTGAAAATTGGAAAGCTTGATTCTATTAAATAAAATTCAAGGACGAATAATGAGGACTGCTTCTTAAAAAAAGCATACATAGACAAAGGGGAATATTTAAAAAGGCTTTAGTACAGTTTATCAGTGGAAAATAAAGGCAAGTACTTTCAAGATGGAAACTACACCACTCTTCAAAGATACTCTGGAACAATGGATCTACTAAAGTGGACCACTATGGCAGTTTTCAAAAACCATCAAAATCAGACATTGGGGCATCTTATC
This sequence comes from Erpetoichthys calabaricus, assembly GCF_900747795.2. Classification (NCBI taxonomy): domain Eukaryota; kingdom Metazoa; phylum Chordata; class Cladistia; order Polypteriformes; family Polypteridae; genus Erpetoichthys; species Erpetoichthys calabaricus. The sequence continues at coordinate 124,644,138 of NC_041404.2, read as the reverse complement.
TATTAACTGAACAAATAAACCTGGTAAATGGAATAGCGTCTGGTCACTTAAGTTTTAAGGTGTGTCTTGAGCTTCATTAAAGTGGCTATTGCTGAAAACATCAAGTTACATAACAAAAATAAGACTCAGAAATGTTAAAATGACCCACAAAGTCATTCTCAGTATTCACTGTAGGTAACTAGCATAAGGGAAGTTAATCTATAAAATGGGCCTTTTGCTAGACCTCTTGTAATAATTTATTTGTAATGTTATTAAAGGGTGGCATGGTGGCGCAGTGGATAGCGCTGCTGCCTCGCAGTTGGGAGACCTGGGTTCGCTTCCCAGGTCATCCCTACGTGGAGTTTGCATGTTCTCCCCATGTCTGCGTGGGTTTCCTCCGGGCGCTCCGGTTTCCTTCCACAGTACAAAGACATGCAGGTTAGGTGGATTGGCGATTCTAAATTGGCCCTAGTGTGTGCGTGTGTTTGTGTGTGTCCTGCAGTGGGTTGGCACCCTGCCCGGGATTGGGTCCTGCCTTGTGCCCTGTGTTGGCTGGGATTGGCTCCAGCAGACCCCTGGGACCCTGTGTTCAGTTTCAGCGGGTTGGAAAATGGATGGATGGCTGGATGTTATTAAAGAAAACCAAAACTAATCACCTTATGATATGCTTTTACATGAATGACTAAAGTGTCAAGGCAGCGTTTCACAACTTAAGTATAAGCTTAAAAAAAATTGAAAGCATGCAATTTTTAAAACAAACATTAGGTCATTTTTGAAGTTAATCAACTGTTATATACATATCAAGTCTATAATAAGCACAATAAATCAAATGTTATTTTCTGAATTGGTGAGCAATGAACAGAATGAAAGAATATCCATACAGCACATCCATAGCCAAGTCATTCAGGAACTTACACCCACACAAAGATTTCAAGATTGACTTTAAAAAAAAAAAAAAAAAAAAAAAAAAAAAAAAAAAAAAATCAATGAAGAGAGACTTCTCTGAATAGACAAGCAACCGCTTCCATCCAAGAGAAGAGTGGGAGTAGTTTGTTGGTGTACTTTTAGGACGTGAATTTCTACAAGAATAATGCCACCCTCGTGCTGTTAATTAGAAGTCTAAAATGTAGACAGGCCAAAGACTAGACAAAGTTATGCTGATTTTGTTTTGTTTTTTTTTTTTTTGTTTTTTTTAAATCAAAATCTGAAGCTATGGAAAGTAGTCAGCCAATTTATACATTCACACCTGTTTTGTCTCCATTTGCCCAAGTGTACAAGCCTCCAACACTCAAAAAAATAAGCAAATGAACAAATAAAGTGGTGTGGAGTTCATATGGTAATAAGGGAATACTCCATTTTGGTTAAACTGAGAATCAGTACCAATCATCCAATACAGGGAACCAGCACATACCCCATCACATAATTTTAAATAAAAATTTATAACACTGTATACACCTTAGCACTGATTTTTAGTTAAGGCGATTGTAGTACATTGCAGCCGTTAGTGGTATGGAGTACTAAAATTGTGACTGGGAGTTTACATATTAATCCGGATAAATTCCCACTGCCTACACAACTACAATATAATCATATTGGATCGTTTTTGATTGCATAATGTGAGAAAGGTTTAAACAATATACTTTTTCTTGACAATGACAGGAAATGTTTAGTAATATATTAGCCTGAAGAAACAACTGTCTGTGAAAATGATAAAATGAAATGCAGCTAATTCATAAGGTAAAAAACAGGTAATCTAAATGCAGATATATTTAATCTGCACTCAAGACATAAACAAGAGCTCAAGAATAGTCAGTGTTAATAGCTCCTGAAATACCCCCCCAGCCTGTCCAATCACCACTGTAAATTTTGTGCAGCTTAATTCAGTATTTCTTTTCTCTCTTTCTCAATATGCTAGTTGAAAGCACACCAATTTATGAGATTGAGCAGTTCTAAAAAATGGCTAAAGAGACCAATGTCCTGTGATAAACTTCATGCAAACAAAACAGTGGGCTCTTGTAAATGGTTTTCTACATTCAGATTATTCAAACATATGTGTACACACACACACAGAGTATATTCTCACACACACATTACACAGCGTACATATGACCTGAATAACATACTGTATGCACTATGTTTTACAATTCTTTTGGAATTATAGGCAATATAAAAAAAACACCTGCCAAAACCTCATAATTGGTGTCATACTTTATGAGCATGTCAATAGTAACAGAGTCCTGAATCCATCACTTCATCTACTTTTTGACCCACTTAGTCAAGTACAGTGTCACAGAAAGGTGAAGTCAGTTCTGACAGCAATTCCCAGGAACCAACGGGGTTAACTAACTGATGCCAGTTACTGTATATCAATAAACACATCACCACAGTGCTGAAGAACAAATAAATTTGCTGCAAAAAAAATTGTAGACTAGTGCTTTGCTTTGCAGAGTTCTCTTAAGAAATATTACCATCATGCTGCCCAATCTGTGCTTAAGTTTCCGTAATTTAAAAATTTTCACAGTAAATTATTTCGGCAGTGCGTTTTTCAGCCCACTACAAGTTTACTAAGAAATATTACACATTAACTCACCAGCCGAACAGACGGTAAATCCTCAGCTGAAAGACACTGCAAAATGTAAAGAAGTACATCTTCTGGGAGAGTTAACAGAGTTTTTACAGGAATACGCTTCTTCACTCGCCTTTTTGTTGGCGCCGGGTAACATGATGAACATCTACAATGTACTGTAAAGACATGCATATAAAAATTAATGTTACATAAAAACTTTTTCGGAATACAGGGATAATAAACCAAGGATCTACTCATGGGCAGTCACATACCGTCCGTTCATCATATATAATCATAGCTTTTTAGTTTTTACAACTACAAAATTTAACCTTCATGATGTGCCAAAAACGTATTTTAAGGACTACTAAAATTAACTATTATTATTGACAGAAAAGAGTAAATAAATAAAAGACTGTAGCCTGTAGATGAACTGCAAATGTTCTAAATGCTGGTTCCCTCGGGTTTCCCTCCTTAGTGAGCAGTTCAGTTTTTGCGCCGCTGTACACATTAACTGACAGATAAGTTACATTGTGGGTCTGTCATTTCTGCTTGATACCGAAATGATTTAAGAATAGAGTAAATAGCAGTCTACAAGTATCAAACAGTTCTTAACATTTTCTTCTAATTTGGAAACATGTCTAAAGATGAAAACAACTGTTAATTCTACACTCAATTAATAAATCATTACCAAAAATGTCCAAGCACATAAATTATACTATTTAGCCCACTGACTGTGTTTCGCTGCCACTGTTAAATTATATTTTGGTGGTGCAGTTCTTCAAAATTCGCTAAGATATAACTGCACCGATGACTTCCATCGCGTAAAGCCGTTCAGCTTCAAGAAAAAAAATTACACATTACATAGTATAACCGGATAATTTTTGTAGATTATAAAAAACAAAACTTATGTGTACCACTTGTCACATACAAAACAGAAATATATCTCTACAACCAACTTATTTTACTTGCTCATTCGATCGTCTGCTTAAAATGCAATGAGAATGTTACGAGCCTAAGAAAGTTATTGGTACATTCCTGCACACTTACCGCCTACTTTCATTTCAATAAGTCGATTTGGCTTGGTACCTCAGATATTAATCAATAAGCACTTATTGTTCTGCACCTAAACAATTTCACTATTCGATAGACACACCACTCTGTACACTGAATTCCATTCCACTCATACCACTACCCCCTGAAGTCACCCTCCCCCGACACCACCCGCGCTTGCAATTTAAACATCAACTTTCCCTTCCTAATGGCTGACGCCTGGATCCACCTCCTTTGAGTCACACTTGTGATTGGATTGGCCAAGATTTCTGAATGTTCATTGGTTCCCGCGGATGTGGAAGACCCAATCCCTTCGTATGTCTGTGCTCATTGGTCATTCGCCTCGGAAGCGATTTCGAAACGGCGGCGTGTAGAGCCTTATGGGAATTCTATTTGATTTTTTTCATAGAGTTAACTTGTCTCATTTAAAGAGCTTGTGCACGTGACAAGTCGATAGTGAGCCAAGCGCGGGCTGTTTTACCGCCTGTATTATTTTTTAAATAAACCTTATTTTTTTGTATATCTTACACATCCTCGACTTCAGAGCGGCACAATAACAGTATGAGGACACGGTATAAATAGGAGGGGGTAATCAAACAGCATTACAGTGTAAAAATACGGACGCAAAACAACATTTTAAATTTTTAACTTAGCTGTTCATATTTGAATACGGTAACCGAGATCTCGGTCACTCTTCCACATCTTAGTGCAGCACATTAAATTGCTCGTGCCTGGACCGCGCCACGAAGTGAAGTGCAAGTCACGGTTCGGAGAAATCGCGTCCTCGAATTTTCTCATTAGTGAATACTTATTGGAAACGCCTTGCGTCCATTTTTTCAACGCGGTTTTCTTATATTCCAGGCATCAAATGCAAGAGTGTCGTCCATCTCAGTTAGAAAACCGTTGCTATACCTCCGATCTGACGTGAGTACACTGTAAACATAAAAAAACAAGTTATGGACATTAGAAAGTCTCGAATTCTATCTCGATTTCAGTGTAAATGTGCATTTTACAAAATGTGCGCACTTTTGGACAGATTTTGGACACCTTTTCCAATATCTCACAAGGTTATTTCACATAATAATCCTGTAACATTCTCAGAATGGTTTCATTTAGTAAATTAATTAGTGTCACATTGGGCAGGAACCTGTCTCAGCAATTTGGGTACAAGGCAGGAACACAACCATGGATGAGGCATCAGTCTATCACAGAGCTTATGGCCCACAAACATAACCACTGGGGCACTACATTTATTCATATGGACTTCTTCTTTAGAGACAGAGTGCATTCACAAGTTGACTGATATGAAAGAAAAACTCTCAACTTAAATGTATGTAAGCATTTGAAAATGAATTGGCAAAGAGAAGTGAAAAGATCTTCTCCAACAGGATCAATATAGGAAAAAAATGTAGTGATAGTACTAGTAGTACAGTCATGTACAGAGTACAGTGAAATTCTTTCGAACATATCCAGCCAACACCCTTAATAATGGTTCTTCAATGGCACTTTACTGGACCGTGTGGTTCCTCCTAGAACCCCTGCTTAACAATCAACATTGGGAGAAGATTCTTGGCAGATGAAATTGGTTCTTTGGTCTTTAAAATGGTTCCTAATTTGTAAACAAAATAATTTTTGATGTATACACCCATCCGGCTACTAACAAATCAAGAAAACCTGAACTTAGCCTGTGTGACTGTATGGAGCAAAAGTCCCTTTAAGGAACCCTGATATTTCACAAATCTGTTATCATCTATTTATGGCTATTTATTCGTTGCTTTTACGTATCAAAATAAATAAAACTTCTTTCTGGGACCTTTATGTGGATGGTTGCTTTGGGAACCAAAAACAGTTAAACTATTTCACTTGTCTGAAGAACCATTTTGGCACCTTTATTTTAAATAGTGAACATCCAACATGCTGCCACTGTAGTACATTAAGCAAACATTTTTAATATGACAACTTGAGCAAACACATTATATGCATATTCATGATTCTAAGTGTGGACCACCAATGCCAAACAGCTGCTAAGTGTAAATACAATTGGAGACTATTTCCATTGTATTAGCGTAGGATGAGCACTACAGATGTAGTCATGGCACATATCATGTATTGCGGCTTAAATGTACAAGTGTGCCTGAGCCCACAACATGCATTCAGTGATTAATTATGTTTCATAACTGTGACTAAATCCTTCTATTATCCAACGGTCCTTACACTAACACCACTTAATTCAAATTTTGGACTGCTGGGAGCCAAGACCTACCACCAGTATCAGCCCTCATTAGAAGTGTGTCTGTCCCAGAACTTGTTCAGTGAAACATTCACTTTCATAGCAGACTAGTTCAAAGTTTGATTAGGAGTTAATTCACTAAATAACGGAGAAAATCATTTTAACAAGCCAGTCATGTATCCATTGTTTAACCTGTTGATTCCAATCAAGGCTGATCAAGGACAATCTAATTTCTTCACTGATCCAGCTCTGTGTCTTCTTTCATCTCACCATCCACGAACTGCAACCCTTCATCATCACTTGTGCCACTCAACAGCAATGTGCACATGCAACTTGCAGGGCAGTGGCACAAATGAAGAATAGGATTTATTCCAGAACCATACAATACAATGTTAAATTATTTTATATATACAATATGTATTACAATCTGTCAGGAATTAAAACAAAACAAGGGTAAGTCAAAAAGTAAAGGGACGCCCCGCTGTGGGATTTCATCATTGTTGGACAGCAAACCATAGTGAGATTTCTTTGGGCAGAGAGAGTGAAATCTGCTGAAATTCACCAGAGGATGTTGGCTTGTGCAGATAAGTAAGCTGTTTGGGAACCCATCTTGCGCAAACCTTAAGGTAACCCAAGTTATCACACAGTATGGCATGTGCAGATCCAAAGGTGACATTCAAATGTACAGCAATAGTGGATAAAGTAATTTGCTAGTCTTCTCTGATGAAGGCATTCACAATGTCAATGTGGGACAATGTTGATGGTGGACCAGATCCTTAATACCAACAGCAATATGTCTGCATAATGCCTCACTGGACTGGGCCAAGTCAGAACTTCCCTTTCTTTTGAATTTTCTTGCTTTGTAGTAATTCTGGTGTTTGTTCAGATCAAAGTGTGTGTTTATGTATGTATGTATTTATAGAGCATCTGTAAAAAGCCAAATTCCCCCCAGGGACAAATAATGTTCTGTCTAACTAAGCTCTATGAACATATTGGGCATTGCTCGGGCACTACTCTTTGGGAAGGTGTATGCAGAATGAAATACTCTCAGCTCTTGTCAGTAGACATACCCTGACTGAGACTCAGTGTAGTATTACTAGTGTGGTAGTGGTAGAGATGGACCCCTCTCTTTTAAATAACCAAGGGTTATTTTTTACGGACTTCTCTTTATAGAAGGTAAAAGACTTTGTAATCTTCACAGAGACGTGAATGCACAGTCCATGAAAAGCTATTGACATGATCCACTCGGACAGGATTAAAATTACAGAGGTCCTCTGGTGATAATTACTTTACTATACCATCTTTTGTAAACTAATCACACCAAATAGGACCTAGGCTGGACTATTGACTAGTGTATCTTTTGGAAAGACTCACAGTAACTCCTATCCAACCCCTCCAGTTCATCAAGAATTCTTCTTTCTGGCTACTCCATTCAGTTCATTACTTCACCCAAACTATTTCAGATATTTTGCTCTCTCTTTGAATTCCAAGTGATGATGGGATTCAGCTTAGAAATATTAGTCTTGTCCTGTAGGTTTTTGCATGGCTTTGCTAGTCATTGCCTCCTGTCTCTGGTCTGAGAAGTCTCCGTTCTGCTTTGGCTCTGCTTCTGTCTGAGCCTCTTCTCACTGCATGTTACTCTTCAGTTGTTAATCCAATCAAATTTCAAATGAAAACTCAAATGACTTTCAGTCTCCTCTACAGCTCACACAGCTTTAGATAATAATAAAACAAGCTGGAGCCAAATCAGAATGGAGTTATTCATAAACACTCCCTCATTTTAAACCTATTTAGCGTCATCAGTTGCAATGTAGAAAGTTAAAGCACCAGGAGGATACCATGCCCACTGGAAGAAGAACAAAGGAACATAAGAAATTTGACAAATGAAAGGAAATCATTCAGTCCTTGAAGCCCATTTGTTTAACTAGTAGCTAAGCTCTCCCAATATGTCATCCAGATTCTTCTTAAAGGTTGTCAATGTTTCTGCTTCAACTCCATGTCTCGGTAGTTTGTTCCTGATTCCCACAACTCTTTTTTATAAAGAAGTGCTTTCCAGTTTCAGTCCTTAATGTATTTCCCCTTAATATGCACAAGTATGTGATTCACCCTTAAACTGAAATAATTCTGAGGGAGGGGTTTGTCTAAGATTTTAACCATGGACTTCTCGCACCCAAAGTGAGAATCATACCCCTACCACCAAGCCAGATAAAACCAAGGTTGGGTTTTCCAACATTTGTGCTCAGGATCTCTCACAACTAAAGCAAGAATTATAGCCCTACCAACAAACCACCTGAAACAAATGCGGGTTTGCCTGGGATTTCAAACTAGGACCTCTCCCACCCTAAATGAGAATCATACCCTAGACCAACAAGCCAACATTAAAGAATGTGTGGTGACCAGTCTAAGATTTGAACCCAGACACGAACTACTACTTAGTAATTCAGCTTCAGTTTTATGAATTTATTCTCTTTTGGACAAGATTTCTACTTGCAACAAAGGGGGACTGCAATGGGCTGTCGGTTTGCACCTCACTATGCAAACCTACTTATGGCAAGATTGGAGGAAGATTTTATGTTAATGTGCATCTTAAAACTAATGTTGTACTATATCTCCGTTACATAGATGACATCTTCATAATCTGGACTGCCAGTGAGAAGGACCCCCTCCATTTTCATAATGAATATAACTCTTTTCACCCCAACATAAAGCTGAAGTTGAATTACTCAAAAACAGAAGTCAGCTTCCTTGACACCACCATTCAACTGAAAGACAACACCCTTGTAACTTTTGTTTTTCACAAACCAACAGACAGACAGACCTACCTAAGAAGTGATAGCTTCCTCCTCAAGCATATACAGTAAGACACTCCATTATTTTCAGCCAAGCAATACGATACAATCGAATTTGCTCAGACCTGACAGACCAGGATAAACAACTGCAGGAGCTCAGACAAGATTTCATCAGATAAGGTTATACCCCCAAAACAACACATACTTAAATAAGAAGAGCTAATGCCATACCCACAGACAACCTTCTGAAATATAAAAACAAAGACAACAAGAACTGCATTCCCCCTTATTGTCACCTACAACCCATATCTTGAAGCACTTCGAAAAATTATAAAAGAACTTCAGCCAATGCTAAACAATGACCAAACACTGAAAAATATATTTCCTGAACCTCCCCTCGTAGCATACAGACAACCACCAAACCTGCAGCAACTAATTCTCTGAAGCTCCCTAGGTGAACCAACAGAAAATGGCTCATCTCCCTACCTACAGAAAAGATGTAAAACGTGTGCTCACATTTATAATGCAGACCGTATAGTTATACCACACTGCCGTCTAGAACATCACATAAAGGGATCATTTTCCTGCAGATCATCTCATGCAGTCTACCTAATTCTCTGCATGAAATGTCCTGACACTGCACTCTATGTGGGAGAAACTGGACAAACACTGGACACTGTGAGAGGGACTTTAGAGTCACAGTGCTTATGGACAACTTCAGAACACAGCAAGAGAGAAAAGAATGGGAAGTCAAACTCATGCTAAAATTTAATACATTACAACATGGTTTGAATAGAGACAAGAGTTTTATGGCCAGGTGTGAGGATTGTTTGCATCTCTTAGACTGACATAGACAACCTTACTACAAATTCATATTGTATTGAAAAACTCATTAGAAACTTCAAAAGACTTTGTTGGACAGTTACCTTATCCAAAGATCTTGACCATACATTGTTCTTCTCTCTTGTTAAATGAACTCTAGCCTGAAGGAATCTATTAAATTTTTACATTTAAGATTTCTCACTTAAAGATTTACCAATGTTGTTACTTGTCCTAGTGTGTACAGCACAGGGAACTCCAATTTCTGTATTACATCTTGCCTGAAGAAGGGGCCAGAGTTGCCTCGAAAGCTTGCATATTGTAATCTTTTTAGTTAGCCAATAAAAGGTGTCATTTTGCTTGACATTTCACTACATTCATAATGGCTAACACGTACAACACCCTAGTACTACAAATAAGTTAGGTGTAATGCTGCCTTTTGTATAGACTCCTTTCAGGTCATCCACTGATCAAAGCTTGTTTCTCATATCTTCAGCAAAAGCTCTACCTCTCCAAGATAAATGCCTTTGTCCTTGCTGATTAAATGTACTCTAAGCTTTCACAATGATGGGGTTAACATTACTGAACGTCTAGTCTGCCTTCTCTTTCAGGGTTAATTCCTGCTCATTAATACAGACAGTTTCTCGCTAATATAACTAAAGACAGATGGCTCTGCACAGGTTTTCCACCCACATTCTGAAGCCATACATGTTAGGTTAATTGATGACTCGAAACCGGCACCGCGTGAGTAAGTGTAGGTGTGTACACGAGTGTGCCCTGTAAAATCCTGACGCCCTTTCCAGAGTTGTTCCCACCCAATGCTGCCGGTATAGACTTTGGCCCCGTGAACCTTAAGTGGATTGAATGGGCTTAATAAGTAAGTGAGTGAGCTGGCTCTACACAAAGATTAAATTGTTAACTACAGGACTGAACTGTAGGAAATACACATAGCCTACTGTACTGTATACGGTGATAGCCGCTGCTACTTAAGATGTTGTTTTGGGAAATGGGAGGTGTTTTCAGGCACGAATCTGTGCTGTGTGGAGTTTACACTTTCTCTGTGTCTCTCGGTTGGGTTTTCTCGAGTAGGCTACTCCGGCTTTTCTCCTACATCCACAGCAATATGGGTTCTGCTCATTGTTGCCTCGAATTCTCCTGCTTCCAGTTCTGTCGGCATCCCCGTCGGCTCCCTGCGACCCTGAATTAATTAAAACGAATTAGGAATTGGATGAATGTATGGATTAATATACCGGTCTGCAACGGAAAGTAAACCGATATCAGTTTCGCAGAGCCGCATATTTATCGTAGTGTAGTGGACCGTGGCGTATTTTCCACGCCTAGACTTTACCTGGGGTCAGGGGCCGAATACCCGCCGATCAAACAAACTTTAGCTAAAGAATTAAAACACTGGGAAATCCTGGAATTGTTCGACATACACCTGATCATCGTCTGTCAATTCGCAAAAAAACTTCCATTATTTAAATAGATGAGGCTATAATTAAACAGCGAAGAATTTTTTATTCGTATCGCGCCTGTTCTTTTCGTGTCCACTTCTGTTCGTTTTCTCAGGGTACTCCGGTTTCATCTTACATGACAGAGGTGTTATTGGCGGGCCAGACTGATGTCTCCTAAATGGCCCACCATGACAATGCGTGCGTTTGTGTGTGTGTGTATGAATAGGTGTGTCCTGTGATGTTATGGAGCTCCATCTGATTCCTGCTGTGAAGTGGGGTCTTACCTAGTTTACTTTTTAAACGAGAGTGCTCAACGTTACAATGAGAAAAAGTAACGCCTTTACAGATACTGTGACGTCACTTGGAATAAAACACTCAGGAGCCGTTTGTCCGGGGGAGTTTTCCAAATGCCGACTAACTTTTTATTTGATTTGCCGCGATATAAACGGTGCCGTACCGCCGCCCGTTATCTAGGTCTCGGGGACACAAAATAAAAACAATTCGTCTTCGTCCTCTCTAGCTCTTGCCTGCCCTTTAACTGTTCGCTCCCTTCTCAACCTGCTGCTGTTTTCCTTTCGCTCCAACAACAAGTACTCTTCTGACTATCCCCTCTCTCCTTCTCCAGGCACTCTTATTTAACCCTGATTCCGTCACTCAGCTCTCTCTCTAGGGAGGTGCCCGAGCCCTCACAAAGTGTGTTCCCACAAGACTCCACCCCAGCACTGCTTCTACTCCCTACAGCCCATGCAGTGGCAAGACACCTCACTCAATTATGTGATACACGGAAGTTAATTAGTCACACATACTGTATATACTGTATAAGCGATCTAGTATAGGTCAAGTAATATTTTTGATGTATATTACGAATCGGGTGGGTGGCGCAGTGGGTAGCGCTGCTGCCTCGCAGTTGGGAGACCTGGGGACCTGGGTTCGCTTCCTGGGTCCTCCCTGCGTGGAGTTTGCATGTTCTCTCCGAGTGTGCGTGGGTTTCCTCCGGGCGCTCCGGTTTCCTCCCACAGTCCAAAGACATGCAGGTTAGGTGGATTGGCGATTCTACATTGGCCCGTGGGTGTGTTTGTGTGTGTCCTGCGGTGGGTTGGCACCCTGCCGGGATTGGTTCCTGCCTTGTGCCCTGTGTTGGCTGGGATTGGCTCCAGCAGACCCCCGTGACCCTGTGTTCGGATTCAGCGGGTTGGAAAATGGATGGATGGATAGATTATGGATCGGTGAGCGGTTGGAGGAGAGTTCCCTTTGGTATTTAGTGTATGATGAGAAGTCAATGTCCTATTACGCGACTTTTTGTCGCGGAGTATGTCAGACAGCCGATCTCGTCGCTGCACTATATTAAAGTACACGTCGTGTACTATATTAAAGTACACGAGTGGTTTTCGCAGCCCATGTCACATTTACCCGCGGTAATCTTTGCTATTTATTTATTTGTTTGTTTGTTTTTCAGTTATGATTCCTAAATAAGAGCCATCAAATCAAACAGACCACCATCTATTTTGTTTGCGAGGTTCAAAACACGCGTTGCCCTTATTGCTCGTCGCTATATTCTATGCAATGTACTGCCGGCTGAACGCTCCTTGGTTCTCAACTCTCGCACGCAAAGAGCCCGAAGAGAAAATCAGATTTGTCTGCTTTTGTCGCAGTCATTCGCAGAATAATTGGCCTCAGTCGTTGGGTATGTCACTTCAGAAGATCAGCTTCACCAATGGCTAAGATTATGTCAAAAATGGCTAGAACAGAATATCGATATGAAAAGTCGTATAATGTGACATAGCATAGACGAATATTAAGTAGATCGGGGGACTGACAGGTTCACCCATTGAGTTTAGTGTGCGTGTATTAATTGACAAACCTGTGAAAATTGTAGATCTGGTTATATGCCAATTATTAAACAGGAAGTAATGCATTAAAGCGGGACTGTCCCAGAAAAGACGTTACGTCTGGTCACCCGGCCTATTTTATACTGTATTAGTGTATAGCAGGGGCTACCGTGTAGAACAAACAAAATAAGAGACCGCCTGCGAAATGGAAGGTGGAAGGCAATCCGTGCCTTTATTTCGTGTAGCAACTGGATGGCATTAGATTTAGTCTGACTCCGTTCCGTGGATTTTTGGTTCGGCACTTGCCTTCATCCATGGTTCCTACGTTGAGCCCGGTGCTTGCGCGATTAGATTTGGCGACCCTTTAAATTAGGCTAATTAATTATCGAATGAATCATAAGAATAAACCAATAAGGTGCTAACTCTGCGGTGGACTGGAGTTCTGTTTTGGGTTATTTCATTGTCGGGAAACTCTGCAAACTGCAGTGACAACGCATAAGAGGAAATCGGTTTTCAAAATAAGTTACAGTACCTTTGAATTAATTGACTGGTAAATAATTAAACGATTTATAGTTAGGTCCCTGGCGGCCTTATGCAGAGATCCTTACTGACGCCCCCACGGTCTTGAATTGTATTAGAAAATGGATGCATTAAAGTCTCCTAAACCTCGGGATCGATACTGAATGTTAAATTGTTTTCTATGTTTAGACTTTAAATGTCTTAAACATTAAGGTCGTCAGACTATAAAGCGATAAAATGAGGAGTAGCTTCCATTTACGTGCAGTTTCTGCTACTGCCCCTCGGCAAAGAAAAGTAGACATGAGGCGGAGTAAAGATCAGTGGGCAGGGTACACGCCGGTCAAAAGAGCTCTAAACACAGTAATCCTCCGATGCCTTAAATTCTATAATGTTATCTACGCGAGATGTTTTCACAAGGTGCAGCACACTCTCAATAAGAAAGTGCCAATTAGTCTAACTTGCATGCATTAAGATGTTGAAGACTGGAGTATCAGGGGGAAAAAAACTCGAGCAGAGTCTGAGTTTGGAACAGCAGTAGGGCTGCGAGGCTGCAGCACTCTTAAAATGAAGCTGCCAGAGTGGTCCTTCAGAGTGATGCACAGAGGAACTATTTTTTGTTTTCAAAAGAACCATCCACATGAAGGTTACAGAAAGTTCCTTTATTTTTTTTAGATCTGTATGAGGTCCCATAATAGATGATAACAGATTTGGGCAAATACCAATGGATTCCTGATTTTAAAATGTCCTTTGCTGCATATTATAATTCAGGCTAAGTTCAGGTTTTCTTGATCTCTTAGTATCCTGCTAGGTGGCCTACTATACTGTACATTAAGATTTCTGTTTCACCCGCTTATGAACATTTTCAAAGCCCAAAAAACCATATTCATAAAGTACCCTTCAGAGACTGAAATGTTTCTTTGTCAGGCAACGGGTCTATGAAGAACCACACAACCCAGTAAAATGCCATTAAGGAAACAGTATTTTTTAGAAGTGTGTGCTAACGATTGCAGTGCGCTGTCTCCTAGGGTGAATTTTTGTCATGTTTCGGCCATGAGTTCCTCACCTGGCTGAGGTTTAAAATGTTTTATTTATTTTTTTGTTCATTTTATGTCATTTATATATGTTAATGTTTCTTTTGTTTATTATCTGCATTGTGTTCCATGCCTTGGTTATGTTCCATATATTTTGTGGGTGGCTCCCTAAGAATCGGGACCATCTACCATTCACCGCCAGGAATTACCCTCCATCCTATAAATCCAGGGGGCCTCTCATAGTTCCTGGCAGTTTGTTCAATGTGCTTTAGGAATTTGGTGAATTCATGTGTTTCTCTGTGCTTTGTACCTTTTTGATATCTTTATAATGTTTTAAACTCTGTTCTCTGTTTTATGACTTTGCCTTGGGATTTCTGTATTGGGACTATGGATATCCTTGTGTTTTTAGACAACTCTGTCTTGCCATTGTGCTCTTTTGAACTCCACAGTGTTACAGAGCACCCTTTATGAAGACGAAAGCCTTTTTATTTTTATGAAGTTTCTGTGTTTGCCTGATTACCAAGCTGGAGTTTGGTGGTATATACCTCTCTAGTAAGCTAGAAGTGCTTTTGCAACCTTTTGGAACGTACATGCTTCAGCACTCCTAGTTTACAATAATTTGTTAAAGTGGTGTTCACATTTTTCAAGGTGATGATTTTTTTTAAATATTACTGAGATATTATAGTGTTGCCAATTTATTAGGTACACTCCTCCCATTTTCACATACATTTCCATTCCAGTATGTCATATGTCACGTGATAGCAGTGCGCATGTGTTACAATATAAATCAGACAGACCAGCGTTTCAAGCATCTTTTAGTGTTCAGCTGAGAAATGCAATGGGCAAAAAAAGCAATGTCAGTGACTTTGAAAGTGGCATGACAGTTGGTAGTAGGCGTGTCAGTTGTAGCATCTTCCAAAAAGCTGTCATCATGGTCTTTTCACACCCAACCATTTTGAAAGTTTACTGAGAATGGTGTGAAAAGCGAGAAACTACCAATGATGGGTGATTCTGTGGACGAAAACAGCTTGTCGATCAAAGGTGTCAAATTAGAATGGCGAGAGTTGCACAAGCAAACAGATGGGCCCCAACCAGGCAAATCAAATCTAAAGTCAACCATTGTATGCAGAATATCATACCAGAATACACCACTTATTGGATTTGTCTCAAATGGGCTACAACAGCCAAAAAGCATAGCAGGTACTGAGGTTGTCAGTGAAAAACAAGAAAGCGTGTTTCCAGTGGGATAAGAAAGCTTTAAATCTAGATCATTAAGGAGTGGAAAAAAGTTGCTAAGTTGGATGAATCCGGGTTTAGTTTGCATCATGATGATGGAAGGATTAGAATTTGATGCAAGCAACATGAGTCCATGGAGCCATTCTGTTTAATGATGTGATGGTGTAGAGAATCCTGGAATCCTGAAAATAACAATCTGTTTAAATTGTACAACCGCTTCCCCATATGCAAGCAGCATCCGCAAAGTGGCTAGCACATACCGCCCGCCCGGGGATTGGCGAGCGAAACAAGCAGGGGGCAAAGCCCCCTAGTACTTTTAAATTGCAAAAAAAAAATGTCAAAACACTATTTGGAAGATCTGAGCCCATTGTGTGACTTTGCTGAAACTTAAGTGCAGATGCTGGTGACAATACCGGGGTGTTTTTTCTCAGGAAAAATATCTGAAAAGCAAGAAACAAATGAACATGTCTCCATTTTATTTCTTTCTGATCTCATTGTTATCTCGGAGACACCAAAAAGACATTAAAGAGATCTCTCTTTTGATTTTTCATTCCTATGGGAAGAAGCCATTTTTGGCATTACATCTTTCCTTGTCACACCTAAATGATCTCCTTATCTGCCTCATAACTGTATGTTGCTCAATATTGTGTTCTTGCTGCTTAGTAAAGTGACACATTTTGTTGATGTCTGTTAAAAGTGCTATTTTTAAGAAACATATTCAGATATAGACCTTTCTCACTTCATCTAATCCACATTGCATTCTGTGGACTTTTCTTCTCCTACTCATTGTCACCCCCCACTGCTGGCTTGCAATGTAATGTGATGTGCTTTGTAAAATTAAGATTATTTCTGCTACAACAGCTTCCATCCTCTTATTGTATTACTTTGTGCCACGTCTTGTTATTTTTCTATAGTGTTCTCCTTGGTTTGTTAACTTGTAATGATGGCTTCTATGAAAGATGCTATTTTGGGCAGACAATTTATGATAGGCTATTTTTCATCGTTGTCACCCATATTAGCTTGGTGCCTGTCTTGTTATCATGTGTTTTTTTGTGTGATATCTAGGATGGATTATAATGGTGAGTGTTATAAGCAATAAAGATAAATTAATCTTGTTGTATTCAGCAACTGACAGCTACCAGGTGAAAATGCTGGACGTGTTAGAAATGAAGATGGACCTCAGGAGTTTTGATACCAGCTGTTAGCTTAAAATCAGCATGGCCAATGGGGCAAAGAGGGAGGCTGGCTCAGGGTTATCTTTCGCAACATCACTAAAAATAGTTCTGGACATAGAGGAATGCAAAAAGAAGGAACAAGTTACCCAGTCGTGTGGCTGAACACAGAAACTTACATGTCTTTAAAGCTCAATTCTGAAGAGTTGGATTTGATAAATTGTGTTTCTTTGAATTAACTCAAACCTTCTTTTAATATTTGCTGCATTACAGCTCCATTTCTAGGATGTTGGCACTACTGCCTTCTTAACTCAGCATGTTGGCATTTGAATCCCACACCCAGGGATTTTCTGTGGGGGCTTGTATGTTCTTCCAGGGTCTAGAGTTTTTTTGTTTATTTGTTTTTTACCTTTCATATCTCCAAAAACACACTAGCTTGCTGTTTTGGCCCTTGTGTGAGTGTGTGTATGAGTGGACCTTGCGATGGACAGCTGCCCTGTCCATGGACGTTTAATGTCTTGCGACCAGTATTGTCAAGGTAAACTCTGGTATTGGCCTAAACAGTTTTAATAGGGTTAATTTTACCTCAGAAGTAGATGACTTTTTCTTTAGTTGAGATTCTTCTTCCAAATGCATTTTCTAGAGCCCACATGACTCTTAATCATGGTATTTGCACCAATTTTTGCTGAATGACAAGCAGGCCTTGGGATAAAGGAAAAGGACAGGAACAATGAGCTCCAAGCAGTATGCTGGCATTCTGTGGGGTACATGCTGGGTAAATCAGTATTTAGTTTGTGTAGAGGTGTTTCAGAATTTGGTGCAAACCTGATTCAAATGCAACTGTAGTGTCACAGTATTGCTCATTGCTTAACTCAAACTAAGGTTAATAGAAAATATCAACGGGCAAGTCCTGTGATTGGAAAGCAGTAACGTCATACTCATACGTCATAGTTGGTAAATATACCAACTGTCTGGTCTCTCCAAGTTGATAACCAGAAATATCAATCTGTGGCAAAGACATTGGACTATGATTTATAAAATTGTTGGCATATATACCAGAAAACGTGTGTGATTTTAATGTTTGTTCCTATCAGATTTAAAATGTAGATGCTGCACGGTGTCTGTGGTGGGCTGGCGCCCTGCCCAGGATTTTTTCCCTGCTTTGCTCCCTGTGTTGGCTGGGATTGGCTCCAGCAGACCCCCGTGACCCTGTAGTTGGGATATAGCGGGTTGGAAAATGGATGGATGGATGCTGCATGGTGTTGCTGGTGTTGTTCCAGCCCTTTCCAGCAGAAGGGAGCACATCAAAAAAGGGGAGTAGTCCGCTTAAGTTGATAGAGTCAGTACTATACTCGCATGTGCTAATCAATGTGTGATATACTGTATGTCATATGTGGCAACAGGAGAATACATGGAGATTTGGGTCAGCGTCTGCACTGCAGATCAACCTTTGTATCTTTTAGGAGTTTCCTTCACTTTTAAGCAAGAGGAAGCAGTCTAAGGTGGCTCATCTCAGGGGGACATAGGCCTCCTTTTCAAGCATTTTTTGAGGTCATATCCTTGTTAGCCATCTTTGTTATACTGTACCCGACCAAAAGAATGGGCCTTGAGGTCTCTTTTATCTGTAGTTGTTCATTTAACCAAAGCCACTGGGGACATGCCAGGTCAGGGTTCTGCATGTACATACCAGTAGGTGCCAAGTCCACTTTTAGTGTGGATGTATAGTGGATTCAGAAAGTATTCAGACCCCTTCACTTTGTGCACGCTTTATTCTGGTATAGATTTCATTTTAAATGGATACGTTTGACATTTTTGCCTATCAGTCTACACTCAATAACCCATGATGCAAAGCTGAGAACATGTTTTCAGAATGGTTTGCAAATTTATAAAAAATTAAAATTAAAATAAAACCCCTTGCTGTGGCACTCCAAGATTTGCTCATTTGCATCCCGTTTTGTTTTAATTCTCCTTGAGATGTGTGTAGAACTTGAACAGAGTCTACCTGTTGAAAACAGAATTGATTGGACATCATTTAGAAAGGCACCCACCTCTATACGTTCCCACAGTTCACACTGCATGTCAGGACAGAAACAAAGCCATGAAGTTCAAGGAACTCTCTGTTGAGCTCCGCAATAAAACTGTGATGAGGCATAGCCCATGGCAAGGTTATAAAACCATTTCTAAAGCTTTGAGCATTCCCAGGAGCACAGTGGCCTCAATAACTGTGAAATGAAAGAAGGTTGGAACCACCAGGACTCTTCCTAGTGTTGTCTACAGAGCCAAACTAAGTAACCTGGCAAGACGAGCTGTGGTCAAGAAGGTGACCAACAGCCCAGTGGTCAATCTAACAGAGAGCTTCAGAAGCCCCTGCTCAGAGTGAAGAACCTGTCAGAAAGTCTAACGTTCTATCAACACTCCATTCATCAAGTGTTTATAGCAGAGTAGCTAGATAGAAGCCACTCTTGAGTGAAAGACATTTAAAGGACTATGGAGAAAAAGATTTTCTGGCTTGATGAGACAAAAATTGAACTCTTTGGACAGAACTGCAAGCACTGTGTCTGGTGAAGGCCAGATACTGTTCATCACCTGCTCAGTACCATCCCCACAGTGAAGCATGATTATGACAGTATCATACTATGGGGGTGCTTCTCAGCAGTAGGGACAGGGTGGTCAATATTGAGGGAAGGACAAATGCAGCCAAATCTAGGCAGGTCCTTAAAGAAAACCTGCTGTAGAGTGCAAGTGACCTTAGACTGGAGCAATGACAATGACCTGAAACAAATGGCCAAGACAATGCAGGAGTGGCTTCGGGCCAAGACTCTGATTGTGCTTGAGTGGCTCAGCCAAAGCCCAGACTTACACCCCATAGAACATCTGTTGAGATACCCCGGAAGATGATGGTTTAAAGATGCTTCCCATCCAGCCATCAAGCTTCATTAGCTTGAGAGGATCTGCGAGGAAGAATGTGATGAACTGCCAAAATCCAGGTATGCAGAGCTTGTAGAGACTTACCCAAGAGGTCACCTTAAGCTAAACTTGGCATCATTCATGGACCACATTCAGATGAAGGCACGTTTGTTTTCTTTTCAGCCCTTTTCTCACAAATTTTGGCAAGTTAAATAGGTTTACTGTTCATTTTGAGTTCTTTCTTCTTATTTTTACAATACACTGTAAGTGAAGGTGAAGACAATGGGAGAAGTCCTGTACCTTCATCTTCACTTTTACAGACACAGAGTGGTCTCCTGGGAATACCAGGTCTTATGACTTCAGTTCTGTGCGCATGGAGGTTCTGGGCCTTCTCTCACTTCAGGACTCATGGAGCACACATGATACCCATTCACTTTCATTAGAAGATGTGAAGGAACATTTACTTTAAAAATATAAATCTGATAAAAAGCTTTGAGTCAGTGTCTTAAGTGATGAAGTCTGAAAGGTTCAGCACCTCTGGTGTCTACATTAAGATGACATGACTTAGAAAGCAGACTAAGCTGGAACAGTAAAGAAACCAATTAGTCTATTGCTCTGAACAGACTCATGAAGTGGTCCATACTGTGCAGATCATTAATTAATAAAAAGTCTGATTGAATGTCTTTCACTTTGTGAGCACAAGCAGAATGAAGGGAAGTCGCACAGCATTCCTGGATTTCAGTTCTCCTTAATTGTAATCTCTCTCTCTCTCTCTAATGCACACTGTGAATGACGCTATATAAAATAAAAGTTTCATTAATTTGCAAAAGCCGTGCACCACACATTTAGTGACTAACCCTAACTTAGCTGTGATATAAACCATTCTGAAGAGCCAAAATGTCTGATTTTCATAAAACTTTTTTTTAACCTGGTATCTTGTTGTCTATCACCATTTCAGTATGATGTCATTGCCCAGTTTAAGCAAGTTTGAAAACAGATGTATGTGCAGTTCTAGAATATAAGTGCTGATGCCAATGTATTCTCAAAATGCTTGAAGTCATACTGTACATTGCCAAAAGCTCATGGATGCCAGATGGCTGTACTCAAATAAGAACCAAGCTGCTCTTGACTTTTCTTTCATTCATATGTTATCACAGTGGAATTGTAAGGAGAGTACCATTTC
The DNA here is from genome assembly GCF_900747795.2 of Erpetoichthys calabaricus. Lineage (NCBI taxonomy): Eukaryota > Metazoa > Chordata > Cladistia > Polypteriformes > Polypteridae > Erpetoichthys > Erpetoichthys calabaricus. Next base: position 124,623,374 of record NC_041404.2, on the reverse strand, counting down.
AACATTTTAAAATGGTATCATAAATGAATCTACTGGGTGGCACAATGGGTCACTTGTCAGCCTCGTAGTACAAGGATTCAGTCCTGGCAGTGACATCTTCTACATGAACTTTGCAAGTTCTGCTTGTGTTTTTGTAGTATTTCCACACTGTCCAAAGAAAGGCTAAGTTGAGTGGTGACTCAAAAACTGATGAGGGGCTATAGAGTCCTGTCCATATTTGATTCTGCAGTCTTAGACTCTGTAAGGGACAATGGATGATTGATTAGTGATGATGAATGAATGAATAAATGACAGCCAATTACAAACCCACATTTTTGATGTAAATCTTTTTTTATCAAGGTACTACTAAAATTGATTTTAAAAATACAGCCAACACATTATCAATGTTCCTAATGGTTGTTACTGCTTGAAACAACTGATTTTATATTTATTATTCACTTATGACTGCAAAACCCATTTCCAGCTGCCATGTTTTCAGTGTCCTAATGGACAACTCCCCTAACTTATCTTTAGTTATTTGACATGCAAATTGTTTATTAGAGAAACCTTTGTAATTGCATTAGCACTGATGGAACCTGTTATTCTATTCACTTGAGTTGCAGGGTATAGGCCAGGGGTCGGCAACCCGCGGCTCTGGAGCCGCATGCGGCTCTTCAGCCTCCTTGTAATGGCTCCTTTTGGCCTTGACAAAAAAAAAAAAAAAACATGAAAATGAATAACGGCAATTTCTTAATTTAATTTGTATATAATATATGTAATATATGTAATGTTTATTTACTACTACTACTGTTATACACTTTAACATCTAATTTTTATTTTTTATTTATAATTTGTCAACTAAAATATGCGTCATATCTACGTCTATAGCCCTCGCCTTTACCTGCAGGTGGCTTCTGGAGTGTGCGACCCCTGCACTAACCATGAATAAATCCCAAAAATGAAAAATCCCAGAAGAGAACAGAGAGTTTAATTCTGCGTGGACAGAAGCATTTGCCTTCACCGCCAACGACGCTGGCTTACCGGTGTGCTTAATATGTGGCGATAAATTATCGAACAACAAAAAATGTAACGTTGAAAGACATTTTCGAAACAAGCACTCAGCATTCACTGAAAAATACCCAAGTGAAGATGAGCGAAAGAGAGCAATTTCGGAACTGCAACGGAAAGCTGAACAGAGCAAACATACTTTCAAAAAGTGGATCACTTCTCCACAATCAACTACAGCTGCTAGTTTTGTGGCAGCTCAAGAGATCGTAAGGAGGGGTAAGCCGTTCACAGACGGAGAATACATGAAAGAATCGTTCATAAAAATATCAGAGCATCTATTCTCTGACTTTAAATGTTTTGGTGTTTGAGCGCATGATGACAGTGTTTGCCAGAGATGTACAGAAAGGTACACTCTCTCACTTCCCCTCCCTGAGAGAGTTCAAAGCAGTGAACATTCACATAAATTGTGATTATTTCCACTGTACAATTATTGCAATGCAAGCTGCATTTAGAGAAAGATTCAGTGAGTTCAGAAAGAAAAAAAACACTCTCTCCTTCCCTGGACATCGACCCATCCCTGCTGAACACATCCGCATTCACAGGAGTAAGTAAGCCCGATCTAGAAATTGAACTGGCCGCATAGCGGATAAAGATTTATGGGTGTCCAAGTTCAAATGCCTGACAGCGGATCTTGAAGAAGTCGCCCGTCAGAAGGCTACTCTCGCTAAAGAGCACAAATGGACTGATATTGAAAACCTCCCCAAACCCGACAAACTTGTTTTCAATACATGGAGTGCCATTCCCGAAACATATATGAACATGAAAAAATATGCATTTGGAGTCCTGTCCATCTTTGGCTCAACATACTTATGTGAGCAAGTTTTCTCAAGCATGAACTTCATAAAGTCCAAATATCTCTCCCACCTCACACATGAGCCTGCAGTCCTGTGTGAAGGTCAAAGTCACATCGTATAGCCCCGACATAGAACAACAACAACATTTATTTATATAGCACATTTTCATACAAAAAGTAGCTCAAAGTGCTAGAGATGATCTGCAGCGAACTTCAGAAACAAAAGTCACATTAAACAGGTGAGAACAATAGCATTTAATAGGCTAATATTTAAAAAAAAAAAAAAAAACACATTTATTTCAGACCCGGAGCTGATGTTGGTTTTTTTGTATGTTCAGGTGCTTCAGTTGATTGCTGGCTGAGAGGGAAACCTGAAGAGGATGAGAGCACACTGAAATGGAATTTTATGTTTACTTTTTTAAAGCTGCTAAGCTACAGCTAAATGTTTTATTTATATTAAAGTGGTCTAGTTTTTATTTTAATTTTATACAGGTATAGGAAGGACTCAAATAGGCCTGCAGAGTTCAGTTAAATTTATTTCAAAGTAGCCCTACACATGCACACTGCACTTCTGTTTGTTGTATTCCGTGGTTGTAACATGTAAAATCTAAAAAAAGATGAAAACTTTTAAAAGTTTATAAGCTGTGTTATGTTTTGCGGCTCCAGACTATTTTTCTTTGGAGGAAGAGGGGGCAAAATGGCTCTTTTGATAGTGAAGGTTGCAGACCCCTGGTATAGGCATTATTCAAGTTCAGTTCTACATTCAAACAATGGCCAAAAGGAAACACCTTTCTCAGGAAATTTGTCAGTCTGTTGTTATTGCAGATCGAAGGCAATTCCATGTAAAACAATGACAAGAAACTGAGGATTTCATGCAAAGTTGTCTTTGATAGATAGATAGATAGATAGATAGATAGATAGATAGATAGATAGATAGATAGATAGATAGATAGAACTGTATTTGTCCCGAGGGGAAAATTTGGCTTTTTACAGATAAAAACACATACTATGGTCTGTGCACACATCAAAATAACTAAAATGGAAGACATTTTCAGAAGAAAGAACATTTCTGACTTCAAAGTCCCACTCGCAGAGAGGCATTATGCAAACGTATTGCTGTTGGTATGAAGGAGCCCCCCTATTGTTTCTTCACACACTTTTGCTGAATAATTCATTCACTGAAAGTCCTCATTGTTAGTGTGTCAGAGAGAAAGTGCAGTATTGTCCATAATGGCACTCGGTTTTGTTTTAATTCTCTCTTCCACTACAACTTCCAGAGGGTCCAGACTGCATCCCTAACTGAGCTTGCACATTTAATTAGCATGTTGATTCAGTGGGCATCTCTTGAAGGGATGTTACAAGCCCACTCCACACCACAGTATAGACAATTGCACTGGCTTTCACTTAGTTACAGAAGATGTGAAGATTTTCACTTCTCAAATTAAAGGAATGTGGTCTCCTAAAGAAAAAGAGCCTGCTGTGCCCTGAGACGAGCCCAACTTGTTATTAATGTGGATGCCCAAGTACTTGTAGGTCCATACTACTTCTACATACACTCCCTGCATAGTGACCTGACCAAACATAGAGGCTCCTTGGTGCAGCAAAAGTCAACAATCAGTTCTTTGATTTTGTTGGTTAAGATGCAGATAATTTCCTTTGCACCAAGAATAGACGTTCTCCACCTGACTCCATTCTGTCTCATCCCCTTTATCAATACACCACATAAGTGCAGAATATCTGCAAGTGACATGACTGGGTGTTATATTTATTGTCTGAGGTGTACAGAGTGAAGAGAAAAGCTGACAGGACTGTTCCTTGTGGTGCTCTGGTGTTGCTCACATCCCTATCAGAAAAACAGTCCTTGAGACTCACAAACTACCCAAAAGACAGAAAGAAAAGGGGAAGCCTCAGATAAGTAAGAGGATAAGGCCATCTGAGTGTGCAGTTTGAGAAACAAATTCCTTACAGGTACTCAGTTGGCCTCTTCTTTAAATACACACAAAATTTAGGTCTTTAAACAGAGATGACTTTGTGATGTTGGCCTAAAAGGCAGCATTTCAAAGAAAAAAAACATATCTGAAACTGGCAAATAAAAAGAAAAGACTAAAATGGGCAAAAGAACACAGACATTGGATTGAAGATGGCTGGAATATTGGATTATTATAGTTAGAATCCTGGAGTCGTCTTTTCTGTTCTGCAGATGACACAGTTATTTGGGATGTATGTAGGAAAGAAGCCAACTAAGGACTTGTAAGGTGATTGCTTCTTATACTACAAACTTTGATTTCCTTATCCTCTTATTCATCTGGGCCTTCCCCTTATTTTTCTGTCCTGGTTAGATCGACTTTGCCCTCTTCTCTCAAGACAGTAATAGTCTCCTTTGTAAGAAATCTTTAGTTTCTTGGCAATCTGTCGCATGGAATAACCTTCATTTTGCAAAAAAAGACTCATACATTGCTTGAGAAAGATGTTTCATTTTGGCCATTTTTTTGGGCCCAGAAATATACTTTACGAATGACAGTACCTTGCAACCCAGATGAACAGAATGACAGGTTTCAGCAGTGCTAATGCAATTAATTAGAAGGCTTTCTCTAATAACCAATTATCATTTAAAATGATTCATTTAGATTGGCTACGAGAGTTGACCATTATTAGGCCACTGTAAGAATGGCTGATTAAGTGCAGTCATATATGAATAATAAACTACACAGCAGTCATGGTAGTGCAGTGGTAGCGCTGTTGCCTCGCAATAAGGAGACTAGGGTTAGTATCCTGGGTACTCCCTGTGTGGAATTAGCATGTTCTCCCGGGGTCTGTGTAGGTTCCCACCAGATGCTTTAGTTTCCTCAAACCGTCCATAGACATGCAGGTTATATGAACTGGCGACGCTAAACTGGCCCGGGTGTGTGTTCGCCCTGCGATGGACTAACGCCCTATGCAGGGTTTGTTTCTGCTTTGCACCCTTTGCTTGCTAGAAAGGCTCCAGCAAAAAAATGCCAAGGGACACTTGAATCAAAATCATATTAAAATCTTGTACAAATACATACCCGAGAACTTCTGGTTTCTTCTGTTCTTCGTTTGATTCTGTAGGAATTCCCGTCTTTCTCGACAACGTCAAACCGTTCAATTTTTTTTTATTTTGCTTTCCACTTCGCACCTGCGCGTCGGCTGCCAAACTGCAAGGGAGGCAGGATGACGTGCTGCCGTCAAGGCCTCTTTGAGCTCTGTCTACAAGCACGCGATGTCTGTGAACTCTACCGTAAATGCCTGGTTTAAAGTACATATCGCGTAAATATAGCGCCCTGCAGTCACAGATTTGAGTTAGTCTGCTAAAAAGATGCAGTGCGCAAGTTACACTTATACGCGCCGGCACTACACTAATCATTCATTTGAAGCTGACTTTCAATTTAATTGCACTTATGATTTCTAACACCACTCAGACTCAGCTCAGGTAAACACATGAGTGAAGGATAACAAAAATAAAGATATTTTTGCTGCTTTACTTGAGCATAAAATGTATTTTTCCACAAAGTGCCCCCAAGTGGCCGCCCCGTGAATGACACTTGCATTAGGGTTAGGCTGAAATAAAGAAAATAAAGAGCATCTTCGTTGAGAAACAAACCGGTGCTCTAGACTCTGTAAGAGTAAGGAACACATTCTGAAATTTTATAAAATTGTTTAAATATTTAAAAAAATACCCTGCCACAAATTCAAAATATTTAAGAACACCAGAGTGAAATTCAGCAAAGTTGCAACACGTACCATCACAATATACATTTTAAAAATAAGGCAATGAGGAAAAAGAAAGAAAGGCGGGGTGCGACCCTGGCGCGTGAGAATAAAAGTACCCCCATCCCGCATTCTTAGAGCTCAGCCAGCTGCGGGATCTCTGCAACCGATGCGTACCATCCAGCGCCGTGCTTCTCTATAATCCAGGGATTGGGATGCGGGATGCGCGAAATCCTGCCAAATTCTATAGCTGCCGAAAGATAAACTGGAGTTAGGTCTCGGTCGATGCTGTCCGCTTCAGATATCCGTACTCTTCTTTGGATTCCTCACAGTCAACAAGTTTTGTGCAAGCCAGTCTGCGATACTAAACCGAAATGGTCTGTGATGAAACGTACCTATACGAGCTAACGTTACGACCTTCTTGGTAAACTTTGCTCTCCTCACAATCAATGACAGCGGACCGAGCCCGAGCCCCAGTCCCATATAAGAAAGAACCTAGTAAACAGATTTGGTGCGTCATCTAAACGGGACGGTCAAGCATGATTCAAGCCCAGCTGCAGGCTACTGGAGGTCACTTGTAACTACCGAATCTCCACTTTGAATACAAATTGGGAAACACAAACCCGTCCACTATACACAAGGCCTAGAACATCCACCTCTGACTAGTCGGGATCGCTCTCTGATGCGACCATCCGATTGGTTACAGCGGCCCCCAACATCCCACTTCTGGCCAGATTAACTGGTCACGCTGGTATGCTCGACTGAACTCCTTAGAAGAATGTCTCATAATGCGGAATACCGGTGTGAGAGGATGTTCCTTCCTTGTGCCCCCTCGATCACAGAGCGCACTGCTCCGAGCTGAAGGAGTTCGCTTCCTTTCTTCTCATCTTTTTCTTGTAGAGGCGCCAGCAGGCAAATGCCACCAATGCCAACCCCACTGCCAGGAGAACTACGGATATTACTTTGGACAGCTGCATATTGTTGAAGTAGAAAGTCACTCCGGTACCAGCAATCCCGATGACCAACGAGATGATGCCAAATGGGAAGATGCACCGGTTCCATGACTTCTCTGTCCCTCCTGTGGCCAGTGCCAGCCTTTCTAAGGTCGAAAGTGTCTCTGGTGGTTTTGGGCTTCCATCCTGATGGAGCGAAGTGTTGATGGCTTGTCCGTGGCGGCAGCCCATCACTGCGCTTCGCCTCCGGTCATTGTCTGAGAAGAGGGAAAGAGGGAGGGACAGAAGGAGGGAGAAGGCAAGTGGAGAGGCAGCGAAAGAGAGAGGGGGAGCGCGCGACAAAGAGAGAGAGCGAGAGAGAGCAGCTGCGTCTAAGCGCTCTTACTCATATTCTGAGGACACCGGCGGGGGTTGGGCCGGGAGCGACACTCCTCGTACGCTATTGGCTAACGGCTGTTTTGACGTAAGCACAGCCTTGATTATTATCCATTATACCATAGCCTCGCAACGCCCAGTACTGTGTCGCGTCGGTGTGGGCGGAACGCGGTATTCCGATGGTTGTTAAAATGTCGCAGAACAGGGGTAGAAAAGGCACATGGACACCGGACTTGAGGAAACAAGAGTGTTGGAAAGCTGGTGGAAAGATCCTGGCCACATGTTGTTCGCACCATGCCCGTGGTTTGTATGACCAGAACTTTAAAATGTCACAGCCAAAAGAGTCTGCGGATTGCCGGCTGGGGGAGTTGCCTAATGGAACAGAACACCGGCATCAGTAGCAGAGAGAGTACGTGTGGTTGTTCACCTTCAAAGATTTGAAAAAATATATTATTAATAATAGTAGTAATAATGATAACAAATAATGTGTAATTTAACCAGAGATTTGTTTCATGTGATGTGTCAGGTTAAAACAAAATGGAAAACTATATCCTGCCATTTAATTAAAATTCCCAGGGACATTTCGACTGACAGATCAGACTGGGGCACTTCCTGTTCATTTAAAAATGTTCACATCACCTTTAAGGCTGTGCAAAGTTTCGAGGTGCCGGTGGCTGTAATAGGCACAAGACGGCAACCAACTCGGGACGGGACACTGCACAAATTCAGACACATTGTTTCACTTTAATGGCACTAATTAAATAACCCCCGGGTTGAAGACAAATGTTGATAAACATCTGGATCCTCTGCTGCATCCTTTTAGTCATTCTACATATTTCTGCACCATAATTGCTTTGATTTTAGAACTGAAGATTCTCAGTTTAGCTGTGGTTTGTATTTCTCTGGAGGACATCTGTCTGTACCTTCCTGTTTATCAATTGTGCTTTCCAGGTATGTAAAGGAGTCTGCTTCTTCAAGGGTGTCACTTTCTACTCTCTATATGTTGTCATTTTTGGTGTTAGTTCTCATGAACTTGGTCACTTTCTTTCTGACATTCAGTTTGATTTTGTTTAATTCTACATTTAGCTATAATTGTGTGAGAGAAGGGCTATGAAAGACATCTGCAAAGTTCCGGTCATTTAGCTCTCTCCACAGGGTCCACTGTATCCCATATTCTTCCCTGCTTTGGTTGATTTTACAATCCAATCAATTATTTGGTGGAACATAAAATTGACAGACAGCATGCCTGTCACACTGCAGTCTTGACTTCAGAGGAGTCTGATAGTTGGCCTGCATAGGTGCTCTGTATGTGTAAAAGAGTCTGATAGTTGGCCTGCATAGGTGCTCTGTATGTGTAAAATTAGTTTTTCTGGTATTCTATACTGTCATAGGAATTTCCCTATCCACACTGTCAATCATAGTTCATAGAGAGTAGAATTCCATTCAAGTGCCTCCTCTACAATGACCCACAGTGTGGTAATATGAACAGTACATGATGCTCATGTAACAAAAGCCAAAATTTTTTTCCTTTTTTTTTACCTTACTTTCAATAAACTTGGGGCAGGAATGTCTTTGGGATTGTATGGAGGGGCTAGGAGATGGCATAAATTCATAAAAGAAGGTGAACATTTAATTCTCCATTTGTATAAACTTAGCAAAACCTAGTGGTTATTTAATTCACTTGTGCTTTATATAGTTCCTTTCAATTGCTTATGGAAGGCAGGTATACAGAAGGTAAGTGGAAGTTGGGGAATCTATGATCCTAAGTTTGCTGCCAACTCTGTTTGGAAAGAATTAAGTCATAAGCTCACAGCCTGGCCATTGCTACAAGAATAGGCAGGACACTTGGTGTCACTGTTCATCAACTGCCTGTAAGAACAGCAGCAGTGCAGCCATCACTTGTCCAATAATAATGTGCACTTGGCTCTGCACTCCCTTCTTTGCATAACAAAGAGCCCAACCAGTGATAGAAGAGCAGCATGCAAGTGAGCAGTGATGGCCGTCTCGAAGTCACTATGCAATTTGAGCATAGTTATCTCCTTACACATTGGGCAGTAATCAATCTAAGTGGCAAGAACTAAAATTAGCGGTGCCGATTAAACATGAAAAATAATTTAAAGCAGCATATAATCTCCCCTTGTCTTTGTTTACATTGCTTTTCCAGTTTCCTCTCACATTTTAATGACATACTGTTTATGGTTAGGTTAAATGGTCTTTCTAAACTGAACCTGAATGTGTGTGAGTTCGGATGTCTGTCCTGCAGATTAAGGCCATGTTCCAAGTTCTTTCCCTTTTTGTGACCAAAGCTGCCAGCATAGGTGCCAACGCTCTAAGACTTCATATTGAAAACTCAGTCTCAGAATACAGAAGGAGGGATGGATTTTAATTGTAAACAGTGTAGGAAGTGCAGATCCTTTGAAGATAAGGAGTAATTGAAACCATGAAGCCACCAGTTGACTTCTCATTTTTGGTACATTGAACCTGCCCATGCAAAAGATGGAAAAATATCCAGAGCGTGCATGATACTTACTTTGTAAAGGAGTTAAAGAAGTGCTGGCCACCGTTTCACCAACCCACCCTAAAACAGATGCTTCACTGAAACATTTGGTTGAAAAACTGTTGTTATAGCATCCAGTTAGGTTTAGGGCTAATTTCAATATTATTTGTCTTACATATAAAATGTTAAATGGCCTAGACCCTACTAATTCAAAATTGGAAAACACATAATTTCAAAATACTGGCCTACTGAAGATTCCTTTATTCATAAAAAAACAGGTTGAGCTTTTAGCTACAGAGCCCTCAAACTGGGGAATAATATGCCTGCTTGTATAAAAGCTGTCCCTTTGGTTTCAGCTGTTCAATTCAGGCTGTGCATATTGCATATCTGTTTGTTTTAAACCCAAATTTACTACATCATCCATAGTCAGGTTGGCAGTAAATGCAAACTGAAACAGAAATAAAACTCATGGGGTCAACAGTAAATTAAAACAGAAAACCAAAGAACAAAGTGCAACAGACACATTTAAAGTTCTGGGGATCTGGACCAGCAGGACATCCATTCCACAGTACAGTATTTATGTTTGTGCTCAACAATCTCATAAGAAGACTGATTCTTTTCATCCTTAGGATCCAAGGCTTCCAGAATGTCTAGTGCCTTCCCATGGGCATAAGTAACAGTTTGGTGGACAAGCCGTGGAATGAGAGAAACAGTATAGGGTCATTAACAATTCATAGTTATTACCATGCTTATATGTTTGTATTTGCAAATAAAACACCTTGATACACCAGGGGCATATTATGTGAGGATCGTGTTTGAGAACTTTAGCTTTGCTTTCAATGTTATCACCCCAGAGCTCCTAGATAACAAACTTGCCAGGTTATATCTGACTTTCCTACAGATAGGAAACAAAATGTGTGGTTGCGCAAACATGCTGTATGCCTGACCCACTATCCCTTAGTACTGGTCCACCTTACGGCTGTGTCCTTTCCCCAGTATCCTTCTCACTATATACAAATGATTGTACATCTGGCCGTTCATCTGTCATACTGCTTAAATTTGTTAATGACATAACACTAATACGACGAGTCCATATACAGAGGAGAGACAGAACATCTGGCAGTTTTGTGTAACCTTAATAATTTAGACCTTAACATTCAAAAAACTCCACAGATGATAAAAGATTTCAGGAAACAGACACCTGCTTACCTATCACTTGCTCCAAATGGCTCAGCCATTGGGACAGCAGAGTAATTCAAGTTTCTGAGAACTGTGCTATCAATAGAACCCTAAGTTAAAAACATCACATGCACTATCAAGAAAACCTAGCAGAGAATGTTCTTTTTGCACCAGCTGAGGCAATTCAATCTCCTCCAAGCAATACTGGTTGAGTTCTACACAGCCACCATTGAATCCATTCTAACCTTATCTGTGTGTGTCTGGTTGGTGCTGCCTCTGCTCAGGGCAAGGTCAACCTGCAGCACATCATCAGAGCCTGTGAAAAGATCAGAGGCTGAGAATAATCATCCATTCAAATCATAGATCAATCCAGGGTAAGGAAGCAGGTCACAACGTTCATTGCTCATCCAACTCAGCCAGGTCCCTCTGGCAAGCACATTCGAGCAGTAAAAGTTAAAAACAACACGTCACCTAAACAGCTTTCTTCCATGTGCAGTTATTCTGGCTAACTAGGTTTGAGTTTCCACTCAGTATCTATGTGTACCTGCACATCTTGAACTTTGTTTTCTTTTTATTGTCTCTTTTGTATTTTATTCAATTTTACCTTTTATATTTTGCATTGTCCTTGTACGTTGCATCAATGCTACCAAGACAAATTCCTAGACCACGTTAGTGTACCTGGCCAATAAAGTGAAATCTGATTCTGATTTTTTTGTTTTCCTCTGCTCTTTTGTCAGCTTGCCATATCACAACTAACAATATGAATGGGTGTAAATTGTCAAGGACCTATGTATGTTAATCAATTTAAAATTGCTGTTTCACTGTATGTTTATCCTAATCTGTATTTGTGTGTATGGTGCACACAAATTGTAATTTGTATTTTAGCAGGAATACTGTTACATAACTCTCTCAGGCTGTAATCAGTAAAGAGCACTGAACAAAAATATATTTAATTGAAATTATAAAACCCAACTTCATTTTTTGGTCCCAACTTCTTTCTATCTAAATCCTCATGTTGTGACTCCCTGGGTCACTCCTTTTCCTGAAATTAGCTCCATAATAGGTTGTAGACCAGGGATACCCAACACCGGTTCAGGGGGGTCAGCAGTGGTGTTTTGCTTTAACCAGATTTTTAATTAGAACCCATTTATTAACTACTAAAGTAATATGTTTTTGGGGCCACCAGTTAATAATGAGGTGCAAATGGCAAAGGAATCATCACCAGTTCTGCAGCTAATATACAGTACTTCCATTTAAACCTGTGTGCATGCATCATAAGCGATCTGCATTAATAAAATGTTTTGAAATACATGAGAGAGACAGCAAGGACCAAGAGGTACAAATCTGTTCCCGAAATGTTCTCAGAAAAACAAAAAACTTACAAGATAAATGTTTGTCTTGGAAGTATGAAAGTACTAACAAGCCAGATAGATTTGTAAAGCATTATATATAAGACAGATATATATAGTGCCTTACAAATATATCTAAGATAGATATTTTTACGGAAGCTCTTTAAATAAATACATATAGAAATAGATAAGTAAATATATATACACACACACACACACACGTTGGTCTGAACACACACTGGATGACTATAAAGCAAGAAAATTCAAAAGAAAGAAAATTTCTGACTTGGCTGCCTGATTCGGTGGGCCTCTCTTGAAGTGAAGTTACCAGCCCAGCACACTGCAGTGTAGATAGTTTAAAATTCAAGTTTCATTATCTGTTAGGCCTGGCCACTAATTACGTAACTGGTTTGAAAGAAAGTTCACTGCGGACCCCCAGGACCAGAGTTGAGTACCACTGTTGTAGGCAGTGTAGATATGTATTACTGTTATTCAAGTCAAGCCAGAAACAGTGTAAAACATACACTTAGTGTGTGCAAGGCCCAGGTATAAAAGCCTGAATGTCAAGGGGCACTGCAAAAATAAAAATTATTCGTTGAAGGAAGTTAATTTTTTGATTTACCATACTTTGTTAATAATAACAATTCATTACATTTATATAATCCCCAAGGGGAAATTCACTTTTCACAAGACCTAATCTAGTTATGTGTAAAAATTCCACATAAGTGAAGTACAGTACATAGAACTTATTCATGTTACTTAAACTTCGTTTAAGTGATAATCATTACAGGGCATCGAGGACAGCAAGGATTGGAGTTGTACTGCAAGGGCTATTTACGATCCAGGGGTTGGCCTGGACCATTGCCCAGAAGGAAGGCCAACAACAACATCATTTATTTATATATGTTGTCATGCACACAATGTAGCGTAACAGGCTTTACAAAATGAAATAAAAGTAAGCTAATATAAAACATAAACAAGATTTGGCGATAATGTTATACAGTATGTAACAAAACAAAAGGTAAGGTCAAATGGCCAGGAGGACAAAAAAAAAATTCCAGTTAGGAGAATTAAAAAAAGCAAAATCTGCAGGAGTTCCAAGGCCAAAAGACAGGGAAGCCCCCACTGGGCATTCCACCTAACAGAGATGTTCTAAACTCAGTCCTTATGGTTTTCAGGCCTCACATGTAAGGAACCGAAGATGATGGTGGTCATGAGGACATCTAGGACACCCACCATTCAATCCATAAACACAGTGGGCAGCACAGTACCTTGATCAGTGGTGGTGGTGTAGATCGCCACCACAGAAGAACCAGAAAAGACAGTATAGTACAGAACAAGGGGGCTTCGCCCCCTGCTCGCTTCGCTCGCCTACCCCCGGCGTTTTGAACCCGTGTCCGCTGGGCAGCCAGGTGTGAGGATGACGCACGTTCAATACGGAGCGCTCGCCCGTGTCACTCTGGGGCTCTCCACTGGTAATACGGAGTCCCGTCCGTACCATTTATGACATTTTACTTTGCTTTCCACTCTGTCTTTCATTTGCGTTCATTAATTATATGCAGGCAGTCGCGTGTTTGTATCTCGGTCACTCGAGCTGTGTCGTGTTGAACCCGTGCCTGCTTTGCTTATGCAGTTTGAGACGCGCGTTGTAGGAGTCCACGTTCATTAGATCTACGCATTAGCGCCACTCACAATATGGTGGCGACGCCTGCGCCTTCCGTATTATGTCGGTTCTTACCATGCTGTGCAGGCGCCTCTGCCTTTTGTACTTAACTGCACATTCCGACGGCTGATGTAGGCGCCTGAACCTTCAGGATCCGCCTCCGCTGTGTGTTGTGGACGTTTAACTGTCGTTGTTTCTGCTTTTATATTCTGTATCTCGGTCTGCATGTGTTTAGTGCCCAGGTTTGTTTGTAGCTGTTGCATTCCAGTTTTCATCATCTGTAACCCGCTCTTCATGTGTTCGTCCCCGTTGTTTAATCCCTTTATGAAGTTTTACTTCGTTTCCTACTCTGTGTTTTATTTCTGAGGGCTTTGTTTTGTAACCTGCTCTCTATGTGTTTGTCCCTGTTCTTTAACCTCCTGCTCTTCGTTTTATTTTGTTTCCTACTCTGACGGTTCGTAGTTTCTCCAGTTTTGCTCTGGTGCGGGGTGGGCTTTGTGTGGCGCACGTGCGTAGTCTCTCCTGTTTCACTATGGGGGGGTGGGGGGGCTGTGTGTGGCGCCTGCGCACTACGTCTTTTGCATCCACGGCCCATGTCCCTGCGTCCATCCGGTTTACCATTCTCGTTTAGTAATATGGATAGTATGGAAACTCAGAATGCAGAGGAAAATGGTAATTCAATGCCTGTATAGACTAACCGGGGTACAACTAATATGTAGCTACGAAAAAGCCATTTTAAAATAATGGTTTTTAAGTTTTTTTGTAAATAGTTCTACAGTATTAACCGAATGAATTTCTATTGGTAAAGTATTCCAAATTTTAGGTGCATAACAGCAAAAAGCCAATCTCTCCACTTCTTTCCAGGGTGGCTCTTGGATTATATGCAGAGACCTTCACTTCAAGATCCAAGGTTACAACCTGGGAGAATAAGGGGAAAAACATTCCATGATATAGGACAGGATGAGATTATTTAAGGCTTTGTAAACCATTAGTAGTATGTTAAAGTCAATTCTAAGGGTCATGGGTAACCAATGTAATGACATTAAGACTGGTAAAATGTGCTCAGATTTTCTTTTTCAGGTTAAGATTCTGGCTGTTGCATTCGGCACTAACTGCCAAGCAGCCATCTAGGACTTGGAGGAAGTCCTGTTCCAGGCAAGGTAGTAAAGGTGATCAAGAAAGAAGAGGCAAAGCCTTAAGTCTTCCTGCCCAGAGGCAGAAAAGGGTCAAGAGCAGTGACAAGGGCCTATCTGATCTGAAAGGAGACAAAGCCCAGGACAAGACAGGATTCAAGAGTCGAGTTGGGACCAAAAGAATACTGTGTAAGGCAGGATAAGCCTGAGTGAGGCTAGTTTTGTTATGTTTTGTGCTTCCCTCCACCTTGTACTTTTTGTTAGAGGAAAGAAGGTATTCTGCCCAACCTCAACATATCCACATTTGTTTGCACTTTATTGACATCCGTGTATTATTTAGGATTTGAGGCCTGCTCTAGAATTCCCCCTGCAGTTAAACTAAATTGCTGCTAACTGAGCACAATTCAAATAAGTAGAATGTATATTCTTATTTTACACAATACATTTTCTATTTTGGTTTAAAATAATTGATAGGAATGTTGTTTTTAGAAATGTTATTTCCACATTTTAATTAAATGGGTAGACCTTTCCACCCAAACACTGCACTATAAATAAAATTACCAAGTGACTGATTAAGACAATTGTTCACCGGGATTAATAAAGTATATCCAAAAATATATATAAATAAAAAAAAAATCAAAAGTTAGTTATCAGAAAGGCAAAAAAGCATGCTTTTGTGATGGAGGGAATGCAAAAGATTTGCCATATTATTAAAGATAAACTAACCAAAGCTACTTTCATAGCCACAGAAACCCTTGACCCTTACAAGTACTGTTATGGTTAATGACACTTTAATGTTCCTAACACTGTCCAGATATTAAATGGAGATCCTCAAAACCCTTTAACAATATTTTCACAAAAAAAAGTATGTCAGTTAATACAAATTGGCTATTTTTATGCTAGTAAGGCATTTTTATCCAAACAGGTAGCTAACAAATTGTTCCTTTTTTCCACAAAAAAAGGTACCTGATATTGGGGAATCTTGCCTATCTGGCAGCATTATTATGTAGAAATCTAATGTGGCTGGTGGTCTTGTGCCAATAAAAATATTTGCTTTGATTAAACTTTAAAGAATCTAGTTAATATGAAATCCAGAACAATTACGTCTTTTATATTAGGAATTTTTTTTTTTTCCACACTTTCAATATTGAATACATTTTCAATACTACAAATGATATTGGTGGCATAGGGTGGGGGATTGTGGGAACTGAAGAGACACCAGCAGAACTGAAGATCATATTTGTTATTTACAAAAATAAAATTGAAAACTAGATTAATCTTAAGTATGCTTCTTCAAAAGCCTCTGAGATGTAAAATTCAATAAAATGCCAATAAATACATTAGCAGTCTTCTGTAATTATGAACAATTTAAAAATGTTACAGTAATGAAAGCAATATTGTTCTTCAGGTAGCGCACTTGTTCAAAAGCCTCTGAAATTGTCACTCATTGACAAATCAGTAAAATGCAAGTAGCTTAATCTTTAGAACACAGCACCTTTCCAAATGTCTGCCAAGGCAACCCTACCAAGGACTTAAAAATTCTCCTTGATTCCCCAACATAAAAAGGTAGGGAAAATACCCGAGTAAATGTTTGAGAGCCTGCAGTGGATTGGCACCCTGCCCGGGATTGGTTCCTGCCTTGTGCCCTGTGTTGGCTGGGATTGGCTCCAGCAGACCCCTGTGACCCTGTGTTCGGATTCAGCGGGTTGGAATATGGATGGATGGATGGATGGATGTTTGAGAGCAAGGAACCACAGGAAAAAACAGCATGTGTGCATTTTACATGGTGTGTCTTTAAAATGCCTTTAAGAGTTCTAGGGTGTCAACAGAAAAATTGTTATTATTATTGCTGTGTTACATCATTTAACCTCAAAAATTTTGTGTTGAAAAGATCGCATTACAGAATTAGTTTTTTTTTTCCTATTGGAACCCAGTATGTACATGGTTTAAAGTTAAAATGTAACACTTTCTGAAAATGGTCAAAGGTACACAAAGAGATAATAAACAAAAACACCTTAACAGCCTCTGCTAAATTAAAAGGGCCACAAAATTAACAGGGCACTTCTGGTTAAACGAGAGAGAGAGAGAGAGAGACAGAGGCTGGTTCTCCATGTGCGAAGCAGTGTGCAGCTCTCAAATAACCCGTGAGTCTGAATTAGCTGTCAAAAGAATGAGGGAGAAGGACAGCACAAATGAATACAGTATGTATAAAGCAAATCAGTATTGGCACCATTTCAACAATTCAGAGGCAGTATTTATTAGTAAATCAATACTGTAGACAGTACTATTAAAAACAAATACATAAAGCTAACAACCATGTTTGTTTTTAGTTCAATCAGCCTAAAAGTACCTGTGCATGTTCTCCAAAAAATATTTTTTAAACTATTTGACCAGCAATTGCTCACATTTGATACTAGTTTATTCGGACTTCTTGGTATTCTGATGTCTGCCTGTCTCCTGACAACACATTTTCTCTCTCCAAATAAAGGTTTTTTCATCTTCTATTTTTTTTTTTTTTTTTACCCTTGATTTGTTCGATAATATTACTTGTACCTTTGCACCTTTTCTTTACACAGCCACTAGACTGCATTTTGTTTGATAATGTAGTGAGCAGAACTGCACATAAAACTCTGTATGTAGCCGAAAATGTCTCTTGACCTATAATATGCAACAGTTTACTCAAAACAGCCTAATATTGTATATTACTTTTTAATTGTATCTGTATATTGAGTAGACCATGAGAATACAGTGCGTTTTTAAACCACTAAACCTCTTCTTTCAAAGATTCCTTCCTTTAGGTCATCAATTTGTATTTATGATAACTTATCATCCTTATATCTATGTGTACCACTTTATGCATCTTGTAGGTTCCACTGACACACACACTCCAAGATTTTGGAGCTGACACAGGAAAACCCACAGAGATGGGAGAATGTACAAAGTCCACATGAATAATGACCATGTCTGAGATTCAACCCCAGGAGGCAGAATCAGCCCTGATGCCACCTTCATTACCTGAAATTGTATTGTTTTGTTCTTCATTTTATCTTGTTTATTTGAATTGATTTCATGGGTAGGTTATGATGGAGATGATGTGCTCTTTGAAGGGTGTTACATATTTTTTTTGGTTTGATAACCCATCTACCTCCAAGTCTTACAGCAGAACAGAAATAAAAGGGGTTAGCTTCATTTGAAATTTCTGCTCTGGCCATTAGGTGCATCGCAGGCAGCCTCTACGCTTTGTCTTTCAAGCACAGGAAGAGAAAGATCCATTAATAGCTCAGTCAACGGGCTACTGAAAAAGACACTAACACAATTGAAGAGAAGTCATTCTTTTCAAGCAATTCCTTTTAATATAATAGTAGTTCAAACACTCCACAGTTTACTTCATTCTTTAAAATATTAAAAGTGCAACATGTAAGCAAACAAAGACAAAAACAGTTTCTATTCCATTATGGGTTAGAATCTCAGCTTGATGGGCGGGGAGGGGTGGGGGGGTGGAGAGCTTTTGATCAGTTTCTATGGGAACATCAGCGAACTGTCGCAAAATCCTGGATGGAGGCCCAAGCAGAATTCATCACACACCAGCACAAGACAGCTGATGAGCTTCTCACTAGGAAGAGCAGCCCAGCAATTTGCATGCCTCAGTAGCGTCTAGCAGGTCAGTCAAGGAGAAAGTCAGGTAATCCCATACGGAGCAGTAATTAGTACATTTTGCAAACAAAAATGCTTCCATCCCTGTAATTGTGCAGTGTTTTTTTGTCTCTTATAAAACATCAGTGTGCATAGACCCAAATAAGTTCTTACTTCAGCAGAGTTTAGCACACATTCGGCAAGCCTCTGAACCTACATTATGATTCCTGCTCCTAACACAAAAAGGCTTTGGTGAGTAAGTGGCACCTCATTCTTCACAGCAGGAATTCTCATAGAATGCCCTCTCACTCACTCACCTGCACAGCACAGTGCCTCTTCTCCCAGCAGGCTGACTTATGCATCGCTGCCTTAGCCAATGCTACAATTGTGGCTTAGAAATGCTAAGTAGGAAACACCACTTGAGGAATGCACAATGATGGACAGTTAAATATCTGCAGAGTGGCTCTGTTGGTAAGGTACAAAAATTAAGAATAGGGCCGATTGTCCCGAGCCTTGCAGATAACACTATTGTTTTATTTCACGTCTGAACAATACAAACAATAATGATCTGTAAAGACTTGTAAAGACACTTATGGAGTAAAACGGATACTGAGATTTTTCAGTCAGAGACAACATCCAGAATCAAGGAAGGAAAGTGTAGCCCACCTTCAGCGAGGAGGGAATACAATCCACGAGTAACAACTGGCAGAGGCTTTCCTGGAGAGATCACAGATAGCTGATTGGAAAGGATGTCTTCAGCCATTATCTGTAATAGACAGGTGAGAAAGGGACACATCTGAGATAAACAGAAGAAAAACGAGGACATGTTACAAGCAAAAAGCAACACTTCTTAACATTTTGTATTTTGGCCAATCAGGCATATCAAGTAGGTTCATAAAAAGGTGAAACTTAGCAGACAAAACCTATTTACAAAAGCAGTAGCAAAGTATTGCATCTGCAGTTTCTATCTTTTAAGCCTGAATCGTTACAAAGATAAAGGTCAATTTAAAATGCCTATCAGTCCTTATTGTTAGAAACATTCCCATTCTCTGCTCATTTTCTCATCTGTTGTTGGGATGTTGGTTGTGCTTCAATTCTTTCTGTAACTGGAATTTATTATTTCTAATGAGAGGAATTTACTAAATTTGGAAAATACCAGCATGGTAGTATTTTACACTTTTAGATGGCCACCATGTATACTATAAGGTACATGTAGCTGAAACTCCAGAATGTTGTTTTGCAGTTAGATTTTCAGACAGATAAAAAGAAACTAGTCACACTGATCAAAAGAACACATTTTCCTGAATCTCCAAAGGTTGTACTTGCTATTAAAGCACCTGCTCTTGAAGCATTGCAGATTTTAAAAAATTTCTTAATGAAACAGCAGAAGGAAATAAAGATGCATTTCTGTCATAGCTGCCAGTTCCTCTTCAAAGATATAAAGTTGGTTTGCTGTGAAAGAGAAGCTGTTATTTTCTTTTAAGAAGAGTGTTTGGTTTTTTTTCCTGCTGTTTTATTGCGGCTTTATGGAAGACCGACTACTGCTTCAAACAGAAAGAAAGGCCTTCCACCTTTACTATAAATGGGTCCAATTGTTCTATGCAACACTTTGCCTTGTCAAAGCAAAAAACTCCTTATAAAAAGACTACCAATTATATTATAAAAGCTGTTTTCAGGGAAAATGATACATAATAAAAATTGAGATTAAGAATTAACTAAAGTATACACTAATATACGAATGCAGTTGTAATCAGTTTCTGCTTCTCCACTAACATGTGATCCAAAGTTGGTGCTAATGTTCAATACATTTCTCTTCGGTTTATTCAAAACTCACACAATTCTCAGCGGGTTGGAAAATGGATGGATGGATAAATACAGAATCATAATTTGCATCAAAAAAGGTGATGCTATTTGTTGACCAATCCATATAAAAAAACATTGAAGCAGCTATGAATTTTTACTCCTAGTCAGATCACAGGCAGCCAAAACCTACATTAGCAGGAGTGGCTCCAAAACAGGAACCAGATTAGGGCAAAAAACAAACCACATGAAAGGTAATCTATAGTGGCCAAGCACCCTAAAAAAAGGCCCTTTGACTATGTTAAAAATCCCCATATACATAGGGACACCATTTCTACGTAGAAAGTAGTTCAACTTGAATCAACCTTGGGTATAAATGCAATGATACAGCAATGCTTAATGCTAAAAACAATAACAGAACAGAAGATCAATTCCCAAAACTAGAAACTCATTAGTGTAAACCCACAATAAACATACTGCAAGGCTTCAAGAAAAGCAAGCAGAAAATGAAAATGCAGCAACAGCAAGCAAATAACACAGAAGCTTAGGTGTAAAATGAAAAGTGCTCAGTGAAGCACAGAGCTGCTCTACCACAGGCAATAATGATGTAAATTAATACAGGCAACAGCATTAACAAGAAGAATGGTGCAACTTGTCTGGATGTGACAGGCTGAAAGAAGGTAGATTAGGATATTGGCTTTAAAATAAATTATTATTTAATTCTACTTAAATGATTTAATGTATATTTTAATTTAAAAAAAATTTTAAAAAGTTTATGCATGAGACCAGTACAAAACCATACTGCAGGTCGAGTGAAAGGAGGTGGAAAAATTTACAGGTCTAGTAATTTCACCAAAGAGGTATAAACCACAAAACTAAGAACTGATGATGGCGAGATTTAAAATACATGCTGGTTATCTAAACAGGAGGAGATGGCAAGTCTTACCCAGTTTAATCAACACATCTAACTAAACAATAAAAATGGGTCAATTCTTCAGCAAAAACATGACAGATGCTGGTTGGGTTTCAAAGCATGCTCTCACCATGTGAATCTCAACAAGAAGCAAGAAAACACAGGGAATTTCATATCACAATATTCAAAGTGGACAAAGAGTGCATATGACCCTTGGTTTAACTAGAGATTTTTTTGGAAATATCTGTAACAGTAGACCTGGTCAGAATGGGGAAATGCAGGCTTTAGTAGGTGGCACGGGACATGGCTAAAGTCTTAGAAAGCTCAAATAGAAAGTGAGGAACACACAAGGGTAATAGAGCAAATCTTCAATGTGAGTGCAAAAAGATGGGCACTGTCAGGGACTAGCTTACACTATATATGTGCTGAAGGGTAACACACAGAGCGGTAGCATGTAAAAATGCTACTAATCAAATAAGGGAGGTAGTTGTGAAGTTGGCTTGGAGACCTTGCTATTTAAGGCAAATAGAAGAAACTGGGTCTGCAAGGCAGAGGTTTAGCTTGGCAAGTCTTTTGCAATCAAACCTGGAAGAAATTCTGGGACAGGTCTAAAGTGACCACAGGATTGTGTTTAAGAGCCACTCCTGCTCAGGAACTTTCCCAGCTTTATACTCTGTGAAAGTTAAAATGAATGCTCAGTAGGTGAGGGAGAGTCCAGACCAGGGACAGAAGGCAAAAAACAGTGTTCTGATGAGGTACTTCTAGGAAGAGCAAATGAAGTCACTTACCGAGCCTTACCGAGAGGTTTTCAAAAGCAGTTGAGACCCAAATGTGTTGAAATTCTGTCGGTTTGATGGCTGTAATGCACAAAGGAACTGAAGCAGAGTCCTGCATTCTTGCAAAAATCAGACTGCATTCTTTACAGCGTAGGACACAATTTAAGTGCTATGGGAGGTTGATATTAGCTGAGGAATAAGATGCAGGACTATAAAATTTTTAAAAAACTTTTAAAGTCCCTCCAAATTGCTCTTGTTACTGGGTTATGTGTGCCATCATAGCAGCTAATGAAAATTAAACTGAGCTAAATTTCAGAACCTGTTGTGTATTGTTTGAAGCAGCTAGTAAAGGGTCACAAACTTTACAAAGGCTGTAAAAATCAAACTTTTCATCAAACTAAACAAAAAGAAAATCAGTCACATGCAATTTTTGTCCTTGATAAAGGGAGGACATTGAATGCCGATTATTTGATACAATTTCTGTTTTAAATGTTTTACCATATAATTAGCCACAAATCAGGCAGCTCACTCATGCACCAATGTAAAAGGACAAACTAAGCAGATATTAACAAGAAACACACATGTAGTAAGTCAACTGACCTAAAATATAGCAACAAGTCAAAGTGTGGAATTTAAATTGTCAGGAAATTAAAAATTGTTTTAAACTGTTGTTGATCAAATTTACTTAGCAAAGACGTGCATTTATTGTCATGGGATCCCTAGGATACCCATCTTAATACTTCATTGTGCAAGCCATAGCTTTGGTGCTGTCCACTGGAATAAAGTTATTTTATAACTCCTATCTATAAACATAGAACTATCAGACAATTATCTGTATAGTCTCATCACTCAGCCCTAATAAACACAATCCAGCTCTTCATTTCTAAATGTGCTTATGCTAATTAAGCTAAATTACATTTTTGAGATGTAAGAGGAAAATCCAGATGAAAATTCAGTCACAAGGAGAGCTTGCACAGAAAATCAATTAGAATAACCAAAATTACTAATGTCTACTATAGAATAAATCACCATTACATTCTATGTGGGGGTGTGTGTTTGTTCATTCCCTCTGAGCAATCTGCTTGGTCAGTTTAGCTTTGATCTGATTGGTGATTTCTGCTTTTGTTGCTTAGTCAAATTTGGGACTGTAAGCACCAGGCAAAGCAGGATGACACACACAAGGATAGGGAGTAAAAATGTAGGAGGAACACAGAGTCGCCTTCCAACACATGAAGTATTTATAAGAACATGAATGAAGTTTAAACAGCAGGTCTTCGGGTACCATCTACTAACGGTGGAAGTCAAAAAGCAGGAGATGAACAACATGCCTCGAAATGACAGAATCTGGAAGCAGGCTTTATGGCAACACGATCAAGATAGGAAGCACTGGCCAACAGTTTGAGACACACTAAAATAAAGAAAGACGTAGGGCGAACGCTGACAGTACACATAAGGCAATATATGACAAGTATCAAATATTTTTACATTTATTCTATTACCCATCGTTGACAGGTGTTGGACCTAGTATGCTATTTATTAGCAGATGCCCTTAAAACCAATTTCCTGTGAGGCAAGCAGATCACCTTTATGTTAGATTAAATTGAGAACACTGATCCAAAACATTCTAAGTGCATTAAATGTGACCTGACTTAAATCATTTCAGCTTTATTCTCCCAACTCTGTAATTTAATGCTTTCAAAAATACTGTAATAACACATCTTCTAACATGTCCAATTTTTAAGTGTCATACAAATTTACTTCCTAATTAGCACTTTTACTAATGATATTTCTTAATTCTAAGGTCTGAAATTAAAATTAATTTGAAAGCAAAGAAAGAAAAAAAAAAACACCCTGCTTAATTTGCTGGACTTTTATTTAGCCTCCAAACAGTTGTGCAGTTAAACAAGAATAGCAACAAACAGACAGGCAGGCATAGGACTACTGTCTTTTTCATTATTTTTGAAAAATGCATGCTTTCTTAAACTGGATTACACAATCTGGGTATCATGTAGCATGTCCATAAATTTTTATACAAAGTTCAAAAGGATCATGGATGAGATTATTATCATTTAATGCAGGAAAAAATGCAAAAATAAAAAAAAAAAAGACTAAGTGGTTAAGGATATTTAGCCCCAATGTATTTGGTTACTCTTCTAATTATGCCACAAGATAATATTTTTATAAGAATCATGGAAAGAAATGACAAAAAACACACAGATACAGCTGAAGGTACGCAAAGAATCTCTAATAATCATTTTCCTTACTCAACAATCAAGGTAGCCTTACTAGCTCTTTTCCAGATGACATTACTGATTAGAAAAGGGATTACAGGCTTGGTCTTGGAGGGCCACAGTCTCTGTATACTTTTGTTCCAATCAATTCCTTTTTTTCATGTTAATCTTTTTGCTAACTGAACTACTGCTTCAAATCAGACAGTTCGATCCATCTTCAAGTTTGCCGTCTCAAAAGTGAACAATAATGATTCTCTTTTGGAAATTCACAAATATACCTACAGGTATTACTTTTAGAGCACAGGGGTATCTTAAAGTTGTTGACAAGTATATGAATGAAAGTGAAGTAACAAGCAAGAAAATTAAGTTCTAATTTAATAAAAGGGAAACCAATAAAGAAGGCAATTAACCATAAATTACAGACAGTAAGAGAGACCACAGTCATTCACAAAAAAAAGAAAAGAATGTAAAAAAGGAAATTTTTGATTTTTCCCATAAAAATAAAATGAATTGGAAGAAAAAATCAGTGTAAAAATCAGAATGCCATATTTCATAAACAAAAGAACTGTTTCGAATTTTAAAAAATTGCTTGGACCAGAAGCCTGCAGTCATTGTGATCACCAAATAAACAATAATTGCCCATCCCTGGATTAGAATAATGAAATTAATAGCTACCATCTGAATATTGATCTGTTGCTGAAGCATAGCCACTCGAAGTTTCAGTGTCTCCATTTCCTTAAGTTCTTTTAAGCTTGAGTAATGCAAGACAGCTGCCATCTTCCCAGGGAGTCTTGCAGCACCATTAAAATCGTGCATTTCTGTCACTGGATTTAAAAAAAAAAGGCAGATATAAAAATAGTTATGCCTGAGAAGTAACAAATAAAAAACTGAAAGCATAATGCAACAGAAAATCTTACATGAAGTCTGTAAGTAAATTGCATTTAGCAACTAATGAACGAATGACATTCAATAGTAATAAAATGGATTTGGATTGTTGAGTTAAGAAAGAGAAACAATACATATGATACTTAACCATCAAAACTGCATGATATAGAAGAAAAAGTATATTGCCTTTTTCCTTACCCCAGAGTCTGAACATGTATGCATGATCAGTAGACCTTCCCTTCATTATGCAGGAACAGAACTTTAATGCAAGACTTTCCTTAACCTCCTTAGCATTAGACCCAAGCATTACTCAGGCTGCAAAAACTGTGCTTAAAGCGTTAGTCCCGAGTGACATTCGGGCAATTGTATAGATGCGTAAGCGTAAGAATCGAGAATCACTCGGGTTGTAAAAATGCTGTCAGTGCAACCATTCTTTGGAGAAATTAAATTTGCGTGTAGGTTTTCACTAATATGAGATATGCCAGGCCATTGTAGCAACATTTCTGAGTGTTTACATTCCAGACCATGATGTCAGCATCGATTAAGTCTTATGGCTTATAAGGGCAGACTGTCATGGATACAGCCCATCGCGTCAAAAAGAGCAACATCTGGCATTAAGTTTTACAAGCTTTGTGAATCTAAAATGGAATACATTTGGAATTTGGTTCTGTACACAGAGAAAGGGACGATGTTTGATTCGAAATACAATCAGTACGGCGTAGCTACAACATCGGTGCCGACTTTGAGAAATGCTCTTCCGAATCAAGGTTACTGTGTTACCATGGATAATTTTTAACTTTGCAAGAGCTATTTGACATCCTGCTGCAAAAAAAGAAACACACATGGAACAGTGCATCCCAACCGTCGTGCCATGCTTGAAGACTTTGGCAGAGCTAAATGACAGCAAGGTGTGCGAGTAGCTTGGCGAAAGAGTAAAGAGCTTGCAAAGAAATGGAAAGACAAGAAAGATGTTTGTCTTCTTAGCACTGGACATAATTCAGCTACAGTCACTGTACAGGCAAAAAGAAACAAGCAGGTTATGAAGTCTTGTTCTGTGGCTGACTACAATAGCATGATGGGCGGCATAGATCGTACAGATCAAGAATTGACTTTCTGTCCTGTTATGAGGAGGCAACAAAAGAAAAACTACAAAAACATATTTCTTCATCTGGTGGAACAGGGTATTTGTATAAGACGAATGCATTCCAAACAGAAAGCTGGCAAAACAATGTTATGCAAACTTTACATTCTAGCCTGTAGAACAAATCAATGCCCCACATCCATCGTGGTCAACCCAGCACATCTCGGATCATTCCAGATCGTCTCATTGGTAGACATTTTATTGATTATATACCTCCAACAGAAAAAAACAGAATCCAACTCGTGCCTGTACAGTTCAAGAACTGATAAATCTGGAAAGAAAATCTGAAAAGAAACACACTGTTATTGTCTCGACTGTGATGTTGGATAGTGTCTTTCACTGTGCTTTAAGATTTACCACACAAAGGACTAATTTTGAGATTATGTACTGGTTTGGCATCATTAGTAGTATTATTACTGTTATTATTGTTCATTTCATATTATTATTTTTATTCATCATTACTATTTGTATCATTATTATACTTTTGAGATTTAATAAAAATGTAGATTTTCATGCAAAATAAATAAATAAATAAAAATGCAATGCTTTTTACATTTTCTTCTAATAAAATACAATGTTAAGAAGGTTAAAGGGGGAATTCTATCCTGTGGTAGCTTTGGACCCTGGCTTTAAATTCTAAAAGGTTCAGAGCCCAGCACTTCCCTTAACATCATCCTTTTGATCATTTTGAATCCCTTTGGTTTTCAAGAGAAAACTCAGTTTGGCTCTTTTTTTTTTTTTTTTTTAATATAGTTATGGGACTTAAGTACTTCTACCCTGTTGGCAGATTATTTTTTACAAAAGATTTAAATCAGGCATGGTATTTGTTTTTGAACACGTTTACATTCTTGAATGGCCTTCCTATGGTGTCCTGATGCCACAACAAGATGTCTGAGCAAACTAACTACCTTTATCTTTTCAGAGTTACAAACCCCACTAATCTTCATTGTATTAAGGCCTGCACAAAATACCAAGATGAAAGGCAAGACTAAACCAACACTGCTCCAAGATCCTCTTCATATGAGATTGCAATAGGAGTCTGGCTTCTATCTTCATTCAAAACTCCTTTAATAAACCAGGGCAGTATGGTGACACTCAGGTTGAAATACGTTAGGCAACAATGCTGGGTGCTTGGCTTGAATCCCTGCTCAGGTACAGCCAATGTGTAGTTTGAAAGGTGGTCCTGTGATTTATGCCTTGTGCTAAATGCTACCTGAATAGGACAGGCTCTAGACCATGTAATACTCAGCTACAGTCAAATGGGCATTAGACTGAAAGATGCTAAACCTTATCTTTCATATGTTGCCGCACAGAGGTGGAGTATTTAAACACTACAACCTTACAACTCCAGAGACCACCTTTTAACTCCTAGTCTGGCAAAGTCTATGTAGGATTACGAAATCCTTTTGGGCTTTCTCCAGGGGGTAAAAACTAGCACTTAACTGTGATTAACAGTTAAGATTTGAGCGAGTGTGGCTGTATGCAGACAGTGCCAATGATCAAGTAATGATAAAATATAAGGAAATGGTGGGTCATTATATTCTAAATTGTGTAGGAAGAGTGGATCCTTGGTACTTTATGAGAAACTGCAAACCATAAACTCACAAGTTTAGTGATACAGCTGGAGAAATACAGATTATATTTCACATGTAAAACTATTCTATTCACTATTGTAAGGCTACATAAAATGGCCCATTTATACCTTTTTGGAATCATTTTTCTTTACAGTGTTAAAGTCAAAATTGATCTTTGTCATCAGCCTTATCACTATCCACCATTTTTTTTTTTATGTTTGTGGCTCATACTTAAGGACTTTATTATAGTGTGCTGTTGAGACTCTTATGAATTATAAAACACAAACGCTAAAAATTTCCATTCCTATTTTCTATAGTTATTTTCTCATCAGGGAATACACTCTGAAAAACAACCTCTACCATCTTTTAAATTGCAATATGTATAGCTCAATCTGACACAACATAATTCTTCCATTTAAAAAAGGTCACATTCTCAACATAAAAATTCCTTTCCTAGATTTCCTATGGTGTGCAAACACTTCACATCTGTTTTGATTATTCAATCTGCTCACTGTACTATATTTTATTCATATTTGTCAGTGAAATGCATTGTAATAATGCATGTGGTAAATGGCACTATACGAAACAAGAAATGGATATTGTTATACAATAGATCTTGTATCGGTACTGAATTTGATAAGATCTAAATAGGACTAAGTTCACATTTGCTACCCTCAGATTACCCTATTCTCCACTTTATGTCAGTCTTTAATGACTGCCCACCTCATGTTTATCCTATATGAGAGAAGACTACTTGGGCCCAATGTTCTCCTCATTCAATCATTCATTCATTGTCATGCTAGCCTTTAAAGTTCGAGGTGCATGTTAATGTTACTGCAGTTCATACACCTATCAAAACAGCCAAAAATCCTTTTAAACATACCTCTGCACTCGGGTTTCAGCCTAGATTCTGGACAATGCATTTGATCTGTGGACACAACAGAATCTCTCTTCAAGGGCATAGGACAGTATGATGGCAAATTAGTGGGGAACTGTAAAATGGAAAAAAAGTCACATTGGAACAAGCAGCAATTCAGTATGCTGCTGTGGCTCCTAAAGCTTAAGTTAAAATTCTAAACGTGCAGCTAAAGGACTCCTTTTACATTTTACTAAAAAGATAACTTTAGAGACGATCAATGATGTGTTAATTTCTGTTAAACCTTAGTCAGTACAGTGACACACTGGTTAGCACTGCTACCTCACAGCTTCAGAATCTGGTGTTTAAATCTAAGCTCAGTCACCATCTACATAGGTGGGGATACTGCCATACACTATACCAGAGTTTTTTCATTTATGAGAAATTAAACAAATACAAAAAGCAATAACTTTATTTACAAAGTGTTAACAGAAGAGTTAGACATATCCGAAAAAGAAAAAAAGACTGCTTTCAAAAAAAAGACTACAAAACTAATGGGCTTAAGAGTTCAACATTAATAATTTAAATTGGAAACAAATCAATAAAGAGTTTCGTTTTTTTTATTTTTCTTGGTTACTACAGCAGGCTGTTTTGGTTATGGAGTTCAAGCGAAAAAAGTAAACTATTAGAAAAAATAAACAGGGAAATGAGAACAGTTTGATATTGAATCTATTTCTTTATCTGGGTAGGTAGGTAGGTAGGTAGGTAGGTAGGTAGGTAGGTAGGTAGGTAGGTAGGTAGGTAGGTAGGTAGGCAGGCAGGCAAGTATGTCCGGCACATCATTATCAGTCAGATAACTGCATATACATGCTCTAGTCTCTAGAATTGCTACTGAGCCAAATTGAAATGTTGCCCATGAGGCAAAAATAACTAAAAAGAAAATTAAATTTCTTTAAGCACAAGTTTTACTGGGTTGGTAAGTAAGTATGTCTGGTATTACAAACACTCTACATTCTAGCCTACTATTGCCTGGTGTGGATTATTCACATTGCAGCTTGCGTCATGCCTCAATGCATGTATATATGTAGAACAAGCACTTTGTGAGCAAATGCATTAAGCAAGTGCAGCCTTAGACCGAGTTGAACATCAGCACAGATAAAAAAAATTTGCTTCAAATCAACTTGGCTGCTGCCAGCAATGAGTGTTGCTTGCAACAGTCAGTCAGTTCAGTATTCAGTAGTAATCACACCAGAACAATAAATTCGGGAAGAAGCAGTATACAGTAGTTTTTACAAAATAAACTCCACTAATTTTTGGTCCATATATCATGTCCTGAGTTAACAGCAGACACCTCTGTGATCGATGACTCTAGAATCAGCATGCTTTGGGAAGTGTCATTTGTTGCCTTAACAGTATGAGACAGCAAAGAGGAGGGTAAAAAATGAGAGAACATTAAAATGAATTTACACCTGCTTTCCTGTAAAAGTTCCCATGTATTTTAAGAAAGTAGCTTGCATGCATTCACAGTCATGTTAGTTTTGTTCTGAAAAGCTCAAGGGTGTCCCCTTTACCCAATTAGGCATAGAAGTGCCAAGTGGAAGCAGAGAGATTGTGATGAAATTCAGGTATGAAACATACACAACTTTACTAACATACCTACTGCAATGGCTCTTTTGTTTTAATGGTGATGTAGAAAAAAGTAGAAAAAAAAAGTTCTACGAAAAGGTTTGTCTGTCAATTTATCTTAATCATAGTTAAATTTTTTATACTAGTGCTGCTGGGTACCGAGGGTTCTAAGCTGTGTAGGAATAGTGAACTTTGCTATCATAGCTTTGCTGGGATTGGGATAAAAATTAGACTAGTAATTTTTTTTCTACTGGGGTGCTTCCTTTTGAGAAATTGTCAGTTACTACTCTGCTCTTGACAACAAACTAAAATACATCATCCCTTGGAAATTGTCATTCTTCTTAAATTTTTCCCTAAATGTTTGATTTACCACAGAGTATCAATTTTGATAATCAAAATATAAACTTACTTAAATTTCTCTTACTAAAGAGTCAGTCTTCAACACATTAAACATCATATCAGCCTTACTTAAGGAGTCCCAAAAATCTGCCTTTATATCATAAAAACTGAAACCAAGAGATGTACACTTTCAAAAATATGAAGTAGGCAGCCAATGTTTCTTTGAACAAAACATTTTAAAAGCTATAAATACTACTGAATAATCCATATAGTCAGGCTTGATCGATGTTTGTTTGTGGGCGTCAACACTGAAGAATGTTGGCACTGGACAATCTTTTGTGCTTTATAAAACACATTGAATAAAGCATGGCTGTGGGGCTTAATACTGATCTGTGTGGAAGGAAGTTAGACAAAAAGAAAAAAAAAAAAAAAAAACACACAATTGTTTCAAAGTGATAAAGCTCCTTGAACCTGGGTCATTATCTGGACTGCCCTACAAACAGGCTAAGTGTATTTTCATCTAAAAATGCCAAGCAATATCTAACCCATTCAGGCAGGAATACCTCAGATATGGTTCTATATTGTTCCTGGGCCAACTGCACTGTCTAGTTTTTGGGCATAAGTAGTTAGTATAAGGAAAGTGTGGTATGGGTTGTAACAAAATGAATGTACACTAAATTAGACTGAAAGTGAACCTGATAATAGCAAACCATATAGAACATATTACCAAAATGTTTGTATCTTAAAGCATCTAATGACATATAGAAGGAAATCAGTGACTGCCAACCAGTCTGGTGTTCACGTTCAGTATTTGAGAACAACAGACACTTGTAGAAATCCAGTAGCTTAAGCAAGCTACTTATTAGCTCCTATAAGAAAGGATTGCAAAACACAATGGTAAATAGTGCCCTAAAGCAACAGGCAGCTTGCACTCATGACACTTATGTTGGCAGGATGTTTTGAAAAATCAGGATGGCTGGCCCAGGCAGGGAGAATGGTCTGCTACATGGAGTGGAACGCAAGCTATGGAAATAATTTGTTGCATCTATGTGTTACCAATAATTTAACATTTGAAAATATGTTGCTTATAGGAGGTGTTTGTTACTGAAGGATTTTTTTTTTTTTTTTTTAAATCAAACAAGTGTTACTGATGTACTGTACCTGAGGATTGCTGTGAGCACCTTTGTCTTTACTCTTTATTGCATTTTGTTTTGGGTTCTCAATTCTTGACAGGTATTTTACTAATAAACTGTATTTATATTCTACATATGGCCTTAGAAGAACACTAAATATACTAAAAGTAATTCTCTACTATCTGCATAGTTAAAATTAAACTGACCTACTGTAAGTTACAATGTATTGATAGGTCAACTATATTTCATTGAATACAGTCACACAGACTCTAAAAATCTATTTGATTTTAAAAATCCACACTTTGACTGACTAAAGAAAAGCACTATATTCTAAGTACACACCTATGACTTTAAAAAGAAGATAGCAGAAAATGTAAAAAACAAAGAACAGAGGCTTACCATTTCTTGCATTTTCAGAATAAACTGGGTTCTCTCTGGAACTGGTCTACTCAGAAAAGAGGACACCTTTTCCGAAAGCCTGAAGTAAAAGGTATAGTCCTAAGCAATTAAACATAGCAGAGACTCTAGCATACACAGATATAATGCACATTAATTTGTAATCAAATTCTCTGTTTATTCATGTACCAGAAGATATTCTTTCATACAGGATACATTGATTTTTAGCCTCAGGAGCAGTGTTAACTATAAGCAAGCCAGTCCTGGGCTTGTTACTGCACCTTGAATGTTTCTGATGACGTTTGGTCCAGGCCAGTGGAAGTCGTAGGGATTTCCTGAAACAAGAGAAAAGACAAGCTGGCATTAGTCACTCACTTAGACTTTACTAATAAATCAGCTTCCTCTTCTTATCATGTAAGCTACTAGGGCAGGTTCTAAATGTAGCAACTGTGAATTAGAGAGAAACTTTCCAACACAATTTATATATGTGCTGTAAATAATCTATAAAAAAAACTATTCCATATTTCCTCACTTCGTAATTTTTTATGCAGGTAAAATTACAAGGATGCTGAAATACTACCCGTCTACTGTGATCCACAATGGATGATTTACCAGACGAGTTAACAGAAATATCTTCTTGAGAAATAATTACATTTACAGAGTGCTTTTCTAAACTACTCAAAATGCTTTACATAGACAGTGGAGAACCATCCATCCATCCATTGTCCAACCCGCTGAATCCGAACACAGGGTCACGGGGGTCTGCTGGAGCCAATCCCACCCAACACAGGGCACAAGGCAGGAAACAATCCTGGGCAGGGTGCCAACCCACCGCAGAGTGGAGAACCAATTCATGTAAAACATTTTCAGTCTCAAAAGACCATTACAATGGTGGATCTGATTGATTTCATTAGGACTATTAAGTTAAAATGCTTGTGTACATATCTTAATAAATATTTTGTAATAATCACCAAAGCCAATAAACCACAACTTATTTTACACAAGAAGATTTACTGTCTCAGACCTACGAAAGCCTCCATATAGTAGTCAATATCAATTACAAGATACTGTACCTTAGTAAGATCACCGAGGAAACATGTAACCAGCCATTAGCAAGAAGTTTGCTCTCACTGGAAAAGCAATATTTTGCAATACATATATGCTCCCTTTATTGTCAAAAAGAAGCCACAACATTTTAATTTAAACTATGCAAAAAAAAAAAAAAAAAAACCACAAACAATTTAATGATACAAGGTATTATTTATGGAAGTTTGACACATATCAGGAGTATTAGCTATTTCATAAAGGTATTTAAAATATTCTTGATGCTTTTTTGTGACAGTTACATACAGTAGCTGTAAAGATTACTGACATCACCTTCAAGTACAAAATTGAGAAGTTCTCTAAAAGTAAAACTTTATAGTGTCCCTTACACAAATGGGTAATTTCTTGCAATACTATATAAAATAGCTGTTTAGTAAGGTTTAAAAGAAATGCTGAAACCGGCTGATGGCTTAAGGAAAAAACGTTTAATTTTAAAAAATATAAGGCAAGCCACCTGCCCCAAATGGCAACGTTAAAAAGGTTTTGCAAATTCATCTTATACATTTTCCAGAATGTAATTTTCAGTTTATGTCAAAAATATAAAAATGATATTCTGAAAAATGGATTGCATACACCCAATAGTAAATTAAGTGGTCATTTAGAAGCTTGTTGTGTGGCCATTTTACATTTACTAAACACACTGCTAAAGTCACAGTAGCTTCTGGAGCAGTTTCCACTGTAGACATTCATTAAATATGATAGTTAATATAGTTAATTTTAGTACATTTTGATCAAAAGTTGACATTTTCTTCCAAAGCTAATTCAGCAATTAGTTGTAACCTGAACAGAAATAACAATGAAATATTTGGGCAAAAAAATAATGTGGAAAAAAAAAAAAGAAGTCTCATGAAATGCTTCCCTAGTTAACTTCACTGGATCACGATTCATGAACCCATTCTGTCAATCACAAACCAAAGGCCTGACCTTCAGCAGACTGCTTATATATGATCGAGTCTAAATCTTATCTTTTGAAGAAAGAAAAAAAAAATTTGCACAGACCTTAAATCAATAACATTCTTTCAGGAAAAAAGCCTTTATCATTAGACAAAGGTGAAAATGACTGTATCTTATAAAAATGAAACAATTTCTTGGCTTATCAAACTGATAATTTTTTTATATATATCTTTTTAAACAAACACCTACTGTCCTTAGGGACTCGTTTCATAGGAACTCTCAACTTCTACAGTATAAGAACTGCCCAAAAGATTTGTGCCTTTGTCTTTTCAGAATTGTCCAGTGCACACAGGGTGATACTCAACCAGTTATTGCATTCACTTCATAAACAGAAAGAGTACCAGATGCATGGTGCACAGCAGGCATCATTTACAAAAATCACAGGACCTTTGGTTTACTTCCCAGCCTGTGTACAGATTTGCAAGTTCTCCCTGCAATAAAGGAATACATAACCAAAAAATGATATTTTTTATATGTTACCTACTCCACATAGATTGTACTGAAGGTGGAGAAACTAAATTTAATCTAATGTTTTCTTAGAGAACAGATATTTCAATGCTTGTGATAGAATAGGAATCAATAGTGACCAACACTTAACAATAGCAAACAGTACAAAAATGTCAATGTAGCACAGGGATTGGGGGGGGGGGGGGGTTTGGGGGGGACAGGCTGAAATCTCACACATTATTCCCCATTTCATAATACTGTACATATGTCAAGATATACAGTGGTCTGTTGACGATGTCCAAAAAGCAAGTATTTTTTTGCTAAAATATTATTAAATAAATGCCTCTGGAAAATGAAACCAGTCCAAAAACAGGAAGCACCTTCCCATGGGGTTGTGCTTTTGAATTGAAGACTCTCTCATTCATTTATTTGTCAGGAGTTTAGTTTTTAGATTGTGGGAACAAATGCATCAGGTTGAATGGTTTCTTTAAATTAGCCCAATGAAAGCTCTTTAATGTAATAGTGAGAGAAATATTTCCCATTGTATGCTTCTAGGGCAAAAACCTGCTCCTAGCCATCAGAAAACGGATTAAGGAAATTAGTAGCCTTTATAATCTGATTAGTTTACTTGAAATTCTATGACATGTCTACCAACTACTTAGAGAAGACTCACATTTTCAACACCTCTTATATTTTAATAAGAGCAGCCAAATTTTAAATGTGTCCAGTACCTTTAATTATAAAATCATTTTTACACAGAATCTATATTGGGGCAATGCAAACAAGTGATACGTTAATTTGTGCTTTGTGAGGAATTTTGGATGAATGCATCAGCCAGATATTTGAATATAATAACTGCATTGTTTTCAGAGTTGATAGAATACTTAAATTACCTTCAAAGCCTATCTAGAGACTTACAAAAATGTACAGGCCCCTGGCAATCCAATAATAATTTTAAACAATGTAGCACAGTCTTACCAGTCATCATGCAGAGGGATGACCTGCCTTTCTTGTCCACTCTGTATGCCGGTCTTTCTGTCCTCTGGATGGCACTCATTCTTACGGAAATTCTGCTGTTGTTTGTTTATGACATTTGCCTCAATAGATAATTTAGTAGTAAGCCTTGGAGTCTTATGACTTGGAGCAGGCTTTACACCCTTCTGCAATGCAGATGGGGGATCCCTCAGGAGTTTTTTATCCTTACAGCTTGAAAGATGTCTGCTTGAAGCAGGTCTCACACTCTTAGAGTCCCGTGCAAGGCATTTCTGTGCAACTGTTGAGGACGATATCTTCTTGCCACCCAAAGTAATATCTGTACGACTTTTTGGATTTGAAGAAACTTGTTGGTTACTTCCCTTGTCACAGTTGCCCTCCTCTGAATTAAACTTTGCATATACTGATGGCTCCAAATGGGCTACTGCGCTTCGAATCCGGTTGGCTTTTTCCAATATTTTCTCTAGTACCTCCAGATCTTTTTGTTCTTCAGAGAGCAGAGTGGATTCTATAGATAAAACAAACAGTACACTGTACTTTGAAAAACACAAAAAGGTGCAAAAGAGAATAAACTGCTCTGCCTTTACATACTTCTTTCACCTTCAGTCATGGATATCAACATAAGTTCCAATGGTCAGCATCAATAATATCGAGACAAGATTCAATAACCTTTCCAAAATAAATAAATAAATAAATAAAATCCTGTTACTATTAATGGGCATGACTTATCTATCTATCCTTCTGAGCTTGTTTATTTGGTGATTTCAACTCCATAATACTAACTAGAACTTTCACATATTCTGAAATAGTCAAGCAATTATATTGAAAAAAAAAATCACGTTTTTTTTTAGAAAATGTTCAATTTTCCACCCATATCCCAGTTTAACTGAAAGTTGTATTTTGACCATAAAGGAGCCTCAACGTATAATCAAAGGAATGAACCAAAAATGCAGTCACACTGCACTCCTTCAATTAGCTTCACTAGTTCAGAATCCCAGTCAATTATTCTCAAACCAAGAGATTACACTCCAGTTGGTAGTTTGTTTGAGATCTT
Organism: Erpetoichthys calabaricus; assembly: GCF_900747795.2. Lineage (NCBI taxonomy): Eukaryota > Metazoa > Chordata > Cladistia > Polypteriformes > Polypteridae > Erpetoichthys > Erpetoichthys calabaricus. Next base: position 124,586,801 of record NC_041404.2, on the reverse strand, counting down.
CTAGTTCACATTTACAGGCTAATGAAAAATCATTATCTGTTATCTCTCTTCAATTAACTTAATCTGTTTCAGAAAACATATTATTCTTACAAAAAAAGGGTAATGGTTATTAACAGGTGCTATGCCTTACATTCACAAAGTTAATCCTTTTATTAAATCTGCCTTGATTTCTTTTAACATGCACTCTCCATTCTTTAGAGTTAAGCACATTCTGTCTGTAGCTGCCCCAGTTTTTCCAGAGTTTAAACACTGCCCAAACAAGATGTGCCTTTGAGTTTTGTGGCTTATCAAATGTACAACATTAATGTGCATCAGCTCCTTACAGCTCCTTACAAATGACTACAGGGGGAGGAGTTGCATCTGGCAAGAGATGAAGAATTTATAATATGGCTCTCCTTCCACAGAGTTCATCACAATGCCCGACTGAACTTCCATATCAATTAAGATGCCTCAGTCAGTTGTTCCCTGGCTTGCAACAAGCTTGCTCATTTTGTATTCCATCTGATAAGCCATTGCTAACAAAGCCATTAAACCTTCATACTTTACTTACTATCTACCATTAAAGCTCTGAATAGTACTGAACTCTCTGTAATTTGCCTTTTCCCCACGTACTTATGTTTCAGAATTTCCATGAAATTACTGTTTTCCACTCTGGCATGTCAAACACTGATTTAAATTCCTTTAACACCCTGACTGAAAAGGGTGTAGACAATCTACATATATAAAGCCAAAGAAAGCACCTGAAAGACACTGAAAGTAAAATATCGTTCTTTTTGTTGATATTAATTTACATCACTGGAGGAGTGGCAAAACAGTTAGGACTGCTGCCCTGGTGCTGGGTTCCTTGACATTTATGACCCATGTGGAGTATACATGTGCTCTCTGTGTTTGTGTTCTTCCCTGCATACTATGCTCTTTCTCAATGATCCCAAAGACGTACATGCTAGAATGTTAACTCTAAATTAGTCTGGTTTGAAAGACTATGAGTGTATACTAGTCTTTCAAACCAGACTAATTTAGAGTTAACATTCTAGCATGTACGTCTTTGGGATCATTGAGAAAGAGCATAGTATGCAGGGAAGAACACAAACACAGAGAGCACATGAAAGACTATGAGTGTATACTACCCCTCCTTTAACCGTCACCTTATCGTGGTGGAGGGGTTTGCGTGTCCCAATGATCCTAGGAGCTCTGTTGTCCGGGGCTTTATGCCCCTGGTAGGGCTACCCAAGGCAAACTGGTCCTAGGTGAAGGATGAGACAAAGAGCGGTTAAACAAACCTCCTATGAAGAAAAACAATTTTGGACGGCGTTTTCCCTTGCCCGGACGCGGGTCACCGGGGCCCCACTCTGGAGCCAGGCCTGGAGGTGGGGCTCGATGGCGAGCGCCTGGTGGCCGGGCCTGCACCCATGGGGCTCGGCCGGGCACAGCCCGAAGAGGCAACGTGGGTCCCCCTTCCCATGGGCTCACCACCTATGGGAGGGGCCAAGGAGGTCGGGTGCAGTGTGAGTTGGGTGGTGGCCGAAGGCGGGGACCTTGGCGGTCCGATCCTCGGCTACAGAAACTGGCTCTTGGGACGTGGAATGTCACCTCTCTGAAGGGGAAGGAGCCTGAGCTAGTGCGCGAAGTTGAGAGGTTCCGGCTAGATATAGTCGGACTCACCTCGACGCACAGCTTGGACTCCGGAACCAATCTCCTTGAGAGGGGCTGGACTCTGTACCACTCTGGAGTTGCCCCCGGTGAGAGGCGCCGAGCAGGTGTGGGTATACTTATTGCCCCCCAACTTGGAGCCTGTACATTGGGGTTTACCCCAGTGGACGAGAGGGTAGCCTCCTTTCACCTTCGGGTGGGGGGACGGGTCCTAACTGTTGTTTGTGCGTATGCACCGAACAGCAGTTCAGAGTACCCACCCTTTTTGGAGTCCCTGGAGGGGGTGCTAGAGGGCATACCTTCTGGGGACTCCCTCGTTCTGCTGGGAGACTTCAATGCTCACGTGGGCAATGACAGTGAGACCTGGAAGGGCATGATTGGGAGGAATGGCCCCCCCTGATCTGAACCCGAGCGGTGTTTTGTTATTGGACTTCTGGGCTCGTCACAGATTGTCCATAACGAACACCATGTTCAAGCATAGGGGTGTTCATATGTGCACTTGGCACCAGGACAACCTAGGCCTCAGTTCGATGATCGACTTTGTGGTCGTGTCGTCGGACTTGCGGCCACATGTCTTGGACACTCAGGTGAAGAGAGGGGCGGAGCTGTCAACTGATCACCACCTGGTGGTGAGTTGGCTTCGATGGTGGGGGAGAATGCCGGTCAGGCGTGGTAGGCCCAAACGTGTTGTGAGGGTCTGCTGGGAACGTCTGGCAGAGCCCCCTGTCAGAAGTAGCTTCAACTCCCACCTCCGGCAGAACTTCGACCACATCCCGAGGGAGGTGGGGGACATTGAGTCCGAATGGGCCATGTTCCATGCCTCTATTGTTGATGCAGCTGACTGGAGCTGTGGCCGTAAGGTGGTCGGTGCCTGTCGTGGCGGCAATCCCCGAACCCATTGGTGGACACCGGCGGTGAAGGATGCCGTCAAGCTGAAGAAGGAGTCCTACAGGACCCTTTTGTCCTGTGGGACCCCGGAGGCAGCTGATAGGTACCGGCAGGCCAAGCGGAATGCGGCTTTGGTGGTTGCTGAGGCAAAAACTCGGGTGTGGGAGGAGTTTGGGGAGGCCATGGAGAACGACTTTCGGACGGCTTCGAGGAGATTCTGGTCCACCATCCGGCGTCTCAGGAAGGGGAAGCAGTGCAGTGTCAACACTGTATATGGTGGGGATGGTGCGCTGCTGACCTCGACTCGGGACGTTGTGGGTCGGTGGGGGGAATACTTTGAAGACCTCCTCAATCCCATTAACATGACTTCCAATGAGGAAGCAGAGCCTGGGGACTCAGAGGTGGGCTCCCCCATCTCTGGGACTGAGGTCACCGAGGTGGTCAAAAAACTCCTTGGTGGCAGGGCCCCAGGGGTGGATGAGATACGCCCGGAGTTCCTCAAGGCTCTGGATGTTGTAGGACTGTCTTGGCTGACACGCCTCTGCAACATCGCATGGACATCAGGGACAGTGCCTCTGGATTGGCAGACCAGGGTGGTGGTCCCCCTCTTTAAGAAGGGGGATCGGAGGGTGTGTTCCAACTACAGAGGGATCATACTCCTCAGCCTCCCTGGAAAAGTCTATTCAGGGGTCCTGGAGAGGAGGGTCCGTCGGATAGTCGAGCCTCGGATTCAGGAGGAACAGTGTGGTTTTCATCCTGGTCGCGGAACAATGGACCAGCTCTATACCCTTAGCAGGGTCCTGGAGGGTGCATGGGAGTTTGCCCAACCAGTCTACATGTGTTTTGTGGACTTGGAAAAGGCATTCGACCGTGTCCCTTCGGGGAATCCTGTGGGGGGTACTCCGAGAGTATGGGGTACCGGCCCCCCTGATAAGGGCTGTTCAGTCCCTGTACGATCGGTGCCAGAGCTTGGTCCGCATTGCCGGCAGTAAGTCGAACCCGTTTCCAGTGAGAGTTGGACTCCGCCAGGGCTGCCCTTTGTCACCGATTCTGTTCATAACTTTTATGGACAGAATTTCTAGGCGCAGCCAGGGCGTTGAGGGGGTCCGGTTTGGTGGGCTCAGGATTGGGTCACTGCTTTTTGCAAATGATGTTGTCCTGTTTGCTTCATCAGGTCGTGATCTTCAGCTCTCTCTGGATCGGTTCGCAGCCGAGTGTGAAGCGGCTGGGATGAGAATCAGCACCTCCAAATCCAAGACCATGGTCCTCAGCCAGAAAAGGGTGGAGTGCCCTCTCAGGGTTGGTAGCAAGATCCTGCCCCAAGTGGAGGAGTTCAAGTATCTCGGGGTCTTGTTCACGAGTGAGGGAAGAATGGAGCGTGAGATCGACAGGCGGATCGGTGCGGCATCCGCAGTAATGCGGGCGCTGCATCGGTCTGTCGTGGTGAAAAAGGAGCTGAGCCGCAAGGCAAAGCTCTCAATTTACCAGTCGATCTATGTTCCTACCCTCACCTATGGTCATGAGCTATGGGTAGTGACCGAAAGAACGAGATCGCGAATACAAGTGGCTGAAATGAGTTTCCTCCGCAGGGTGTCTGGGCTTTCCCTTAAAGATAGGGTGAAAAGCTCAGTCATCCGGGAGGGGCTCAGAGTAGAGCCGCTGCTCCTCCGCATCGAGAGGAGTCAGATGAGGTGGCTCGGGCATCTGATCAGGATGCCTCCTGGACGCCTCCCTGGTGAGGTGTTCTGGGCACGTCTAACCGGGAGGAGGCCCCGGGGAAGACCCAGGACACGCTGGAGGGACTATGTCTCTCGACTGGCCTGGGAACGCCTTGGGATTCTCCCGGAAGAGCTAGAAGAAGTGGCCGGGGAGAGGGAAGTCTGGGCATCTCTGCTCAAGCTGCTGCCCCTGCGACCCGACCTTGGATAAGCGGGAGACAATGGATGGATGGATGGATGGAGTGTATACTAGGAAACATACCATGATGGACTATCAGCCTCTCTTGGAAAGTCTGTGATCCCTGAAAGGCCGATTTGGATTAAACAGGCATGATTATTGATTACTATTTTCAATGCAATTAACCCTTTTCCACACTTGCTCTTTGCAAAAAAAATTTAACCTCATGTTTTCATGCAGAATGAGAGAAAGAAAAAAAAAAAAAAGTGATAACAGAACCCAAGTGACCGATGTTCATGGGAGAGAAAAATTCTTGTGTTACACAATCCACATGTCAATTGTCTTCTGAGAAAATCAGCGTACATCATGAACATGAAACACATTCCTGTAATACTGTGCTTTTGAATTGATGACTATTGTGCTCTTGACCAATGAGTGTGAGGAAGAGGCAGATCTTATTGTGCTCTTCAGCAGTGAGTGAGGGGAAGAGGATCATCTTCAATTCAAAAGCAGAGTATTATGGGAATGAAAGAAAGAAAAGTAGTTCTTATGTGTGCCATGATGGTAGAGAAGTGGGTTAGTCAGACAGAAGCTTTCAGAACTGCTTTGGCAAGCCTCAAGATGCACTACTGCTTGGTTTTTGTCCCGTTTATTTGTATTTTGTGTACTCCTTTAGTACCCCTTTCTAGAATATTTTTATTTAATAAAAGTGATTTTTAGTTAAATTATTTTCCTTAATGTATTTTCTGGGTAAAGGCGGCTGCCACAGGGATCACTTCCTATTAAACTCATTTATACAAAATTTAAAAACACATCAAAAAAACTTGTGTGAATTTTAAGTTTACTTTAAATAGTTACCTGCAAGCTTGTAAATGATAGTAAAATATTTTTGTCAGTTACAAAGCAATTGCATAGCCAGTGTAAATTAAGAAAACTAGAAATATATTAATATATAAAAATAAATATATTAATGAAGTTGCCTAAAACAGCTTTCCTACACTGTGGGGTTACTTGGGTAAATCATCAACCTAACCAGCACATCTCACAGGAAGATAGCGGTGTCCCCAAGAAAACCTACTGTAGACAGGCACTTAGAAAACATGCAAACTCAACACAGACAATGACTAATCTAGGAATTGATTTCAGACCTCCTAAAACATTAGGTAGCAGTGGAATGCCATCACTCCAAACTAATCAATCATATGATCAATTAAAAGTATCAGAAAAATGTATTTGATATCTAGTTATAGCTGATTTATTTACTAATTTTTTAACATCAACAGCATTCCCATTACCTTTTTGAATGACAAGATGAGGCTCCTCCTTCTGGGAACTTTGGAAATCTGCAGGCCTATATCATGAATAAAAACATACAATATTACGGATAATCTTGTAGTTAGTAAACACTGAAGAGCAAGCTATTTCAGACAGCCCTTTGTGTGCACTGCCACATCACCAGGATCCCAATAGGTTCTTAATAACCTATTAAGAAGTAATGATATACTCCTCCAGTTCAGTACAGTTCATCTTACAACATAACACTTTTGTGAAACAGCGGAACAAAAGTTAAGCAACTTACTCTAAATCACAAGCGAGTCAGAAAACAAGTTTATGAGCGGCTTTTGATAAATCCATGCAAATATTATCAAATCTGATGAATGCAGTACAGGGGCATAGAGACTTTCAAGACACCCTACACTAAATTTCTGATACACAGCATATTTTTACAATTTATTTTGAAAAAAAAAAAAAAAATTAAAGGAAACTCTTTGTACACTCCATCCATCCATCCATCCATCCATTTTCCAACCCGCTGAATCCGAACACAGGGTCATGGGGGTCTGCTGGAGCCAATCCCAGCCAACACAGGGCACAAGGCAGGAAACAATCCCGGGCAGTGTGCCAACCCACCGCAGGACACACACACACAAACACACCCACACACCAAGCACACACTAGGGCCAATTTAGAATCGCCAATCCACCTAACCTGCATGTCTTTGGACTGTGGGAGGAAACCGGAGCGCCCGGAGGAAACCCACGCAGACACAGGGAGAACATGCAAATTCCACGCAGGCAGGACCCGGGAAGCGAACCCAGGTCTCCTAACTGCAAGGCAGCTGCGCTACCACTGCGCCACCGTGCCACCCTTATTGAAAAATAAGAAGGGCATAATTATTGGAATACCAAATTACCGGAGGGGAAAAAAAAAGTTGCTAGACTACTTCAGTATCAATTCAGGCTTTTACAACATTCCTCATGCTTTCAGGTTTAAGCTCAAAAATAAGCTGAGGCTGAACCTCCACATCATTTCCAGAGATGGGAAAGAATTAGGCTCTGTCTAGCACAATCCAGACAATTAACAGAAATTTTGCACCCTCACCACCAAGAGGGCTGAAACATTTACTTTCAAAATGTATCAACTAATTCAATCAATTCTTAAATTTCAGTTCCCTCCTAGCTAATCTTAAACTTGCACTATTTCCCCTATGTCATTTACCTGTGGGTAATGCCATGAGATGTTACTGTATAGATTAAGAAAATATTAAATTCAAGCACAAACCTGTTAACTACACCAGCAAGACTGAAACTTTATTAGCCAATCCATATTACTAACCGAGAATGCTAAACCGGATGGATGCAGGGACATCCGGCCATGGGTCGTAGCCGCAAAAAGACGTACTGCGCAGGCGCAAAAAGAGTCCGCGAGAGGCGGATGAGGAGCCGCGAGAGGGGGACAAAAGAGGCCGCGAGAGGTGGATGAGGGGCCGCGAGAGGCGGACAAGACCACAGAAAAAAGGAGTGAGCACAGAAAAAAGAGAAAAAAGGAGTCAAAGTAATGAAGCGCAACGAGCACCGAAAAAAGGAAAAGGCACATAAAAAAGTAGTCAAACGCAGGCAAAGCACGAAACACATTGCACACGAAACTAGACCCAAAAAAAAAAAAAAAAAAAAAAGAGGCTCGCGCACAACAGCAAGGCACCCCATCCCCCCCACCCCCCACAGGCATCGGACGGGGCACACACCAAGAGGGGGATTCAACAAGCCCATGGAACACAAAAAAAAAAAAGAACACAAAACCACCCCACAGACCCTACAAGCAAGGGACGGGACACACACAAAGAGGGGGATTCAACAAGACACAGGAACACAAAAAGAAAGAAGATGCTCGCGCAACAACAATCCTCACCCCCCCCCCCCCCCACACACACACATCCATAAGAAGTGACACCCTAAGCCACATATTCTAAAGTGAACGTCAACACCTTCACACTAGACAGCATAGGTGTCAGCATAGGTGGATCTCCTTACAATAAAGCACTATTAACCGTTCAACTGCAGAAAAGGAAACATATTAACAGTGAGTGCAATCCTCCTTATTACTTATCCATATTTCGCATGCTGAGAAAGAAACAAGTCATGAATACACGGTCACGGGTACAAAACGAAAAGGAAAGGATAACAGGAACAAACACACAAACACGAAAGAAACAACAAAATAGACGGCTATGCAGCATAGGTGGATCTCATTACAATAAGGCACTATTAACCGTTCAACCGCAGAAAAGGCTCCATATTAACAGTAAGTGCAATACTCCTTATTACTTATCCATATTTCTAAAAGAAAAAATGTCTCGACTCCAAAAACGCAAAGCTCAACTAAAGCTTCTAACTAACGATGTACCTAAAAGTAAAAACTTTATGAACTGCATTAGATCCTACAATAGTTCATTTGCTTTTGCATCTACCGGAGTAAATATCAGGCCACCAAAAGGCAATGGCCCATACTGCTTTCGCATATGTGCACAAATACTGCATCGCATTGGAACAGTGCACCCTGAAACAAATCAACAACGCAAATATGCACAAATCTACATCCTAGATCCACATGACGCAATCTAGCAATCAAAGTGCTGCATCGCAACAGGCACGGATTCAAAACGAAACACCTCCCGTCTCAGACATACGTTAACGGCAAGGAAGGCTACAACGGGCTTCTCACACAGCACAGGCAAATCGATTACAGCTCCAAAACAACACGTCCCAAATACTACACATGCAACAACGCGCCTCTCAAACAGCACAAGCAAAACATACACCGGGAAAATTCATTCGGATTAATGAATGTCATTTGCAATCACTGTCATTCAGTTCACTTCCCTGAAGAAACAACTGGCAATACAAGTAATACATTTACACGTTGTTGTCAAAAGGGTCAAATTATACTGCCTTCTTTACATTCATATACTGAATATCTACAGGAGCTTCTAACTAACGATGTACCTGAAAGTGAAATCTTTATCAACTACATTAGATCCTACAAATCGGTATCCACTATGAACATTAACGGTGGCACTGCACGTGACATCCGTCTTGAAAAAATGTTAATTATTGATGAATGTACAATGGCATGAAGTCACTTACTCAACACCATTCATAAACTTCTACAAACGTTTATGAATAATAATATTCGCTTTGGAGGAAAGGTACTTTTATGAGGAGGAGATTTTAGACAGTGATTAGCTATTCTTCCAGATGCCATGCGCTCAGCTATTGTTCAGTGCACCTTAAAATACGCAGACAATTGGCATTGCTTTCAAAAGATACAGTTAGTAAAAAAGATACGATGTCCGGAACCAGATCATAACAATTGCTTATTACAACTGAGAGATGGTACACTCACCAATACAGATGGACTTCAGCCACATATTATTACAATTCCTCAAGCCTTTATCGGCGACGACTTAGTTACAGAGAGATTTGGAACAGCAATCTCATTAGACCAAATGCCCCTTTTAACACAACGCACTATATTATGTCCAAAAAATATTAATGTGGAAAACATAAATACCCAAGTCATTCCATTACTTCCTGGAGAGACACAACTCTTTCTAAGCTCTGACAAACTTGACTCTGATCACAACAATAACCATCTTCATTGACCTTACAAGTTCTGACCTGGAATTACCTTTTACACTTAAACGGCGTGTACAAAGAAATTTTCAAATAAACCTTTACACTGTGCCACACACTTTATTGTTTGCTTTCTATTTGCATCATCTACACCGTCACACTATTCTATATCTCATTCATACATCACGCTCTTTGTCATTCCCAACACCAGGGGTTGGCGAGCGAAGCGAGCAGGGGGCGGAGCCCCCTAGTGAAAGTCAGAATGAGGAAATGAACCAGACTGGAAAGTGACACATATATTCCACACAAAGGGAGGACAGGGAAGCTGTTAGATGTAGAAATGAAATCTAAACCTATAAATTGCCTTTTGACAAAAGACTTCTTCCAAAACCCTAGACAGCTACCCTGCTTAGAACTTTAAACAGAATTGAATTAACATTTTGCACAAAGCATACATAGCTCCAAGGTTTTATCTCTTTTTAGATGACCCATGTAGCATACAGATGCTGCTTGTCATATTTTTACCTCACAACAAAAAGGTACTCAGAGCTGCTAACAGCTTTAAAATATGCCCAACACCAAGGCCACAATGCTATATGAAATTGTAATGTGCAAGTGTGATGCAGAAAATGGACTATATCATAAAGATACAGTGACTCTTGTATTCAGTACCCGCACTCCATTGCTGACTAAATTTAGGGTGGGTTAGTACACTAGCAGACAGGTACAAGGTCTTAGAGGTAGTGGGATCTCACAGTGCAACTATTCACTTTATTTTGGTCTTTTTGGTTTACCTGGAAAAAGGAATCCAACTAGCAGGATTCATATGAGTTTTAAAGACTTCCTACTTGCAAAATGATCAGTTTTATATGAACTATTGAGAAGGCATAAAAGCATCAGCGCTCACTAAAGGATATACCAAAGCATTCATTATTATTATGCTGATAGTCCTATTTTCGTTATAGGATTTATAAGAGTCTGGTCTACACATGACTACTTTTTCAATCTAGCTCCTATATGGTTTCTTCCCTTAAGCGTCCCCTTTCCACATAACATTGATCTCATGAAGTGCTGCTGAATCGGAGGTTCAAATACATTCCCACAGTATGATATTTTAAAAAGTCTACACATCAAACTACTGTATGTTAAAAGGCAGTAATAGAACTGCATCTGCAGATAACAACAATGGAAACTAGTTCAGCTAAACAACCCCCCCATTTAAACAGGTTAAGTTACATATGTATTCACTCCTCCATGGATTACTAAATGATAGGGCCAAAATTAGACCCCATTAGAATGCCAATAAGTTAATTTTTGCTGATGAGATTGTGATCTGTAGCGATAGTAGGGAGCAGGTTGAGGAGACCCTGGGAGTGTGGAAGAGAGGTGAAAAAGAGAGTGCAGGCAGGGTGGAGTGGATGGAGAAGTGTGTTAGGAGTAATTTGTGACAGACGGATATCAGCAAGAGTGAAAGGGAAGGTCTCCAGGACGGTAGTGAGACCAGCTATGTTATATGGGTTGGAGCCGGTGGCACTGACCAGAAAGCAGGAGACAGAGTTGGAGGTAGCAGAAGTAAAGATGCTAAGATTTGCACTGGGTGTGATGAGGATGGTAGGATTAGAAATGAGTACATTAGAGGGTCAGGTCAAGTTGGATGGTTGGGAGACAAAGTCAGAGAGGTGAGATTTCATTGGTTTGGTCATGTACAGAGGAGAGATGCCGAGTATATTGGGAGAAGGATGTTAAGGATAGAGCTGCCAGGTAAGAGGAAAAGAGGAAGGCCTCAGAGAAGGTTTACGGATGTGGCGAGAGAGGACATGCAGGTGATGGGTGTAACAGAAAAAGATGCAGAGGACAGAAAAATGTAGAAGAAGATGATCCGCTTTGGCAACTCCTAACGGGAACAGCAGAAAGAAGAAGAATGCCAATAAGCACTAAGGGTGAACCCGATCTATACTATAACATTTTTTTACTATAATGAAGGTTACTTGGGTTCTCTAGGGTAGCCCAGGTTCACATCCCAGTATAGTGTGTCAAATTTGCAGTCTTCCCAAGCTTTTCTTCTGGTATACCAGTTTTCCTCCCATTCCAAAGATGTGTATGCAAGATTAATTGGATGGTCTAAATTGGCCCAGTAGAAGTTAGTGGAACTAAGCGCAGTCTAATGCCCTACTTAATGTTGTCTCCTGCCTTGAACCTAAAGTAGCCAGAATATGCACTAGTTCCCAGTGACTTACAGTGGATAAATGGGTTAGAAAAATGGATAAACAAATAAAAAGGTACCTCTACAGAAAAATGTTTTTATTACTAAAAACAAGTAATTAGATAAATCTAAAGCTTAGAAAAGGTAGTAACTGTCATTCACCTAGAAGAAGCAAATGAGCCATTACTCCATAACCAGACAACTGAGTCCACACTTAATATGCTTCCTGATTGCTACTCTATTTGCTTGCTTTATGGGAAATACAGATAACATTTTATATGGTAGTATTTACTATACTTCTAATAAGACATTTTCCAACCTCACAATTCTCTCAAACCCTGTTCTCTGATTAATGACCAATTAAAACAAACGATGGTGCCACATACATTGTTTGAATTATTGAAACAGGAAAGTACTGTTTATTGTTCAGGTAGCTATTTCTGAACAAACCCTAGAAGGCTGCCAATACATCATACAGCAGAAAGCCTTTATAAAGAATGGATGAATAGTAACTTTCTCAAATTAAATAAAGAAAAAACCGAAATCTTAGTGATTGGCAATAATGGATACAATGAGGCTATTAGAAATAAACTGGATGCATTAGGATTAAAAGTCAAATCGGAGGTAAAAAGCTTTGGGGTAACCGTTGATTGTAATCTGAATTTTAAATCGCATATTAATCAGATCACTAGGACAGCATTTTTTCACCTAAGAAACATAGCAAAAGTTAGACCTCTTATATCATCGAAAGATGCAGAGAAATTAGTTCATGCGTTTGTTTTCAGTCGGCTAGATTACTGTAACGCACTCCTCTCAGGTCTACCCAAAAAAGACATCAATCGTTTGCAACTAGTGCAGAATGCAGCTGCTAGAATCCTTACCAGGAAAAGAAAATCCGAACACATTTCTCCAGTTTTGATGTCACTACTGGTTACCTGTGTCATTCAGAATTGACTTTAAAATTCTGCTTATGGTTTATAAAGCTTTAAATAATCACGCCCCGGCTTATATATCGGAATGTCTGACACCTTATATTCCAAATCGTAACCTCAGATCCTCAACTGAGTGTCTCCTTAGAATTCCAAGAGCAAAACTTAAAAGAAGTGGTGAGGCGGCCTTCTGCTGTTATGCACCTAAAATCTGGAATAGCCTGCCAGTAGGAATTCGCCAGGCTAATACAGTGGAGCACTTTAAAAAACTACTGAAAACACATTATTTTAACATGGCCTTCTCATAACTTCACTGTAATTTATTCCTGATACTCTGTATATCCAATTCATTATAATAACTATTCATTCAAAATTTGTACTAACCCCTACTCTCTCTTCTGTTTCCTTTTCCGGTGTCCTGTTGGTGGTGGCGTGCGCCACCACCATCTACCCAAAGCACCATGATGTTCCAACAATGATGGATGGATTAAAAGCCAGAAGTCTGTATGACCATCGGCATCAAGTGACTCCGTGAAAAACCCGAACTACAAAGAGGACTACAGTATTTCATTTATGTTAGGTAGAATGCCCAGAGGGGACTGGGCGGTCGCGTGGCCTGGAACCCCTACAGATTTTATTTTTTTCTCCAGCCTTCTGGAGTTTTTTTTTGTTTTTTCTGTCCACCCAGGCCATCGGGCCTTACTCCTTTCTATGTTAACTAATGTTGTCTTATTTTAATTTCTTATTTTGTCTTTTATTTTTCTTCTCTTCATTATGTAAAGCGCTTTGAGCTACTTTTTGTATGAAAATGTGCTATATAAATAAATGTTGTTGTTGTTGTTGTTGTTGTAGTAAAGGGGGGGTAGGGGGGGTTAATATAAAACAATAAAAAGAATAAGAAAACCAGAATATATGGAGAAGAACCTCATAAAGGCACAAGGAGAACATGCAAAATACACACAGTCAGTGATTGAGCCAAGATTTGAGTCCAATCCCTGAAATAAAAGTAAGCCATCCATATTACTAACCGAGAATGGTAAACCGGAAGGCACAGACGCAGGTCTCGGTAAACCGGAAGGCATGGACGCAGGTACACGGCGACGGACCCAGGAGACATAGTGCGCAGGCACCTACAGCCTGCGTCTCATAAACCGCAAGCGACGTGTGATCCATCGCGAATGAAGGAGTTACGGCTCAAAAACGAAAGAGCTCAACTAACATAAATAGGACATGAAGCAACAACACGCCCATAGCTAACGACTAACGACACAGCCACACAGAAAAGAGGATTCTGCACTGCACCCCAGAGTCAAACGTAAGACACTACGGGGTCCACAAAGGTCCACAAAGATAGTACGGAAGGCGCAAGAAACTACGAAAGGCGCATGCGCCTACAACGCGCTTCTGAACTAAACGTCCACACTACACAGTGTGGTCCACGTAATAAGAATAAACGAACTCTCCGTATTAAACGTACGGCATCCTCACACGTCCAAACCATATAGCATATGTGAATCACATTACAGTGATGCATTATTAACAGTACAACCACAGACAATGCTCCATATTAACAGTAAGTGCTATTATCCATACTACTAACGGTAGACTACGGATAACTGATGGAGTCACGGTCACGGCTCCAAAACGATCCAGCTTAACTCACGGGGCTACAAAAACGAGCCCACATGGATAAACAAAACGCCTACAATGCGCGTCAAAAACTGTGGAAGCAAAGCAGGCACGGGTTCAAAACGCAGCGCGCGTCTGAAATGCCACAAGCAAAGCAGGCACGGCTCCAAAAAGAAAGAGCTCAACTAACGGGGCTACAAAAACGAACCCGCCTGGATAAAACAAATGAATGCAGGCGCCTACAAAGCGCTTCTCAAACAACGCAACCAAAAAGGAGTCACGGCTCCAAAATGAAACATCTCAACTAACGGACATACAGAAGCGAGCCCGCCTGAATACAATTAATGAACGTGGGCGCCTACAACGCGCCTCTCAAACAGCAGAGTCAATAGATAAACGGCAAAGAAAGGAACGACAGACGGCCGCTAAACAATTCTGCCAATTAGCTGACAACGCATTCTGTAATGAGTCCACTATTAGTGAACATTCATTAGGATTAATGAATAGACTTCCTTTGTTCGTCATCTACACCTTTACACTCCAATATATCTCATACATTCATCAATGTATTTCGGGTTACCCAACACCGGGGGTAGGCGAGCGAAGCGAGCAGGGGGGCGGAGCCCCCTTGTCAGACATAACACATTAAGTGTATTCTGTGAAAATGCATATTTCTAGAACTGTGTGTTCAGTTAACACAAATGTTTCATTAAAACTGTTGCAAAGAGCATTGTCAGGCATAAATTAAAAAAAAAGTAAATAAATCAAGAAAACATTCATTATTTTCTGTACTACAAATTTTCATCTTGTGAGATTCATGGTATTTAGACATGTTTTTCTGGCTACTGTTTCTGTGTTCAAAGTTTCTTACACATTATAGTTTTATATATTCTCAAGTTCATTTAATACATTGGAAAGAACCAGATCTAGATGGGGCACCAGTCCATTTTAGATCTCTCTCTCTCTCTCTCTCTCTCTCTCTCTCTCTCTCTCTCTCTCTCTCTCACGCACACGCACACACGCACACACGCACACACACACGCACACACACACGCACACGCGCACACACACACGCGCACGCACACACGCGCACGCACACACGCACGCACACACACACACACACACGCACACACACACGCACACGCACACGCACACGCGCACACACACGCGCACACGCGCACACACACACAGGTTAACTGCCAATTCTAAATTGGCACTAACACAGAAATGATTAGATGTGTTGGAAGAAACCCTTGCAAACATGAGGAAAGCATTCCCAACAAGAGTGTCAAAAGCATAATGCTGAATCTGGAAGGTACTGCTAGTACCACTGACCACTCTCCAATTCAGCCATCCAGCCATTTTTCTGAACCCACTAAGTCCAGATCATATCCAATTTAATAGCTTTCCTGTCAAATTCTAGCTCAGCTTCATGCTAAAAAAAAATGATGTTAAAAATCTAATATATAAACTTTAGAGATACTGAAGTGACTTTAAATACTATCAATACATCTTTATTTTAATAGCACATATCTTAAAGAATCAGTTTACTATTCAATTGCAAGCCTAAAATTACTGAAAGCAAAACCATTATGACAATAAAATCCTTTTTAAAACTTACCGTGGCTGCAACAACTTCCTGCACTGGCGAATACCTTCTTGTAACCGCAGTTCTTCTCTTTTACACTGTTCAATGGCATACTGAAGTACTCGCACTGATCTGCCAAAAGCAGCACACAAAATCCTTAATGTAAAGTACTCTATAGTGATCCTTAGGGTGTGTTCACACTTGGCGCATTTATTCTGTAATGTTCCCAAGCATGATTGTCCCCCATCTTCACACCCCCACTGGCCTGCACTCACACTGCGTTTTAACATTCTGGGCCCGGACACGCTTTTGTCATTATCACGCAACTTTGTGTAAAGCCAAAGCAAGATCTGAACACTGGGTGACAGCATACACGTCAAAATGATTTTACTTATTTTGTGGTTGTTTTGGAGTCGTGTAGAGAGGGATAACACTCTACCCTCTTACAGATTTATTGAATGTGCAACTCAGCGTTTTGCTGTTAATTGTACTGCATATCTGAGAAGATTTTTACTGTGACAAATGTTAAGGGAGGAATTTGCAGCTTTTCTTGCCAATTACAATTCACTTTCATGTGTAAAGTGAGAATAAAAACCTCAAATAGTACTGAATGAAATGAGAATTGCACCACCTGGCTTCTCACATCATTGACGTCATGTCTGTTTTCTGTGGTCTGGCACGGGTGGAGATGACACTTCCAGAATGCTACTGAACCATGCTCAGGTCCACCTCTTCCAAGCAGGCCAAGGCAAGGTACAGTTCGCCTGGCATGGAGCGATCAAACTAGTCAAACATACTAAACTTTGCGGGATTACATGCAGGAAAACCGTGCTCAAAACAAATTGCCAGTGTGAGTACACCCTCAGATGCATTCTGATACTATGTGCTTTAAATTTTAGTCTTTAACTGCTGGAAATATCCTGGTACTGTAAATTCAAAAAAAAAAAAATTCAGTAAGAAAGAAAAAAAAAAAAATAGCAAGTAAAAATTATTTTTCTTTCAAACCAGCACTGCTCCTTGATGTGCGTACATTGACTAAGACTATGCTGATTCGAACCTAAAGGTCATCAAGAGTTGAGCCAGATGGAAACACTGAAAATTTTTCCCAATCTACAACTTACAAGCCATGTATTATTATTGTGAAACTGTGTTCAGAAGGAGGTTTCTTGCACAGTGCAACAGGTTTTACCTTCTCAATAACAACCACAACGTTCTTTTAATTGGTCAAAGAGACATGGATTTCTTTGATAGGTTTTGACAGGTTTGAAATTTTCAGAATGATCTAGTCTACTGGGAGACCGACTGTTGCACTTTGTGTACTATACCAACATATTTTTGAAGAATTCTTCACTTAAAGATTACCTCTTTAAAAAAAAATCACCTTCTCAATGCCACAAAGTTCATTTTATGCACCGACAAAATAAAGGTCAATATTTAAAAAGTACAATAAACTTAAAAAGGGGAAAAAAAAACAATCAACTAAATAAATGCTTAACAGTATTTAACAAAGCAGAAAGAGGGAATGGTACGAAATGGGACACATATCTGGCATTTTTTGTAAGAGCTAATTCAAGCTCAAAATAACTTTTTTTGCAACAATAGTCAAGAAGCACAATAATTATATAACTGACTGGGCCAAGTAACAATCACACGTTACTAAACAACATTTTGTTAGTGCTTTAAGATTTAACATAAAACAATGCTGTACTCTGTAAGAGACAACTTTAAACTGGACAAAAATGAACTTTAAGTAAAAACTATTTACTGCCCATTTGCAGATCATTCATTTAAAAATGATAGAGGAGGGACAGTTTATTTGACGGTGACATGCTCAATTAGGTGGCTTTAGTAATTCAAGCCCCTGAGCCTGCTGCTTTCCTCTCACATGCCCCCACAGGACATAGTCAATCACATCCAAGCACAAGTGTTGAAATAACCAGAGAAAAATGAGTGATGAGTGACCTGCCATGTTAAAGCTTGGTAGTCTACTCTATACTATCACATTGGGCAATAAAGTTTGGTCTACAATAATTATTCATATTAATTCCACAAAAAAAAACTATACTAAATATTTGGTTGGGGTTAGTTTGTACAAGCTACAGATATTCACTTTCCTTTTCTTGCTGACTTGTTACAGCTATTAGCTACTCTTCACTTTCAAAAAGTGCTGAGATTTATAAACAATGTTTTTCACATCACACATCATTTACTGCCAGCACAGAGCAACCAAGGAAAGCATTTTAAAACCAGAGATGTCTGCTTGCTTGGAGAGGAACAGAAAGGGACCAGTTCTGGCCACACCATTCAAGCTCATAAGGTCAGATCTTCTGTCACAGCCGATAGTATTTCATTCCGCATACACCTGCCCAAAGAATACCACCAAAGCAATGCTCAAAATATTCAAAGAGCTTGATGTCAATTTACTGTTTACAACATTGTTTCAAATTGCCACATTACTTCTATTAACAGCAACGGCTGAAACAAGTTTTTTTCCATGCAATAAACACAAATGCTAACAAACACTTAGAAAGCAAAAGGATATTATTATTATTTGTTACCGAGAGATCTTAACACTTAACATTATAACGGCACCAACTATTCCACCAGTTAGGGACAACCTCAGCAATGAGTCAGCAGCAGTATGAGCTGCTACAACAACATTTATTTATATAGCACATTTTCATAAAAATGATGTAGCTCAAAGTGTTATTCCATTACTCCACGGTTCTCAAACTCTGCTCCTGGAGGGCTGTAGTGGCTGCAGGTTTTCATTCTAACCTTATTCCTAATGAGTGACCTGTTTTTGTTGCTGATTAACTTGTTTTGAATTAATTTTAAATGACTTGCTTTATTAAGATTCGTTTTCCTGAATTGCCTCATTTGTTTCCTTAAAACGGCATCCAAACAGAAATGAAGTGAGAAGTGAGTGAGCCAACAAAAGACCAACTAAGTCAGGGCCTCAAAATCCAACAAATTTCACTCCAAGCAGTTGCTTAATTAGGCACTGATATTTGCTGTTAAGTAACACCCCCTCCCCCCTTTAATTCCATGGCTTGTTGCTGCTCTTATTGTGCAATAGCACACATTAACAAAATTGTTGATTTTCTGTTTTCTAAGAGCACTGTTAAAATGTTTTGTGGACCTGAGCAGATCAACATTCCCGTGACCTTCATCTTTCTTTATTTTCAAATACTGTATGATGGCCACATCATCAACATTGTAGTGTGACTTAAGAATAGCAAGCTTCCAAAAAACAATGAAGTGAGCAACAATCAACTGGGTCAACACTGGTAAGCATAGTACAGAGCTACAGTCCATAAAAAAATAATTGTACATTGTACTTCATTGTTTTAGAATACCAGGTGGTCAGTTCCAGTGGCTTCCTGCATATCACACCCACAACAGGAACATTGTTGTTTAAAAAAAAAAAAAAAACACTGATGAGCTAGGATGACAAGTCTTGCTGCTTTTTTTTTTTTTAAATACTCTTTTGTGTTTAGATGTGTTATATCAAAAATTATATGTGCATTATGGTGGATGTAATGTCCTTTCTGATAAATGAACATAAAACTTTGTCAAAGAACAACTTAAAGGTGTTTTAACACTAGAATCCCTGAAGCCTACAAAGAAACTCGGAATCACGGGCCACCTTAAATTCCCTCGCACCTCCTCATCAGCATCTTTTGTTCTGCAAATGTGTCGATCAAAATCAGCAGCAGGCAGGTTGCTATCCCAACTACCACCGACGTACCTTCAGTAGTACACAAAAGTTCTCCCAGCTCAAGTCTGTTTATCAGGGTGTGAGGTGCCTTGAATTGCATAGGTTAAATAATTTATCTCTATTTGGAACACATACATTTCATGTATGTTCCGTGTCTATGGAAGCTGCGTCGGTGGTGGAAGGGATAGCAACCTGCCTGGTGCCGGTACTGATCGACACATTTGCAAAACAAAGACGATGGAGAGGTGCGAGGGAATTTAAGGTGGCCCGGAATTACGTTTTTCGTCAGCTTCAGGAATTCTAGTGTTAAAAGTACGTTTTCATACCAATTTAAGAAATGTACACAGAATTTCCATCACCCATAGTTTTTGAGTTGTGACTTTTTTTTTTTTAAGGTTGTAGATTTAGTATATAAACCCTTATTATGGTGTATGCATTTCTTAAAGTTAAATTCACTTTTAAAATGTTACCAGACAGCAATAAAAACGTCTTCTAAACTTCTTCCCTGGAAATGACAGAATGCTAAAGCAAAAAGCATGGCAACTGATTTCATCAGGACATTTCTGAAATGGATAAGCGATTATTTCACTTACAGACCTGAGGCCAAGTACAGCAGAAAATGTACAATCCTTGTGTGATAGGGAAAGTCTAATTACATACTTGTCTTCAGGATGAAAAATACTGTATGATTCACCCATATCAATTTGTCTGACAAAAAAAAGTTACCTTTTGTTTCCTAGTTTTGAGAAGCGATTGTTGATAAATATTGTTTTTGCAATTCTGCGAATATTCCAATGCCCTCTGAAGTTAAACCCAAACGACCCATGAAATTAAAAACAAAGACACAAAAGTGGGCATTATAATTTGTCCGAGGTTAACATGTAACAAATCAGTTACGTTCAGTGCTCTATCTTCCCTTTAAAAAATGTCTGTGCATGTCACTGTTATACAGCAAACGTCAAAGCGCTATTGATCTGTAATTACGTTAGCTTCTCCGCTTGCATGTAGTCAGTTATAAAGATGTCTCTTCAAAGTAACTGCAGCACAAAACAGAGTTGAGAAAGCATATGCCATCGTTGTAATTGCAAAATTCCATACCAAAATCGAAATTTGGTGACGTGTTTTTCAAAGATCAGCTATGCAACTTCAAAATGTTATCCGTCAGAAAATAAAATATATTGTCATTGGGTATTTGTGTAAAAAGCAGAAACGTAGAAGAATGTACTTGAGTATAACTGCGTGAACATAAGATCATACAGCATACGACGCTCTTAGTCAAATTAAAACACCGCTTGGTTTCCCATAAAAACACACACTACACCTACCAACCGCATTTTATTCTATTAAATTTAGAAAGCAGCTAAAAAAAAACACCGCGCTATTCTGACACTGAAATCGACACGATCTTTCGAGTGACATTTTAACAGCAGCACTTTAGTTACATTGATCTCAATCAAGCTATTGGGAAATTCAGTCCAACTTACCGATCAGTGGGGTGCATTGCGGAAGAACAGAATGAAAGCGCTTCTCGTTGATCTCCCGCCGCAAATTTACAGAGAAGGCGCACACCAGGTCCTGTACACCACAAAGGATAGCAGTACAACAAACATTGTTATCGAAAAGTGAATTAATAACCACAAATACAAGTATTATTCTTTAAACTAGTTACGTCGTAGTTACAAAGTGTAAAATGCAATTCTACCGTACAAAGTAACAGCAATTATTTTCTCACAGCTGCCAGGACCTTTGGCCCTAGATACTGTTGCTACAAATAAAGACCTTCGACCTTCCAGCGCTCTCCATCAAAACAAGCAGCAAGTAAAAAAGACTATTAATTCTGGAACAGTAATAGAATAACGATTCTCGAAACTGTGTATTTTTCAACAAAACTGTTACAAAAAGAGCCTATATCTGCAAAAATACAAACCTAAAATTGAGGCACAAACTAACGACTGTCCACCTACTGTTTCCCTAAAGCTGACAAGTTTCATAATGGGTTAGTTTACACAGACGCCCCTCTCAGCTGATTGGGTTTTTCGAAAACAATTGACATATTCCCCTCCCACATTTCGGCGAAAGCGAGAAGGGTTTAGTTGTGGCGAAAGCGTGCATTCCGCCCAGAAGACTAATGTGTTCATGGGTGGCATAAACTGTCAGTTGCATTCGCCAACCACGCCCAGTTGTGAAGCCTCTTCTCCACTTGTTCAGCTGGGAGGCAGACGCGCACGTGGTCTGGGTATTCTCTGAGTTACCCCTTTTGACGTCTCAGGTTACTACGTGCTGTGTTACACATAAAATGTTGGCCGGCGTTTTGAAATTATCGCCCCAAATGTGGCTATACAAATGTGATTTCTGAGTGAATTTTATTTATTTATATTATTATATATTTTTGATTAAGGTAAATGGTCATCATTCAGTCACAACACGCCTAATTTGCGTGTCTCTTCTTCTTCTCTTCTTCTTCTTTCGGCTGCTCCCGTTAGGGGTTGCCACAGCGGATCATCTGTCCGATGGTTTCTCCAAATTGTCCCTCTGTTAGCTACCACTTCAAATGGGGTCTCCTCAAACCGCTGAGTAATTTGGAATAATAAAAACATAATATTCAGAAGGAAACGCTTATTGTTCAAAAATTGGTATAGGGATAACATTTTATTGGTAAGTCAATTTGCAAATGAAAGTGGTGTTTTTAACATATTCCAAATTCTTCAAAAGAACTTCACAATTTCTTTAATGGAATATACCACAATCATGGGTGTATTACGTGATGGCATTTTCATCCTTATGAAAGAGACATGTTTCAAAAACAGTCATTTAATACATAAAGACATTGGAACAATTGCCGTCAATCGGATCGACACAGCAGAAAGAAATTTTAACAAGTTTATTAAAGATCTGCTTATTACAAAAACCCTCCTGCTGTGTAATTTTAGTGGGCATCAAAATACAGGGTTCATTGGAAAAATTATCACTTTCTTATAGATATTTTCTGACAAAGTGAAAGAAGTGTCATAAAAAATAATTCGTAAGTGTTATTCATGTAACAGATTAATCTCTGAATTCATCCCAGATATATTTAATGTATGCAGCTTTTGTGGTGAAAATAATTGATGTATTGAACATATTTTTGTAACCTTGTATTCCAAAGATTTTTCTTCCTTTAATGAAGGATATTTGAGAAAAAAATGAACATCAAAATAAATACTGTATACAGAATGCTGATAGCCTATTTTGTTATATAGTAAGTAACAGAGTGTTAACTATGTAATACATCTCTCCATTTTACTTGTAATATTCTTTATCCACAAAATGAAATTTAGCAACATAATTCCAAATTACAGTTTATTTACTGATGACTTCAACTCATTTGCATAGCCTATAAAAAATAGTAAGACAACCAAAACACTGTTATTGAAATATAAACTTGTTTATTTGTACTGATAGTTTGTCTCTGTGCTTTGTACAGTAGTTTAATATACCCCTGACATTATGCAATTATTTGAATGTTATTTTCTGTTTATTACTTGTAATCTGTTTCTACAATAGATCACATTTTATTAATTACACCTGTAATGTATTGCTCTAATGGATAAACTTATAATTTAAAAAAAAAAATTATAAAGGGTGTTCACATGGAATTTCCCTCTGGAAAACACATATTTTCATTCTTTCCCATAGCACATGAGGGCATATTTTGTGTTCAACATGCTAAAGGCTACTTCGCACAGAATTTTACATTTCACTTCTTTTTACCTGAAGAAAAATAATTGATCGATGCCTATGGGTTGTTTATTTGTTTCAGTTTTGTAAATTAGATAGGCATCGGCCCTCATGTGTCTGAAATTGATAAGAGAGAGAGGTTGGGAGCATGCACTGATACAATGTGTTGCTGCACCCACCATATGAGGATCCACCTCAGGATCCCAAATTACTGCACTCGCAGTTGTGCAGTGGGTGACACCTTAGCACCACATTAAATTGATATGAACATTGGAAAACAGACAGGCAGATGAATAGGATTTTATAAATTAGGTTTCAATTCTTAATAAATGTCAAATCATATTTTAGCACACTATCAACAGAGTGGCAAGAGTCATGTTTAAAACCAAATTATTCAGATACGCTACAACCATATTTTATGTTTGATAAAATACTAGTGACAGTGTTAGTCTCTCCACTATTACTGAAGGTATAGAGAAAATACAGTGCACAGTTGGTTGAGTCTGTGGATTCAAGAAGCACAAATAGATAAGCTGAAGTTCCAGGCATTAGTAAGTGCACTGCAGTGACATACAGTACTTTGTTTTTACATAATTCATAAAAATGACTATTACAAGCAATAAAAAAACAATATGCAGATTATAAAAATTATGTTAATGCTGTGTGACAGGATGCCTGATTGGCAAGAGTCTGCCATATACAATACAGTATAAGAGCACCTCCAGAATGGCAGTAGAAAATACCATATGCAGCTATATTGAAACAAAAAAGAACAGCAGATTATGGCAGTGACAGGGTACCAGAGCATGTCAGTCTGGAGAACGAGGTCCACTAGGGGTTTAGTAGACCCTGCCATGTGTGATTTTCTGCAATAAAAGATTTGGCAGAGCAGATAGAAGCAGATGATAAGAAACAGACAAATCATCTTCCAAGATGCTAGAGGGCAGCCACCCTAACTTATGCTGAGAGGGTGACTCTCTAACCAGAGAGAACGAGAAACTGTGGAAATGACTGATCAGAGGCCAGGAGGCCTCCAGGCTTCTGTCAAGTAACATATGGGTTCTTTACATAAGAGGGATCTAATTACCTCACTTGAAATGAGAGAGAGAGATTGAGACTCTGGCAGCAGACTGGAAAACTTCCAGATGAGCAGATGGCAGCATACAACTCACAGGTGGGCATCTTCATCCTAGTTGAGAGACTGGTAGATCTGAGCAACTGAGGGCTCAGGAACACTTTGAGAAGTCGGAAGCAGCTCTGTACTAGTGTTTAGAATTTAATTATAAAATTAAATTATAATTTTAAATGTGCATTTTCATTCCATTATAAATAAATAAATAATAAATAAAATTGCTTCTGCTTAAAATAGCTAAAATTATCTTGTCTTTGTGAAGTTTTCTGGTGCAAATAAAAAAATATTTATTAGTTAAATAACATGTTGAATATCCTTTTGAGATCTTGTATCTGGAAGTTGATTAACTGTGTGGAGCTCATTCATTTCCTCAACATTATCTCAAGAGCGAAATAGATACAGACATCTCATCTCTCTCTTAAGGGGAACTATTCTGAGAACTGCTCGTTGGCTGAAGCAGCTAGAAATGAAAATCACAAACATTGAAAATTAACTGTAAAACAAGGATGTTAAAGTCATTAAAATGACAGTGAAAAACAAGACTTTTGCAGTAATATATATTGTTGATAAAAAATTAAATTGACTACTATGTACTTGCTGTTATGGATGTTTAAATGTTGTGATGGTCACCAGGCATGGGCTGGTGTTCCGGCAGGGATGGTGCAAGGTTCCCTATCCAGCCTGGAGGCCAGTTTAATGGAAGGACAGTTGGAGACCAATTGTACAGACTGTTTCCTCCCCTGACACAATAGGTGGCAGTCCTCCTGGACTATGGTGCCTGCATGGATTCCTGTGGGTTAGGCTGGTAAGTGTAGTCCAGTAACACAGCCATGTAGTGTTACATTGGTGCTCCCAGGGGGAGCTGCAGGGACAAATTGTTCCCCTATAAAGCAACCTCCACCTGACACGGAAGTAACCTTCTGTTTGTGGTAGTATCACACCGGATGTACTCCTGGTTTCGGCATGAAAGAAGCCTCCCAACCTCATCCAAGCAAGCCAGAGTCAAGTAGATGTTGACAAAGCTTGCCTGGTGAAGTAAAAGGACAGGGAGAAGAGACAGAGAATTGTGCTTGTGCAATATTTGTGTATCATCTGTGAGGTATTTGTGAAAATAATTACTGTTTGAACTTACACATGTGTTGGTGTTGGAGGGTTGGGAGCTCACTGGCACCCCTTACAGGTCACAATGTTTTAATGCACAATCGATTTAAAGTGGCACAGGATATAACTTTGAGTGTAGGAGTAGACAGAAGTGGTAGAAAACCATTAGAAACCAAGCGGTTTATCATATTTGCACCCATAATCACTCACTGTTAGCTCAGTCACAATTTAGAATCAGCAATCCACTTAATTGGCAAGTCTTTGGAATAAGGCAATAAACCAAGTATTTAGAAGAAAAATCCATGCAGACCATGAAAACCCCACATACACAAAGTGACAATGTCTTCTAGAGCTAAGGCAGTGGCAGTAATAGCCGGGGCATGGTGCTTGTATGATGTATTTGTATTGCAACAAGTTCAACATCATAATAGAATTACTACATATCAGTTGTAAAATACACAGCTTTGAGCATAGATCAGGGAAAAACTGTGTGTCCAGAAAGGGGTGCCAGCTCCCGCATGGCACTCTTGATGCTCTGGTTGTCATATTCTCTAGGTACTGTTGGAGATTGCAGAAGTTTGGAGGGAGAATGTTACTGTGGGCCACAATTCAAATGCCAAAGTATCTTAACACTTTTTATGACTTTACAATAATATTGGTTTGATACAATTAACCTATCAGTGTTTCACCGGAAGCTTCATCCTCTTTTACTAGTGTCACACACGTGCACATGGGAGGCAGCTAAAGGGCTTGAGTAGGGACAGTTCCGAGACATACCGGGATGTGGCAGAGTGCACTGACTCTTTTTCTCCCTTGTCTGCAGACCATTCACGGGTGATTCCACCTGGTCCTCTTGACATCACTTCCGGGCTCGCACCAATGGCAAAAGACCTGCATGAGCCCGACCCCTTTGACTTCACTTCCTGTCTTCCCCTTTAAAAGCCTCCACCTTTTCCCTATTCGCTCAGTTCTCTTTGGACTCGGTTTTGTGCACATCAGTGCTGTATTATTTTGAAAGCAACTTTGCAGCTAGGAAACAAAATTATACGGGTGGCTGCCCCAAACCTTTATATGACTCTGTCTCGAATTTGTGACACTAGAAATCTCTAAGAACTTTCTCAGGTTTTTCCCAGGCAGATCCCACAAAATGCTTTTGTCATAGACTGATACAGCATAATAGTGAAAACAAAAAGTAAGAATAATAAAAAAGAAAATCAAGCAATGTAGTATAGTAGTAAATGTAGAAGAACACCCTGGAACAATATTTTGAGCCCATCTGGGACTGAAGTATGCATGATGCTTCATTCTCTTGCTGTTTGATCCTCTATAGAAAATGGGCAAAGTAAACATCTGTGGAACAAGAAACTGTTACCCAGAAAAAATATATTCTTGTTCTGAGGGTATGTCTGTATCTTCGTACTGGCAAGAACCAGCATCAGTTTTCATTTCTTGATCCCAGCACAGAAAAAAATTATAAAATTGAAGTAACTAAATAAGACAGCCCATCTGGCAAATTGGGCCTTCATATGTCTGGCTGGTTTTAAGTAACATTTTTATGTTCTGCATAAATTACAAAAAGGTACTTTGCCTTCAAGACCCATTTTCTTCCAGCTGTATTCCCTATTGCCAGCATCACATTAAGATAAAAATAAATGGGGCACAGTTTGCTGTATCTACAGATCTTTGAGATAGATTGGCCTCTACTCTGATTTAGATTTAATTACACACAGCTCAAATGGATTTGTGCAATGACCATGTCTTTAAACTGGGTCAGTAACAAACAGTCTTGTAAAATTCCCAAATGCATCTTGAGCTTCTGGAGTCCAAGAAAACATCTGCTATTACTAAGATACTTAATAAACCCTTTAGTAATAACAAGGGGGCTCCGCCCCCTGCTCGCTTCGCTCGCCTACCCCCGGCGTCTTGAACCCGCTCCCGCTGGGCAGCCACGTGTGAGGATGACACATGTTTAATATGGAGCGTTCGCCCGTGTCACTCTGGGGCCCCCCACTGTTAATACGGAGCTCCGTCCGTACTATCATGCGGTGCATTGTGGACTACTGCGGACCCTGTAGTGTTTCCCGTTTCAGTTTGTATCTCGGTTAGTCGAGCTTTTGTTTTTGAAGCTTTTGAATTCCGGTCTTCATTATCTGTAACCTGCTGTCCATGTGTTTGGCCCCCTCGTTTAACCTGTTTATGACGTTTTACTTTGCTTTCTACTCTGTCTTTCATTTCTGATCTCGCTTTATACTGCTTTTGTTTCAATGACACTTGGTTCGTGGTGAATATATTTTCCCTTTTTCGACTAATAATTTTCATTTGTTTGCGATACTGTGATGTTTATCGTACTGTTAATAATGCATCACTGTAATGTGATTCACGTATGCTGTATAGTTTGGACGTGTGAGGATGACGTATGTTTAATACGGAGCGTTCGCCCGTGTCACTCTGGGTCTCCCCACTGTTACTACGAAGCTCTTTCCAAACTATTATGCGGTGCATTGTGGAGCACTGCGGACTCTGTAGTGTTTCCCGTTTCACTTCGAATCTCGTTTAGTCGAGCTCTTTCTTTTTGGAGCAGTGCCTGCCTGGTCTGCGGCATTTCAGACGCACGTTGTAGGCGCCCACGTTCATTAGATCTGTCCACGCGGGCTCAGTGTCGAAGCTGTGTTAGTTCTTGAGCTGTTTGGTTTTGGAGCCGAGACAGTTTTGCTTCCGCGGTTTCAGACGCGTGTCCGTACCATCTCGGGTTTGATGTATGAACCTTTGTGGACTCCGTAGTGTGTCCCGTTTCACTCTGGGGCGGGGCGTTGACTCCTCTTGTTTTACTATGTCTCCTCCTGCGCTTTCACCACGCATTAGTGCCACTCACAATATGGCGGCGACGCCTGCGCCTTCCGTATTATGTTGGTTTTTTACCATGCTGTGTAGGCGCCTTTGCCTTTTGTACTTTACCGCGCCTTCCGACGCACGATGTATGCGCCTGCACCTTCCGGGTCCGCCTCCGCTGTGTGGTGTGGATGTTTAACTGTCGTTGTTTCTGCCTTTATATTCTGTATCTCGGTGTGCATGTGTTTCGTGCCTAGGTTTTTTTGAAGCTGTTGCATTCCAGTTTTCATCATCTGTAACCCGCTCTCCATGTGTTCGTTCCCGTTCTTTAATCCCTTTATAAAGTTTTACTTTGTTTCCTACTCTGTGTTTTATTTCTGACCTCGCTTTATCCTGCTTGCGGCATGTCAGACGGTTCGTAGTCTTTTTCGTTTTACTCTGGGCAGGGGGGCTTTGTTCTGTAACCTGCTCTGCATGTGTTTGTCCCTGTTCTTTAACCTCTTTATGACGTTTTACTTTGTTTCCTACTCTGACGGTTCGTAGTCTCTCCCGTTTTGCTCTGGTGCGGGGGGGGGGGGCGCATTGTGTGGCGCCTGCGCACGTGCGTAGTCTCTCCTGTTTCACTCTGGGGGGGGGGGGGCTTTGTGTGGCACTTGTGCACTATCTCTTTTGCGTCCCCGGGCAGGTCCCTGCGTCCATATCCGGTTTACCATTCTCGTTTAGTGTGGCGCCTGCGCACGTGCGTAGTCTCTCCTGTTTCATTCTGGTGGTGGTGGGGGGGCTTTGTGTGGCACTTGCGCACTATGTCTTTTGCGTCCACGGGCAGGTCCCTGCGTCCATATCCGGTTTACCATTCTCGTTTAGTAATATGGATTAACAAAGCCAATAAATTGTTGAACCTGTGGCAATGCTGTCAGAGTCTTCCAATCCAGTTATCTTAGTTTGGCTCGGTGACCATTACCAGAGATGTGATAGACCAGGTATATTATTAAGGAAAAAGGGGGGCTCCGCCCCCTGCTCGCTTCGCTCGCCTACCCCCGGCGTTGGGTATCCTGAAATACATTAGTCAAGCTCGTTCGTCTTGGAGCCATGCCTGCTTTGCTTGCAGCATTTCAGACGCGCGTTGTAGGCGCCTGCATTCATTGATTTTATCCAGACGGGCTCGTGTTTGTATATCCGTCAGTCGAGCTCGTTCGTTTTGAACCCGTGCCTGCTTTGCTTCCGCAGTTTCAGATGCGCGTTGTAGACGCCTGCGTTCATTGATCTTATCCAGGTGGGCTCGTGTTTGTATCGTTGAGCTGTATTGTGTTTGAATTCGGTGTAAAGCGTTCAGCGGTTTGTACAATCCCAAGCAGCACATTATTCCTAACTGCACTCCGCATTAGTGCCACTCACAATATGGCGGTGACACCTGCGCCTTCCGTAGTAGTGCCACTCACAATATGGCAGTGACGCCTGCGCCTTCACTCCATACCATCTTTGTGGACCTGTGGAGCCGCCGTAGCCTCTTCCGTTTGAATCTGGGCTGCAGCTCAGAATCCTCTTTTTTGTGTGGCTGTGTCGGTAGTCATTAGCTATGGGCGCGTTGTTGCTTCATTTCTCATTCACGTCAGTTGAGCTCTTTCATTTTTGGGCTGTGACTCCTTCGTGCGTGGTGGATACGACTTTGCTTGTGGTTTATGTCTGCGCAGTACGTCTCATGGTCCCATCGCCGTGTACCTGCGTCCATGCCATCCGGTTTACCATTCTCGGTTAGTAATAGGGATTAAATCCACATTTTTTCCAATTTAACATCAATTAAAATATTGTCTGCAATGGACTGAAAAATATGGGAGAGGTGTTCCAAGAGGAGAATGAGAGGAAAATGAGAATCATAAAGTCTATGTGGTGATAACACCGCAGACTTTTGTTTGCTAAATACGTCAGCCTATTCCAGATGCTGAGATTAGGTAAAGGTTCAGCAGAGCATCAGACAATTGGAGGAGGTTTGATTGAGCCTATCCTGGCAGCATTGAGCTAAGGCATGGAGTTTGTCTTAGGAAGTATGTCAGTCCATCAGAAAAAAGATATTATCATTCATACCTACCCATAATATTTAGAAGGTCACAAAGACACATGCTTACATTAGAAAAAGAAAATCAAATAATGCAATCAGTAAAAATGGTCTTTTCATAAAACCTTCACTCATAATATCAGTTACAAGCAGAATGATAAAATTGCAAAAAATGAATCTCACATGTATTTTCATGCACAAATCATGTTTAAATCCTTTATCTCATTTTTGGAAAGCAAAGTAGACAATTAGAAGTCATTGTCAATTCAGATCTGCGGGACTCTTGGGCAGGGCAAGACAATTTAGATAGCTGGTCATTCACAGATTCATTATCATCTTCTTAATCATGCATTTTTATCATCTTTGTTGTCTTCATCAACATCCATGTCACTTTCATCTGAATCATCCTACTATTAATAAAAGTAAGACATGTCTGTTATTATAGTGTTTCAAAGACATGTTATGGGCTCTTCTTCACACCTTCCATTACAGTATTAATGGATGGCAGAGCCTTACGTAGCTGATCTGCATAACCATCACTGGACTGGATGCTAATCCACTAAAGCATGCACACGTGCACACAGCCACAGTCACTCAAACTGAGATACAGATATTCATCTGACTGACATGTCTTTGGACTCTCATAACATATTAGAAATCTGTGAGAAAATTGTTAAAAAATAATTTCATAAACTACAGAGGATGGCATCACCACAAGTAAAACAATGCAAAGAGAACAATTAACAGATCGATATACCAGTTTTATGCAGCATTTTCAACTTCTAGCTTCATATTGAGTATTTTTAAAGCTCACCTTCAGCTGACTAATGGTGGGGTGTTCTATATGTACATCAATACTGAGAGATTTTACAAAAAATTAAGATTTTAATTTAACTTGATTTAACTTGATTTCAGTGAAAAATTTCTGGAATAAATGTTGAAACAGTAATATCACTGCATACAGCTTTAATGCACTGGATTTCCACTTTTAACTCATTCTGTTTCACAATATTTGTTTCAAATTGTTAGGTCTTAATTTGCATACATATTCTTTACGTGGAAATCAGATTAAGCAGAATGCATGTGCCTTTCAGAGTATTCAATAGTTAGTGGGATCAATAAAAATTAAACATCTTTGTATCTTTATACTGTGGTGGGTTGGCGCCCTGCCCGGGATTGGTTCCTGCCTTGCGCCCTGTGCTGGCTGGGATTGGCTCCAGTAGACCCCCGTGACCCTGTGTTCGGATTCAGCAGGTTGGAAACTGGATGGATGGATGTATCTTTATATATAATACGCTACCGTGGCTGTTCATTTGTCTGTCCAGGATTTTAAATCACCTGTAGCTCGCAAACCGTTTGACCTATTGACCTGAAATTTTGTACACATATACTACGTGACGTCTACTATCCGCATTCGGGGTGACCTCCAAGGTTATTTCTCTTTTTATTTTTATTTTATTTTATTGTAGATTCAGGTCTCGGCAGGGACCATCTCTCATGCCTATCACCATCGCTGTCACTTCCCTCTTCATATCTTAAATCATTCTTGGGGCAGATTGAAGACTTAAGTGCCAGTTTAAGTGAAAATTTAAAGAAAACGTACTGAGTAATTGCAACACAAACACTGACTTAATTAGTTTTAACGTGAAAAGATGCAGATGAAAGAAGAGAAGAAGCGGGCTGCTAGGGTGGAGAAAAGAAGAGCTGCTCAGGAAGCAGCAAGCGCATCAACCTCTGAGCAAATGAATGCTAAACATACAGAGAAAGAGGATGAAAACTATGAATGCTCAACTCAAGTGTATTCACTGCCCGTTATCGTGCAGTGCGCCATTACTGGTAATCTATAATAGATCATGTTTCATAGATTACATTGTTTATTATTTTTTATGCCTTCTTCATTATTCAGTAAACTCTCCCTTTTCCACATCTGTCACTAAATTGGGAATGATAGATGCGTAAAGGTAGCTGGAGTTCTATTTGCAAAATCATCAATTTTTATATTTAAAGCAGGAGCGATTAAAAGAGATGTACACATAGAGTAATTCAAACATATACAAAAAGATTCTCTTTCATTGATAAAACAAATTCTACAAAACAGCAGAATACGGATTAAAAGAGATGTACACATAGAGTAATTCAAACATATACAAAAAGATTCTCTTTCATTGATAAAACAAATTCTACAAAACAGCAGAATACGGATTTGCTTTCATCACCTGAATCTTTTTCAATATTTTACTCCATGCCTAATTGTAAAATCAGAAAAGAACTAAAAGTTTTTTGATTTGTATCCAATAAACACACAACAAAGTTACACAATACTTTAAACATGTAGGCCTAGGTAGTTCACTCTACCAAAATCAAATTATGGGATTCAATAAATAGCATGGGGATGTCAGGATCTATTAGTTCCAAAAGGTTTTGAGAAAGAGATTAGAGCCTGACTAGTTTCATTGTCATGAAGATAGTACATACACTTGTGCATTTTAAGAATAGTACAATGCAAAAGGGAGTCAGAAATGGAATATACAACTAAAAATATCTCAAACAAGAGGAGAAGCAGCAGCCCAACCACCCCCAATACACGCACACACACAATTTCCCCCCTGAAGTAACAGGAAGTGGAAGGGAGGAAAGCAATCTAGAAGCAAACTCGCTTGAAACCACACAGAGAACTGCCTTGGGCAGAGTTGGCTATTGTCAATTTCAACTGTAAACCAGCAGGGGGAAAAAAGAACCCATAGGAATGAAAATTTTAAAAAGAGATCTCCTTAATATCGTTTTGGTCTCTCATAGACAACAATGAAATCAGAAAGAAATTAAATGGAGACATTTTCTTTTACCTCTTGCTTCTCAGATTTTTCTCCTGAGAAAAAAATACCCCGATATTCTCTCAAGTTGCAGTAGAGATCTCAGCAAAGTCATACAATGGATTTAGATTTTCCAAGCAGTGTCTTATATTTATTATTATTTTTTTTGCAATTTAAAAGTATTCACATTGTGTTCTCTGTAGTATATGGTGAAATATACATTGTTTTTTTGTAATAAAATACTTGGCTATGATTAGAAAACTGTAGCCCTTGCTTCTGAACAATATTAGTTGCTTTAATTTATATTGCTGTGCAGCAATTAGATCATACTCATTCTAGAAGAAAAGGTAGGCAGTGTGGTATGGAGGTGAAAATTTTGGACTTGAAACCCTGAGGTTGCTGGTTCAGATTCAGCTACTGACCCCGACAAGCAAGGCACTTCAACTACCTGTACTCCAACTGGAAAAACAAAAGAAATGCAACCAGTCACAGCTCAGATGTCGTAAGTCACCTTGGATAAAGGCATTAATCCAATTATAAGTAACATTTTGAAGACTTGATGAGATTAAAACAAGACTAGAAAGAGATCTCACAAAATCTAACAAGTTTTCCAACCAAATTCTCAATTTTGACTCCTTTTTCCTCAGATGTATCTCATGTCTCCTTTTTGTCTTAAGCTATTTGTGCTAAGGAATTAGAAGAAACATCTGTGACAACACTGATTCTTAAATGAAACATAAATGAGAATCTCTTAAGTCTCATGAGTCATTAAAGATCAACCTTTTTTCCCATGGGGAAAAAATTATTTAAAAATAATTGGAAATCTCTACCAAGATATCAACAAATTTAATGCAGTTAGAAAAGTACAATTGACCCAGATAGCAAAAAATGTGTTTGCTATTGCTTTTGAAATAATGCAGAAATCACAGTTGCTTCAAAAATATTTTTGTCATATTCTCATGTGCATATGAAATAAGCAATGTTGTCCTCTAAAAAAATAAACACTGCATATGCCCTGAAGCAGCCATCTATTTTCTGAAATCTTTGTTTCCATTTTCTGGCCCATAGGTTTGTCCTGGATAATTATGATTTAACAATGGGTACAATCATGTAATTATATAAAGATGTAAATCCACCTTAGAATGTATGTTTTTACTATTGGAGGAAATTAATGAGAACAAATGGAACACATACACACAAATGGCTTTGAGGCAGGAATAATACCAGCTGTGCAAGTGTACGGTATATTCCAGATACACCAATAAACTGCATTATTTTTTCAATGTTTAGCTCTACCATATTCCCTATAAGTGACAGCAATGACTCTATATTTTATTTTTGTATATTATGTATTCCTTATTATTCTGGTCTAAATCTAATATGTATATGTATATTCTTTGCTTGAACCTATGTTTTGGCATCTTGTAAAGCACTTTAATACATCCTCTGTGCAAATATATGCTATAGAAATGAATGTTCTTATCTACCTATAAATATAAACCAACTAAAGAAGAGCTCCAGAAATAGTAGATGGCACATAGGATATTTTTAAATTTACCATGCACTATTTTTGAACGATGCCTACTTTGTACATGAGCTTCATAGACTCAGAGGTAAAAAGAACCATCAGTGTTTCACCTCATCTTCTGTGGTCCTTCATTTCATGGCTCCCACTATGTGAGGAACGCCCCTCAATGTTGTAGTTAATCAAAAAATATGATAAAAGATAATCTTCACATGCTCAGCCTTGGCTCTTTGTTTAAATATGAAAGGAAGAAGGATGAATCAAATGCACATTAAAGGACTGTTTTAGTATTTTGCAGTTTCTGCTTTACTTAAAAGTGAAAGTAATAAAGCTGTCATTATTCTCTTCCTCCATGAAGATAGTATTTCTCAGTCATCCAAAGCTTCCATTGTAAGAAACAGGCAAGTGTGGCCTTCGAGGAGTATACATTGACTATTGTGTAGAAGGAGAAGCTAATGGGCAGAGATGGACTAACTTAGAATTGAATTTAAAGGTCTTAAAGCCGTGATTCTCATAAGAACATGGAAGGGTGGGACTCAGTGAATGTGACCATATTCAAGTAGGATACAGCATGAAGATTTAATTTTTTTAGGTTTCTGGTTTGTGGAAGAAAAATGAGATTAAGAGGTCACATTAAGGGTTATAGGGTGGTAATGCTTTCTACATTAAAGATATGGCATCTATTTTAGAAGTATCATAAAGGGTTAATAAAAATAGTCTAAGCTTGTGCAAGTATATCAGGAAACAACATAAAGGTCAAGTGAACATCAAGGAACAAGAAAGTTCTAGGTGATACTATAAAAAGTGTCTGACTGTCATGTGCCCAGTAAGACTTGGCAGTTGTCACATCCACAGAAACGCCATAAAAGAATAAGAGTTGAACTCAATAAGTATTGGAAAGGACAAGAATGGTATGAAATGAGACTTTTATTTTGGGTATGTATTTGGCTGTTTAAGCTAATGAACCAATGAGATGTTGTGTAAGCATTAATTCAGCTGTGCTATACAAACTCAGTTGTCTGTAAATATGACTCTCTGTCTTTGCTCTGTGTCCATTCTGTGGCAGCCTCTGGTCAAGTGCAGACAGTTGTGATGGGGTGCTCCCTCTTCATGAAGAGAAATTAATGACACGGTCAAATGCTTCCCCCTGCCTGGTTTCGGTCAAATGCTTCCCCCTGCCTGGTTTCTGACTCAAAGAGGTCCTAGTTGAGGACAAAATTTCTTTCTTTAATATATTTCCCATTTATTTCTTCCACAGGTGTAACTGAACAATCCTTTTTATAAGCCCAATCTCTAAACTCTCCAGCCCCAATATCATTGATAGAAGATTCAACCTAGACATTTCTGAAAAATAACCTCTTACCTTTTATTGGTGAACTAGCAAAATACCCGCGCTTCGCAGCGGAGAAGTAGATAGATAGATAGATAGAAGTGTGTTAAAGAGGTTATGTAAACATATATATATATACATAAACATATATACATATATATATACATATCTACATATACACATATCTACATATACATATACAGTAATCCCTCGCTATATCGCACTTCGCCTTTCGCGGCTTCACTCCATCGCGGTATTTATATGTAAGCATATTTTAAATATATATCGTGGATTTTTTGCTGGTTCGCGGATTTCTGCGGACAATGGGTCTTTTTAATTTCTGGTACATGCTTCCTCAGTTGGTTTGCCCAGTTGATTTCATACAAGGGACGCTATTGGCAGATGGCTGAGAAGCTACCCAACTTACTTTTCTCTCTCTATCTCTTGCGCTGACTTTCTCTGATCCTGACGTAGGGGATTGAGCAGGGGGCTGTTCACACACCTAGACTATACGGATGCTCATCTAAAAATGCTGAAAGATTATCTTCACGTTGCTACCTTCTGTGCAGCTGCTTCCTGAAGCGACATGCTGCACGGTGCTTCGCATACTTAAAAGCTCGAAGGGGCACGTATTGATTTTTGATTGAAAAACAAACTCTGTCTCTCTCTCTCTCTCTCTCTTCTCTTTCTCTGCTCCTGATGGAGGGGGTGTGAGCTGCTGCCTTCAACAACTTTGTGCCGCGGTGCTTCGCATACTTAAAAGCTAAACAGCCCTATTAATTTGTTTGCTTTCCTATCTCTTTCTGACAGGCTTTGCTCCTGACGCGCACTCCTTTGAAGAGGAAGATATGTTTGCATTCTTTTAATTGTGAGACGGAACTATCATCTCTGTCTTGTCAAGGAGCACAGTTTAAACTTTTGAAAAAGAGACAAATGTTTGTTTGCAGTGTTTGAATAACGTTCCTGTCTCTCTACAACCTCCTGTGTTTTCTGCGCAAATCTGTGACCCAAGGCATGACAATATAAAAATAACCATATAAACATATGGTTTCTACTTCGCGGATTTTCTTATTTCGCGGGTGGCTCTGGAACGCAACCCCCGCGATGGAGGAGGGATTACTGTATATACATATACACATACACATATACATATATATATATACATATACAAATTTACATATCTACATATATATATACATATAAATACAGACATACATATATACATACATACATACATTCACATATATATATATATATATATATATATATATATATATATATATATATATATATATCCATCCATCCATTTTCCAACCCCGCTGAATCCGAACACAGGGTCACGGGGGTCTGCTGGAGCCAATCCCAAGCCAACACAGGGCACAAGGCAGGAACCAATCCTGGGCAGGGTGCCAACCCCACCACAGGACACACACAAACACACCCACACACCAAGCACACACTAGGGCCAATTTAGAATCGCCAATCCACCTAACCTGTATGTCTTTGGACTGTGGGAGGAAACCGGAGCGCCCGGAGGAAACCCACGCAGACACGGGGAGAAACATGCAAACTCCACGCAGGGAGGACCCGGGAAGCGAACCCGGGTCCCCAGATCTCCCAACTGCGAGGGCAGCAGCGCTACCCACTGCGCCACCGTGCCGCCCTATATATATATATATATATATATATATATATATATATATATATATATATATATATATATATATATATATATATATATATATATATATATATATATATATATATATATATATATATATATATATATATATATATATATATATATACACACATCTACTTATTGGCTCCTGTATTTAGGATATAGCAGGTTGGATAATGGATGGATGGACATTTGTATGCATAGCCCTATTTGCCCGTTTTCGCTTTTTTTCTTTCTTCAGTAATATTTCAGCAAACCCGGAGCTTGTCAGTTCAAATCCTGGTACTGACACCACTGTGTGACCCTGAGGAAGTCACTTCACCTGCCTGTGCTGCAAAAAACAAAAGTAATGTAACAAATTGTACCTCAGATGTTGCAAGTTGCTGGAATAAAGGCATAAGTAAAATAGATAAATATGTATTGTACACATGGGAAGTATTAATTTATTTTCAGTCAAGTCATCTGCAGCAAACCTTTATAAATGAGGGTTTCTCCTTTTTAGATAGTGCAAACTGTTTCTTCTTCATTGAGGTTTTCTCTTGGAGAGCTTTTATCATTTCATTGAAAATTAAAGCAACAGCTGCCAAAATATGTAGCTTTCTTATTAATTTTTCAACATTGAGTAAAATAACTTTATAAAGTAACATAAAAGGTTTAAATACTGGTTATCCTTTTACACTAAAATATTACTAAAGAGATACAAAAAAAGTAAAAATGCATATGTTCTTTTTCTTTAAGGAGATTTAATATTACTGAAGAAAGAAAAAAAAACTAAAACAGCCAAATGGGGCTATGCATACAAACTTAAAAGGTTTAAATAAAACAGAAATATACACTTTTATTTTTACTTGCTTAACTTGTGGAGGGTGTATCCTGTAGCAAAGCCCTAACTTTTTTTTGTGAAAGCCCGTTTTCAGTCAATAAGTCTTAAAAACAGGTGTAAAGATATTGACAATAAGCTACGCAAACCCACCAAGACATGGAATCGTTTAAATCAAGTATCATTACATCTTCCTTTCTTAAAGAGAAGTAAGGCAGTACTTATAAGCTTACATATATATATTATATATATATATATATATAGACATACATACATATATATATATCTATATCTATATATATCTATATCTATATATGTATATCTATATATATCTATATCTCTATATACATCTATATATATATATATATATATATATATCTATATATACATAAATATATATATATATATATATATATATATATATATATATATATATATATATATATATATATATATATATATATATATATCTATATCTAAATCCCCGCGAAGTACTGCTTTTAAATTTTTATTAAGAAGAAAAGCTTTTTAAATTGAGGGAAAATATCCCAATAGCAATTTGTTAAGGATCTGTTTTTTGTGAAGCAGCCTTAACACAGCTTTTCCGCTGTTTTATAAACGAACACCATATAAGGTCTTCCTTTTTCCTTGCTTCGCCAAGGAAGGAGCCTTTTTATTAAATCCAAGGGTTCTTCTCTTTTTTTTTTTGTTTGTTTATTACAATTGTTATAGTTCTGTTTGTATACGACGTTGTCAGTTCAGCACTTAGGTTGTAATATGACCAAGCTGTGCAAGCTTACTGTTAAGAATGCAACGTATAGTTGTACATGAGAAAAGCAATCTTGCCTCAAATCAATGGCAACCTTTTGTAGGTCTATGAACTTAATTTAAAGTTTAGGTTTACACGGTGCTTTCTTTCTGAAGTACTTGCACTCATGAATATGTCTGTATGCGTCAGTCGCTCAAATCCCCGCGCTTCGCACCGGCGAAGTACTGCTTTTTAAATTTTTATTAAGAAGAAAAGAAACCTTTTAAAATTGAGGGAAAATATACCAATAACAGTTTGTTAAGGATCTGTTTTTTTGTGAAGCTTCCTTCACTCGAGTGATCACTTCGAGCTGACTTGCTGGCCTAACCATAAGCGTTACCTGGTAGGTAACCACCCCATACAATCAGATTGTGAATCAGACTACGAATGCCGTGAATGTAATTACCCCGATCTACATGCTGTCAAAATAAACGAACCACACTCCATGGCGCAATTTTAGGGGCTTCGCCTCTAGCGCTGACGTCCGAGGTTCGATTCCCGTAAGGGAGTGAAGTGAGTGGGTAGTTACCTACCAGGTAACGCTTATGGTTGGCCAGCAAGTCAGGTAACATCAACCACGGTGCCTTCAGTTGTGAGAAGCAGATCATACAATGGATGAAAATAGTTTACTGTCAAATAATGCAAAGAGTACGCGACACGTCTTTCCCCCTTATTCTTGGCTCATCAGGCGTACACACTCACTGCACTCGCTTACGGCAATCGAACCTTGGATGTCAGCGCTAGAGGGGCTTCGCAGCGGTGAAGTATTGCTTTTAAATTTTAATTAGAAGAAAAGAAAACCTTTTAAATTAAGTCTTAAAAAGAGGTGTAAAGATATTGACAAATAAGCTACACAACCCACCAAGACATGCAATCGTTTAAATCAAGGCGCGAGTCGAAAAACACCATCCCCATAATATTAGTTAACGATTAACACATTTCTATATGTATTGTAAGCATACAATACAACTGATAATATATTGCGCTTATTTATCTGGTGTTCTGACATTTTTGCGCGTTTAACGGCTAAAATCTAACGTGGTTTGTGCCCTTCAGAATGAAAAGAGTTTGCATTTACCTTTTTAATAAAAGGTGAGCTTTTTAAGCCTGAGAAATCAACCCCGTAAATGCACACGTTTAATTTGCACATGTGTTAATATGTATGCTTACACAGTACTAAAAGACACTCAACAATTACACAGTATTAAAAGACACTCAACAATTTAACTTCATTTACCTTCATTCCCGCGGTTTGACTTGTGCTGTAAATCTTCTTCCTCGTTTTTCAGTTCACGTGATTACGTAGGAGGCGTAATACGTGATGACGCAATACGTGACTCCGCCTCCTCCATTTGAGTATATGGACAAAAAACAGGTTCAGTTATGACCATTACGCGTAGAAATTTCGAAATGAAACCTGCCTCTAACTTTTGTAAGTAAGCTGTAAGGAATGAGCCTTGCCAAATTTCAGCCTTCTACCTACACGGGAAGTTGGAGAATTAGTGATGAGTGAGTCAGTTAAACAGGTTCCAGTTATGACCATTACGTGTACAATTTCGAAATGAAACCTGCCTACTTTTGTAAGTAAGCTGTAAGGAATGAGCTTGCAAATTTCAGCCTTCTACCTACATGGGAAGTTGGAGAATTAGTGATGAGTGAGTGAGTCAGTCAGTCAGTCAGTCAGTCAGTCAGTCAGTCAGTCAGTGAGTCAGTCAGTCAGTGAGGGCTTTGCCTTTTATTAGTATAGATGAATGCAGTTGACTTGTTGGTGCTCTTAAATGAATGATAGTGTGATCTGCTACGCAGAATCCATCATTAACGCCATGCTTTGTTTGCTTCCTGTAACCCCTCTGAATGCTTCCCTATTTTATTCAGCAGTAGACGCATTTTCCTTTATCTCAGATGTATTCACTCAGTATATTTTTATGACAGTTTCAACTAAAGTATGCATATCTGATGGCGTCAGTTACACATTTAAATTATGGGCTTTTGTAATGTTTTAACTCAAGGGCCCTTAAGATCTTCATTTTACTGGCC
Source organism: Erpetoichthys calabaricus (assembly GCF_900747795.2). Classification (NCBI taxonomy): domain Eukaryota; kingdom Metazoa; phylum Chordata; class Cladistia; order Polypteriformes; family Polypteridae; genus Erpetoichthys; species Erpetoichthys calabaricus. The sequence continues at coordinate 124,545,541 of NC_041404.2, read as the reverse complement.
TTTATTATTATTCAGGATTGACTTTTTGTCTTGCTTTCCCTTGCTTCTGTGCTCAATCCTGACTCTTTTGTAACTTATCCAAGGATTTAGTTTTGGCAATAGGATGCCAGCAAAAAAAAAAAAAACAGCCACGGGGATGTTTAGGGGTCTACTAGTTTGGTAGGCAACAGTCTAGCAGTTTGGAGGTTGGTTGGATTTGGGGTGAGTCTTCTTGGGCAGGCTCATTAGGTTATGACTCTGCCTTTTATGGTTTCCTTTTAGGAGGCCTCCACCCATTTTCTTATATTTAAGGACCTCATGACGACATCCATCTTCAACAGCACTGTGTGTAGACAGACCAGTTACCAATCAGGTTATGGATTTCTTGTTAGGACTGCTGAGAAGTCAAGGTGTTACACTGAGGAGCCAGGGCAAATATAGCGCCAGGTCCTTCACTAGCCCACTCAAAACTGAATTTACCTCTCCTTAGTTCATGGCATTTGTAAAACTCTTCTGTTTCACTCAGGCCTGCCACAGGAGAAGTACAGCTATGGCCAGCAGAGCATAGGACTGAGGACATGCCACAACACCACCACCCTACTTCCCAGTAATCTTTCTTTCAGTCCTTCACGGTGCACTAGATCATAACAAATAAATTAATGCAATGACAGAGAAGTAAATTACGGTATCTTCATAATTAATTCACTCCCTTGTACTATGAAAAATATAAATATTGGAAAGCTTAAGTTTCCAGCAACTTACACTGAAGTCTCTTTCCACCTTACAGTGACTCGACAAAATAAAGCAGCAGGGGGTACTTCATAAAGAACAGTTAGTGCTAATCACATCACTCCAGTTCTTAAATCTATTCACTGTCTAGGTGCTGGATTTAGAAGTGACTTTAAAATCCATTTCATGACTTATAAAGCTTTCATGTTTCCCTTCCATTTTACTCTCCTAATCCATACACAAAAAGGCACACCAAGACAGATGGTTTCTTATTAATTCTTAGGATAAAATATAGTACCTTTGGGCTGCACTATCTCTAGAAAAAGAGCTCTAATATTTGAAATATCCAGCTGTGAGTTGGCACTGAGTATAACTTGGAACAAAGCAATTTACCACCACATAGTAAGTAATTGTGCCGGTACATTATAGGTTAACTAAGAGGGCCTGGGTGGTCAGGAAGCTCAGCCTTACCAGATTAACTCTGCCAATCCTCTGGTTCACTTTTTCCCAAATTTCACATCATACTGGGGCTTTTGTACTCTTTAGCTCTTGCCACCTGACCTTAAACATATTTAGATTATAACATATGTTTTGATTTTATTTCTCTTGCTTCACTTATAGCCTTTCTGCTGCTCTTGTATGCAGATGTTAATGCAGCATTGTAGACTCACCTACTGTGAAGTATGTACTGTAATATATATTTTACACTGACTGAAAAATTTGTTTTGTTTTTTAGTTTAAAATAAAAGCTTCAACTTTATTACCAAAAAACAGAGTTGCTAGAAATTAAACTTTCATCACATGCATAACAATGTAACTACAATTAAACAACATAATATACAGTGTAGCCCAAAAAGTATTTGTACAACGTAAAAAAAATGGTCAAAAAATAGAATTAAAATTGAGATTTATTGAAGAGCACACTTTTAAAACTTTCTAAAAGTTTACAAATATTTGTGTGTTATGTAAAGAAATAAGAAAAACTTTTATTTAAAACATATTCTGGAAGTGTTTTCAAATTATGTAATTTATTGCCTTTATTTATTATTTATTTATTATTTATAATTGCCAATTATTGTACACCTGGCCCTTCATAGAGTTGGATGAATCAGCCACAATGGGATGAGCTCCAGTGACAACTATGATCACTTAACACAACACATGACAGCAGGTGTTCAAATAGGCAGGTTAATTGTGGTACCATTACTATCTACCAGTAGCCCTTGGTGGTCATTCTTCACACAAGCATTTGTAGGGTTAGTTGGGTTTTCCAAACTGCTGAAATACCCAATGCATGAGGGGAAGAGTCATAAAAATTGACAAAGTCTTCTCTTTGAAAAAATTTGCCAGCAGACTTGATATGAGGCACACTACCGGGTAGTACATCCATCCATCCATTTTCATCCATTTTCCAACCCGCTGAATCCGAACACAGGGTCATGGGGGTCTGCCTGGAGCCCCAATCATCCCAGCCAACACAGGGCACAAGGCAGGAACCAATCCCAGGCAGGGTGCCAACCAACCGCAGAGCCGGTAGTACATCATTCAGAAATTCAAGAAGATCTGAAATCATTCAAGAAGAGAAATCATTAATCTGGAGGAAACAGGGATAAAGAGAAAAAACCAATTCAAGGACAGACAGGTACATCAAAGAGCTTGCTATGAAAAATCAAAAGTTGGCTGCTCCACAAATTTGATAGCAAGTCAAGCAGGCTACTGGATTCAGGGTTTGCACACAAAACAATAAAAATTAGGCTGAATGAAGGTGGGCTGCATGGAAGTGTTACTCGTAAGAAGCTATTTATAAGTAAAAACAAACAAACAATTTCAGTTTTGTCAAAGAACCATGGTGACAAGCATTTCTGCTTCCGAAAATCAATTTTATGGTCTGATGAATCCAAATTCAACATGTTTGGATCAGATGGTCAACAGAGAGTGTGGCACAACTCGAAGGAGTAAAGTTCCCAGTGCCTAAATCCAGCTGTCAAGCAATGGTGGTAGGATGTGTTGGTTTGGGGTTCCATAGCAGCTTCCAGTGTCAGCAATTTGCATTTTATTGAAGGCATCATGAATTCCCATCTGCCTGCCAAACTAATTAGGCATCGCTTACATTTTCCAGCAAGATAACAACCCAAGCACACTGCAAAGTGTGTGAAAGCCTTCCTCACCAAAAAAAAAAAAGGTGAACGTGCTTGAGTGGTCCCCACAAAGTTTAGATCTCAATCATATTGAGCAGCTCAAGGCTGAGATGAAAAGGAAATGCCCAGCAGATGCACCAAGCAACAAACAGAATTTGAAAGACATGCTCCAGCACACATGGGAGAGCCTTGACCTAGCCATTTGCAACACCCTTGTTGAAAGCATGCCCAGGAGGCTGCATGCTGTTATTGCTGTCAAAAGAGGGGCCTACCAAATACTGAGCGGAGACTTTTGGAAAACTCCAATGATTGTATGATTGAAAATAATTGTATGAAGGCAATAAAATACATAATTTGAAAGCACTACCAGAATATGTTTTGCATAAAAGTTCTTCTTGTTTCTTTACATAACACACAAGTAATTGTAACTTTTCAGACAGTTTTTAAAGTTTGTTCTTGAATAGCCTCAATTTCACTTCCATTCTTGACCATTTTTTCTTCTTCTTCTTTCGGCTGCTCCTGTTATGGGTTGCCACAGTGGATCATCTTCTTCCATATCTTTCTGTCCTCTGCATCTTGTTCTGTTACACCTATCACATGCATGTCCTCTCTCACCACATCCATAAACCTTCTCTGAGGCCTTCCTCTTTTTCCTCTTACCTGCCAGCTCTATCCTTAACATCCTTTTCCCAATATACCCAGCATTTCTCCTCTGCACATGTCCAAACCAACGCAATCTCGCCTTTCTGACTTTGTCTCTCCAACCATTCAACCTGAGCTTGACCCTCTAATGAACTCATTTCTAATCCTGTCCATCCTCGTAACACCCAGTGCAAATCTTAGCATCTTTAACCTCTGCCACCTCCAGTTCTGTCTCCTGCTTTCTGGTCAGTGCCACCGTCTCCAACCCATATAACATAGCTGGTCTCACTACAGTCCTGTAGACCTTCCTTTTACTCTTGCTGATACCCGTCTGTCACAAATTACTCCTGACACTCTCTCCATCCACTCCACCCTGCCTGCACTCTCTTTTTCACCTCTCTTCCACAATCCCTTTTACCTCTGTACTGTTGATACCAAGTTTTTAAACTCATCCACCTTCGCCAACTCTACTCCTTGCATCTTCACCATTCCACTGACCCTCCCTCTCATTTACACACCATGTATTCTGTCTTGTTCCTACTGACCTTCATTCCTCTCCTCTCTAGAGCATATCTCCACCTCTCCAGGGTCTCCTCAACCTGCTCCCCTATTATCGCTAACAGATCACAATGTCATCAGCAAACATCATTGTCCACGGGGACTAAACATTTTTGGCTGCACTGTATAATACAGTACAGTACATTCACGTACACCACTGTTTTTCAACCAGTGTGCCTTGGTGAAGTGGTGCACTATGAGAGCTACCCAGGTATGCAATGGAAATAATAGTTTAGTGCACCCTGGGTCTGAATCTGAAAGGGGCAACCTCCTTGGGTGGGTCGTGACCTGTCTGAGGAGGACAGGTCCTACCTGGAGAAGCTGGCATAAAAGCAGCTCCATGTTTGCTATGTTGCAGACATAGCACTTAGAGCACCTTCTGACAATATCCAGGCTGCTAGAGCTCATTGCCCTGTGTGTGTGGTCACAGCGAGCCTTACAGCACTTGTGGATAGCGGGCATACAGTTGCCTCTGAGGCAGAGAGGGGCAGGCAAAGGATGAAGCAGCTTGGAGACGTCACCAAAGTGCTCACTAAGTGTCATCATGTCTGCGAGTGCCTGTTCTCAGAGCTCCTTTTTTACCAACTTCTCTAGTTGACCCTGCTCTTCGGGCAAGTGAGCACATATCTATATGTATAATTCACACTAAGCCGCCGACAAGTAGCCACCCATGGAAAAGAACGCCAAGGAAGGGGCGTGGATTCACTAAACTGCCAACAAGTAAGACGCCAATGGCGCAAGCAGGAAGGAGCCACGCCCACCAAGTCTTAGACCATTGGATACGACAAAAGCTCGCAGAGCCCACGGCCCCACCAACTCGGACGCAACGCCTCAAGAAATATGTCGTCATTCTTCTGTTTGTCTGTGCCACAGTCCACTTGCAGCTCTGAGCTACATGACTTTTCATTAGTCAACCTCAGTGGAACCTTGGTTCACACACAGGCAGCGCCAGAGAGAGACAGAGGCACACACACAGGCAGCGCGCGGCGAGAGAGAGCCACGCACACAGGCAGCGCCAGAGAGAGACAGAGGCACACACACAGGCAGCGCGAGAGAGAGAGCCGCGCACACACACAGGCAGCGCCAAGAGAGACAGAGGCACACAACAGGCAGCACGAGAGAGAGAGCCACGCAATCCTTTAAAACTGAGGTTAAAACACAATGAAGGAAGCAGTCTTTAAAAACCAATAAGCCCTGTGCCTCTTTTTCATTAGCGTCTCACCTGCTTCACCAATGCAGGCCCTGCAAAGTCGAGACGCTCTCTCAACAGCTGACCTTCTCTGTGTCTGACTCCACTACTGTTAGTCGCCTGATTAAAAATGGCCTTTTGAAGGGGAGCTATGGACCTGCTATACCACAGGAACACATTGCCTTCAAGCCTGCTCTCGCTCACTCTAACGTACCGGCTTTCTCTCTCCTCACTCGCTCGCACACTGCACAGGGGAGAAATGCCCGCAGCACGACTGCACCCGGAAATCGTTTCAGCCACACTTCCACGCCCCGTGCTACGCTGTGAGTGCGATGATTATTTATTTACAAATGGCCTTTTGAAAGGGAGCTGTGGACCTGCTATACCACAGGATCACCTGTGACATTGCCTTCACATTGTTTTCCTTTTATTTATGATCCAGTCGAGCAGATCAGACACCCAGGCAAACAACACTGAATAATCAATAGCTGCAACCACTTTGCCCACCCCAACTTCTCACCTAAGGCGGTTTCGTCTGTGTTCAGCAGTGTTCCACAAACTCGGTCCTGGTGAACCCTGTGGATGCAGGGTTTTGTTCCAACCAGATTCCTAATCATTAATGCCGGTGAAACTCATCCGGGATAAGTCGGTTTTTCAAAAGCAGCCGTGTAGCAGATTAGTCTAGCAGACTAGCTGGATGTAATAATCCGAAATTAATGCGTGCCCTCGCGCTGAGTGAAAAGCCAATGTATATTGAGTCTAAAAAACATGATCAGCAAGTCTTTGATAGGCTGCAACAAAATGATTGAAAGAACGGGCGCATTTTTTTACACAAGCTGGGTGGGTAGGTGTTAGTTAGTTAATTAGTTACTCGAAGGATTTCAAGATTTAATATGCACAAGCGGTAACACTGTAAAAGCAGCCCAAACCAGAAAAGATGGCTGGCAAAAAGTGGCTGACAAATTAAACGCGTGTGCATTGTACTTACTGAAAGCAGTGTTACGGATTTTGCAATTTTTTTCCCTCTGCTTAAAAAACATTAAAAAAGCGGCGTGATTGTACACACACCCCAAGCCCCAATCCCCCTGTTGGTACTACCTTGGTCGGGTGACTTGGTGGATTAAATGTAGAAAAGCAGCCAAAACCGCAAACAACAATGAAAAGTCTACGTGACTCACACATGCATGTGGACTGTGCAAAGAGGAAACTGACTCAGGTGACGAGTTGGGGGTGGGCACATGAAATGTTACTTTTCTTGGTGATTTATTACATTACCGATTTTTCAAATGTTAATTTTCTCCCTGTGCTTAAAAATCATTAAAAAAGCGGCCTGATTATGCGGCGTATGGTACGCCGCGGGTTGGCTAGTGTGAAATATAATTTGTTTGTGGTTAGTAAGATAGTGGTGTGCCTTGGGATGATATTGGTTACCAAAAGTACAGAAGAAAAGGATGGGAAACACTAAACTACACCAATAGTCACACTTACTAGTCTAACTCACATGAGTCTTTAAGAATTTAGGAGGAAAATCCATGCAAACATGGGGAAAATATGAAAGAAAGAATGCACACACACAGAGAAATTGTGAGCAGACTGGAATTCAAGCTTTTCTGCACACTCGTCTTAGTTTGTACTTAATTCTTTTGCTCTTAATCACTGACTACCTAACAATGAAATTCAAAAATGAAGGCAAACAGTGAGTAAGCAGCTAATTTTGTACCATTTGCAGCTATGTGCACAAAGTGGTTATGTTAATAAAATATTTATAAAGAGATAAGCTTGCAGCTGGGATTATAATCCACTCTGGGTTTGCAGCTTTTTAATTGAATTCAACAAAAAAGTAAAATATACTGCAAGGAATATTTATATATGTGAAGCCTGGCAGAATAAAAGCATGAAATGAGCCTTCATCTTAAAAGGCACTTCTCACGAACAGAAAGAAAAGGAATGAAAGGCCTGCAGCCCTCCACTACCAGTGTTGCCTTCAGATAAATAGCATTCTGTGAATCTTAGAGCACTGATGTAAATGACTTTTCAGTATTATGTGGGTTGTGTGATCTCATACTAGCATGATTTTGTGGATAAAAACTGCAATCCAAAAAATTTTGGGAGTGAGTGGGTGGAAACTAAAGAATAAATGAGTACTGTAGTGTTCCTTATCACCAGTTTAATTTGTCACTACATTTACCAAACTGTTACTATTTAATAGATATCTGTTAATATAAAAAATCAGCACTGGCTATAAGCAGAGTTGGGTCATTAGGACTAACTGGTCTAAAATAAGCCCCAGCAGTGAAACATAAAATGCCAAATACAACTCTGGCAGCAAGTATTGTGTTAAATGGTATCTATGAGGATGAGAGCCATCCAGGTGACAGTAAAGAGAATGCGCCTCATCCATCGCTGTAGAAATGGACTCCCTAGGGGTTTTTTTTTTCATCAGTTGCCACACAAACACTTCAGCCCTGAGCAGGGAGAAGTGCAGGATAATGACAGAGACTGACATCTTTTTGTCTTATGAGCCGCTCTGCTTTTAAAATAGCATTCTGTTTCAGGAGAACAATTTGAACAGGAATCCAAGGACGTTGCAGAAATCCACCTGAAAAGGTCACCGATTGGCCAGACCTCGGCTTCCTCCTGCATTAGCATTGCAAGCACGCACATCTCTCTGCGTTGGCACGGCTGCTACAATGTGACCCAACTGCAGGCCAACTTAACACAGCTGCTTCACAAAGCTGCCTAATTAACACTTAGCTGGTTTTATAAAATCACCAAGTAATGACTTAGAGATGACTGAAATCCTGAATAGGCATCATGCTAAGATAATAAGCTTGTGGCTCTGATCAAGCATCATTGTTATTTCTCTTTCTTTACAAGCAAGCAGAGATCTGAGAGCAAGATTTTCTTTACTTTATGGGTGTAATGTAATTGTCTTACTGTAGATTCACCAGGGTAATGATTTAAAACACCACATCCTGGTCTTAGTTTAATTGCCAAGTTCAAACTGATAACTGTTGGATATACACATGAGTCAAACTGAATTTTATTTCTTTTTTTGGCAATTGCTTTTCTCCAAAGTGACTGACAAATCATTGGTTATTTCCCTAGTTCTATAACATAAGTAAATGGCGGGTTAAGAGACCTGCTCAAAGCAACACTGAGCAGTAAGGATTAACCCAGCTGACTATACATTAGTTAACTATAACCCCCAGCTTTTCTTATATTTTCTGGCCTGGAGCAAAAGTTCTCAAACTTGGACATCGAAGGTTGCATATTTTCACTCTACTTAATTTACTCTTTTAATGGACTTCTTCAAATAAGCTTTTCCTGGTTTTTGGACAGCATAGTAACAAAGTGTTAGTGTTTTAGGAGACAGAATATTAATCTCGGAACTGGTTGCTATCAGTGTGAGGTCTGCAGTTCTCACAAGTGTGTTTTTCCCTGGTCCACGGGTGGTACGTTAAAGTTTGAGTCTAGACTGTCTCTGTACGCATGAGTGTGAAGTTTGGTGTGTAAGTATGTCCTGCGATGAACTGGCACATCCTCCATGTGTTACGTTTCAGCCAGGGTTTGATTCCTGGCTTAAGTATTGTTTTCTTTTGTTTGCCATCACATCATCACAGGTGGATGCTGTACATTGGTGGTGGCTAAAGTGACTCCCCCTGTCTCTAGATAAGTGCTTCTTATTCTTCTCTTCTATTGTTTCTGAATTAATGGATTTCTGTTGTTTTCATATTATTATTTTACATTTGTTTTTGTTGATTTTGTAACTTTTGTATTTAATATTGTTTTGTCTAAATATGATTTAATTTTTATGTATCATATATATATATATATATATATATATATATATATATAATATATATATATATATATATTGTCACACATGCGTGGTTAGGGGACAGCCAGAAGAACCAACAGAGCGCGAGAACTTACTGGACGGGGATATAAGACAGCGTACTAATGCTTCTCTCCTTTTTTTATCAGAAAGACCAATGACCAGATGAATCCCGACACATGAAGTCTCTGCTAAAACATGATCCCGTCCTAGGAAGAACTTCTGCATTCCACCCATCCCCACGTGATGACTTCAACTCGGTCGCCTTCTGATGACATTATCTTTGTCACATCCCATTCACGTCATCTCCTCCTTGCACCAATTTCCTGTCCATCTGCCATAAATCCATCTGCCTTTCCAGCATCATGATCGAATGTATATGCCCACTCTAACTGTGCTGTATAAAAAGAACAAGCAATTTGGTTCATCAGCAGTATATGGGGATGGTTCCCCAACCCTTGATCTGTCTCTCTGGTCGCTTTTTCACAATATATACAGTATATGTTTCTTGGTTATTGCTCTTGTGTATTGCAGGTGGTATGACAAGAGGTGGGTCCACCATTATGTTACTGATGGAGGACTGTCCTCATCCTATTTATTCTGGCTGAGGGCAGAGTTTCGGGAAAGAGTCATTAAACCTCAATTAGTAGACTCTTTATTGTAAGTATTGTTTAGATTTCTACTTTCTGATTATTTTTGACTTAATTTTCATCCATCACTGTTCTGGGAGAGGAGGATGAATTAGAGGCTAAATATAAATACCTAGGGACGATCTTAGATGATAATCTTAATTGGAATTTTAATACAGAACACCTACTCTAAATCAGTGTTTCTCAACCACTGGGTCCTAAAATGGGTTGTGGGCTCCTGTCCATGGGTTGTGAGCAGCTCTTCTTAGTAATGGTAGTGAGTCGAAGTGGGTTGTGGCCGATTGCCTAAGCGATCAGCATTACTGTGCAATATATTTCTACTTCCACATTATGACTTGCTCAATTCACCAAGTGGGACCACCTCTCCCCGCTCTGCTGATTGTCTGTGACAAAATGGGTCGTGACACTTAAGAATTTCGGAAACATTGCTGTAAATGCAATCCACGCTTTAAGTAGACAAGGACCTCATCTATGTTATCCTTTTATTGCAGTGTGATCATGTCTGTCATCACTTTCAGCTTCATTGCCTGGTTTAGTGTTCTCACAAATCAAAATTGAGAAAGCTCCAGCAGATTAACAAACATGCAGCAATAGTTATTAGGGCTCACATAGCTGATTTGGTAAGTGTGTTAGTGGGTAATGTTGAAAAAACTGGAAGTCATCCCAACTAATGACAGACACCCATTGCAAGCAGAACTTAACTGCAGTGAATCAGGGAAACTGGTTGCTTTAAAGTCCCACACAAATCACTCCAGAAATTATTCTTCTTCCAGTGCCATATGTATTTTTAATAAGGAACATCGGAGATAGTAAAATCTTCCGGAAGTGTAGAGTTTTTCATAGGCACTGTGTAACTATTTTAAGCAAACATGTACTATCACACTGCTGCAAGTAGTTAACAAATAATTTGTTTTCAAATGATGTAAATACTAGGGGAGAGTATCAAAAGTTTGTTCACATGATTTCTTTAGGAAATCCTATTCAGATATCCACAAAAAGTTTCTGAAATTTTCAGGTGTGTAGGTCATCATGGAGACAATGTTCTACTGCATTTTCATTGTGGTTTATTGGTGGCAGAAAGCTTCAAAAAAGCTGGAAGTTCATCCTGGCAACCAACCACCAACTCAAAGACCTGCCCAGAAGTAGTTTGCCCATTTTTAGACATCTACACAAAGAAAAGTTTGGCAAAAGTGTTCTATAATCTCAAGAGAGGTCATCCCAAGTACAAGCTGAGTGACTGGTTCCTTCACCACAACAATGTTCCTGCGCATCAAACCCCCAAGACCATCCACTTCATTGGTACCTCTGGGATCAACACTTTTGGATGCCCCACCCTGCTTACCTGACGTGACCCCTTGTGAGTTCTGGCACATCCTGAAAATCAAAGCCAACCTGTAAGGAAAGTACTATGAGAATTGAGAAGACATGATCAAGGCTCGAATGAAAAGCTGGCAAAGTTGAAAAAAGACAATTTTTGGGTTGTTTTGAAAAATGGATGCACAGATTGCAAAAGTGCTTTGAGATCAGAGGCACTTATTTGGAGAAGTAGGAAATTAATAGGGTTTCTGAGTACTAGGGTGCTGTACCGTGTTAGCCATTATGAATGTAGTGAAAAGTCAAGCAAAATGACACCTTTTATTGGCTATTAAAGTTAGCCAATAAAAGGTGTCATTTTGCTTGACTTTTCACTAGGGTTTCAGAGGAAAACAAATGCTGGGGTTATCTCTTTCCTAATAAAGGAATGGACTCTTGGAACTCTCCTTGTATCTTGAACTTCTGTGTAAATTTTTAACTTGTCTTGTGTTTTATTTTTTTATGCTACAGGATACAACTGAGAAGGCAAATTTCACATTTTCTTGTGTAAATATGACTAAATGAAAACCTTGAACCTTTATTCTGCCTTTTGAACTGGACTTGTTTGTCTTGGGTCAGTTATTCAGGCAAATCCTTTTTTATTCCTTTGTGCTTTCTTTTACCCTTCCTTGCCAATTTTTTGTTCTTCTGTTTCTTTATTTGATACGTCTGTCATAATACTGGAGAATTCTCAAGCACAAAGTTCCAAAACCTTCCAAAAATGCCCACTAGAGGGCTACCCCAGCTAGTAATGATGGCAAACATAGGATCTTCAGAAAATAAAAGATTTGTTCTTTAACAAATGCTCTGTAATAACATATGCTCTGTGGAGCACAAAAAGGCAAAAATGAGTAGCCAGCAAAGGCAATCCAAGGTAAATAAAGTCCAAATGTAAAATCCAAAGAGAGGTCAAAAACAGAGCAAAAAAGGTCAAAAAGCCATTAAATCACAAAACACGAGAACAGAAGCAATCACAACACTCACCAACTCCCAAACTGCAAGGGACTGTGAGTTGCCCCCACCTTTATACAGTATAACCTCCAACAAAACGCAAGGAACATAACATATACTTCAAAAATAAAGCAAATAGTTAACATAAATAAATGACTCAAAATGAACAAAAATGACATAAAACAAAGATCTGAACCCCAGCCAGGGGAGTAACTCAGGCTGAAATATAACAAAATGAGTGAAATTTAGGAACACTGCTTCATGTTTGTCTAACAGCCCAGTGGTTTACGGTCATCCTCTCTCCTGAAGATGATTGTTTTGTTTTTCTGTGGTTTTTGTACTTTAAAAACATGAGCCCCGTCTGAGCTTGGCTACCTGGGGGTGAGCTTGTTTCTTAGGCTCAGACCAAGTCGATTCCTTGTCTGGATTTTGTTCTTTTAAGGCCAGCTCACCTTTTCTGTCATTTATGTGCTGTGGCATCTGGTTACTGTTATTTCCCAAGTGTCTGCCTTTCACTCAGGTCCAGAACTCCCTGACAAGATTTCCTCATTTTGTACACAAATTTTTATAGTAGTCATGAGTTATACACACCTAAAATGGATGTTTTATTTAGCTTGCTTCGATTTCGTTTGAATGTTTCATTATCTGAGTCATAGCATACCTAACTAAACACACAAGAGAGGAATGGTGTCAAGAAAGCTGCTCCCCTCTCATTAGTCATCTTCCTCCCTGTGTCACAATCTGATACAATTAAAGGAGAAAATTCAACAAGTATGTAACAGAAAATGTTCGGATATATGGCATAAAAGACAAAATCTGAGTGGTTTCTTCCAAAAATAGATCACATACTGCAGAGTTTTTTCAAATGCTGAATGGACACAGAAACAAAACAACATTAATTAAGAGCAAAAAATGAAGTAGAATAAGAATTGGTGCTCACGCCCGCGTCATCAACAAGTATGTCTAAATTTGCTCAGCGTGATACCCCATCTAATTTGGTTCCTACTTTACGCCTGATAATGCTAAGATTCAGTTGTCTCGCCTGACCATAAATCTAAATAGGCAGGTTTGTAAATAGATGGATTGGTTGTCTGGTGTAGATCTGACAGAATACAGGATTAGCAATACAGATGGTATGATTTTGATGCAATGAGGTTCTGCTGTCAGCTATTGTGAAGAGTTTTGTTTTTTGTTTCCTAAATATTGTTTCTCAATTACATTTTACTGACTAGAAGATCCTATTAAGGTAAAAAACATTCAACGTGATTTGTGTTCATTTACAGACTTTATGTTAAAAATGATATTTTAATAAAGGTGTGTAAACATTTATTGTGAGCTGCATATACCAGTATAACTGTCTAGGTAGAATCTGCATGTGTTCACCCCATGTCTGTGCCCACCCCCCCAAACACCCCCCCCCCCCCCCCCACACCACCACCACACCATTTTATGTTGGTTTTTCACCGAACGCACATCGATAAAGGCATTTGTGGCAAGGTCAACTGACAATTGGAAATGTTTCCCCATATGAGTGAGTGTATGTTTGAGATGTTTTGGCACTGCATCACGGGATCATTTCTTTCAAGATAGGCTCTAACTCCTGTGTCCTTGGATGTTAAAATGGTTTGAATAATGGATGGACAGACATATTTTTCCCCTTGTAATTCTTAGCATTTGTTTTTATTAGGGTGGTGATAATTAATATTATGACAAAAAAGTATTTATTTATTTATAAGATTTAAGAATCAAGACTGTTGTACTTGCTACAGGTCATAAACTTGTATAGATAAAATCTTAGGAAAAGACTGGTTAAAAAAGCAGAAGCTAGCTGGGGAATACAGGTGGGCTAAGATGTAAGGCCATTAACAGGCTGGAAACAAGGTTAGCCTGGAGTTAAGGGATGAGATGTGTTCATGACCCTGTGGTGGGTTAAGGTTTTTAGAAATATAAGCCTGGGCTGGAATGGGGGTTGAATCTACCTGAGCTCAGTCATGCCTAGAAATGACTGGAACAAAGCAGGACGGGTACCCTTGCACTGTAATACACCATTGACATCTTAGGTACATCAAGAAAGCTATATGTTAAACCAGTGTAACAAAGAAATTGTCCTCTGCCATTTTCCATCCTGAGGAGACCATCTCTCATGGTGGCCTTATTCAGATAGGCTGTTCTGCTTTCCATTCCATCCAAGGGCAATGCCAGGCCACATCAGGAAAAAAATGAAAAAAGGTGGACCAGGGATGAATAAGACAAACAGCCACCTTGGTAGGCTGTTATTGTCGCAGAATATAATCCCAAATCAGGAAATCACGCAGAATCCAGAGCCTTCTAGTCCCAGTCACACTTCATTAAATGATAAAGCTATGCTTGGTCTGCAGAGAAAGCTGTGATTCCTGGGCATGGAGACATCTTCATACAAAACTTAACATAGATAAGCTAATTAGGACACTCCTGTTTATGCTAATGGCTTTTGTCTGGCAACCTCCTGTTAAGTCCACTTTTAGATTAGGTTATGCCCATCCATGCCCATTATTTATTATGCTAATGGACAACAACCTTTTGGTATTTTCCTCCTTTGTCTCCTGTCCTTTTTTTCAACCATGCCCCCTTATTGCTAATCATTTACCTATATTTTTAGGATGTTAACTCTATGGTAAAAAATTAATAAGTGCTTAATATAACAAGTGCTCAAAAGGTACATCAAAAGAATCATATAAAATCTTATATATTAATTCGCCAGTCTACTCAGTCAGTCACTCACTCACGTCTGTCAGAAGCCGAATGCGCAGTCGCCTTCTGCGCAGCTGCCTGAAAAACCTTACGAGACCGACATCGCGGCAGGCGGCGGATTTACGGCCGCAAAAATTCAAAGAGAAAGGTGACTTCGATTTAAAGCTCTAGAGGCCTGAAAGGCAATTTCGACTACAGCTCCTGGCCTAATTATGCATTCATTCAATACACCCATATCAGGTTTGTGGTGCTTACACTTACTACTATTGCACTCGTGGCCCGTTCATCTTACGTTGTCGAAACGGGCTCTTTGTCTAGTTATATCATATAAGTATGAAAATATATGTAATAAGTATAAAAAAATGCATATAAGTATATATAATAATTTATTTAAAGTTTCACATACCTCTGGTGTAATTTTCAGTCTTAAACCATTATCTCCAGTGCATATCATTATCATTATTAACCAGTGCTCATCTTAAAAGTACCTACTTCAGGATGGGGCAAGGTTCCTTACCTGGTTGGGAGGTCAGCCCATTGGAAGCTCAAAAGGAAAGATGGCAGGAAGATGCCGGTTTGGAACTGGGCGTGCTGGCTTTCCTGCAGGGGTCAGATCGAAGAACAATAGCCAGCAGGGAGACCAGTGTGACAGAAGAAAAAATGGGAGACAACTGGTCAGGCTACATGTTCCAATGATACTTTAGGTACAGCATCCTTGGGTGCGCTACCTGTATGGAAATCCCCATAGTATGCTGGGAAATTTAGTCCCATGGGGCAGCCTTGTTGGTTTCTGGAGGTGCCGCCAGAAAGGTGCTGTGAGGGTTTGTGATTACTACTTTCGGGGACTTCCCACTCAAACCAGAAGTGCTTCCATCAGGCTATGCCCTACTACCAGAAGTACTCCCAGGTCTAAGATAAAGGAAGCCACTCAACCTCATCCAGGCAAGTTCGAGTCGGGAGAGGAGCTGGGAAAACACGTGCCAGGGAGGAGTGGATGAAATAAGAGAGAGAGAAAGAAAGAGGAGAAGAGAAAATTTGTGAGGAACCAACTTTTAAGAACCTTGTCGTAAGGTATTTTAGGTAATAAGCATGTTTTATCTGAACCTGGACTTGTATTGTGTGGTTGTGTTTGGTCTTTGGGGTGCTGCAATGCCCTCCCTACTGGTCAAAAAGTCAAATATATGCTTAGCTTATTTTTCCATATTATCAGGTTGTATTATTTTAACCCACACATTTGTACTCTGCTTATATTTTGGGCATATTATCTATAATGCATGATGAATAAATCTGTAGCCTTTTCTCCTGCCTATTCTGATATTCTAGTGGTGGCTCTGAGGCTAAGGATCTGTGCTAGCATCCAGAAGGTTGCAGGTTCAAATCCTTGTCACTGCCAAAAGAGATCCTACTCTGCTGGGGCCCTTGAGCAAGACCCTTAACCCTGTAATTGCTCCAGGGGCGCTGTACAATGGCTGACCCTGCGCTCTGACCCCAAGGTGTATGTGAAAACTAACGAAATTCCTAATACAAGAAATTGTATAAGGTGAAATAAAGAACAAAAAAAAAATCTTTTTTGAGGGCTATAGCAGCATTTTTTTTTTGTTCTTTATTTCACCTTATACAATTTCTTGTATTAGAATTTGTTAGTTTTCGCATACACCTTGGGGTCAGAGCGCAGGGTCAGCCATTGTACAGCGCCCCTGGAGCAATGAAGGTTAAGGGCCTTGCTCCCCTTTTTTTGGGGATGTTTTTGTCAGGTCTACATGATAAGGAGTATAAAGGGGAGAATAGGGTCACTCTAGAATGCAAGAGCCCAGAGCCTATATTGGCAGCATCAGGTTTAGGAGAGCAACTGATTCTGGATGACACACCAGCTCATCCCAGTGCCCACTCACACATAACCAATTTAGAATCACAAGTTCACCCAACACACACATGTTTGAGATGTGAGAGGAAAACCCAAAGACAAAGCAAGAACATGGAGATTCCATAAAGACAGCAACCTGGCATTGAAACCATACCCCGAAGACTGGCACCATGGGCACAGCAAGATTAACTACTGTACTGCAAAGCTGTGCCAGTACAAAAAGGTTTTAGTAAATTCCCTTTTCTGTATATCTTGTAATTGACAAAAATCAATTCATATTATTCATATCAATAAATGCAATCACAAGACATGCCACAAAGCAAAAAATATTAATAATCCTATTAAGGAAAAATAAGAAATTAGGATAACAAAATATGCTAACAAATGCTTGACTCAAATTAAACATAAATAAAAACCAAAAATTGCTTCTGGAATTGGGAAAACTATGTAGAAAATAAAAATCAGCAGCCATATTATTTTGGGAGAACAGAATTCCGAATGAAATGATCAGGGAGCTAGAGGCATTGTTAAACCCAGTAAGAGAAAGACAACAGCAGGCTGAGGAGGATTAGTCAGAGGTGCTGAAAAAAACAAATGAAGGCGTTGCCTTTGCCTTTTATAAAATGTCATGCATGTTGTGTTACTTTCTTAAGTAATCTCAAATCATGCTCTTTCACGAAAGCAGAATAAACAAACTGGATATCACTAGAATACAAGCGCAAATTGCTAACTGCATAGTCCTATTTATATCTTTGCTAAAAATATCACAGGCACGAAAAGGCAAGAGGGATGAGGCAGGCGGCATACATTTGACATATAATAGAAAGCAATCTCTTGGCAATTTTTCCTAATAAATACCAAATTATATAGGCCAGCAGTTTTTCTTTTTTATATTTATAAAACAGAGTTCACCACATTAATATAAAAAATGGGATGTAAACAAATCTTGACAATATGCTCCTTTTTTAAAATACCTAAAAAATTAAGATGGATCACATACTGACAATGTCCCTAAAAATATGACTGTACCTCTGGTATGCAGTGCTGACTGGAATCCGATAATGCTCATAAACCAGTGTATATCATGTCATTTTCTAACCCGCTTAATCTAAACTAGAGTTGCAGAAAAGGGGGGGAGGATTCGGTTGGGGGGGCTGGAGCTCTATCCCACCTGCACCTAGCAGGGGGTGCATGCTTCCTGGGAACGTGTCATTTATAGAACTGCAGCTCATAGCTTGAACCTGTATATACTGTATACCCCTTCAGTAAGCATGGTGGAAATATTAAGAAAAGAGAAATCTGGTACAAAAGAGAGGATAAATTTAAACTTGCTCTGAAATGCAGATTTCGTTCTGAATACACATTGCAGTATAATTTTTATACACACAAAAACAGCCAAAGAAAAGCCATTGGAACAGTGCAATCGTCGTTCAGTTCTTTCTGTGGGGGTCTTTGACGATTTTAGTTCCATTCAGTAGAGCACAGGAGACACTGTTCTTGGCAAACAGTTGACGTCACATCTGTGCTGTGGGCTTCTGGCTAGAGGCTTCCTGACAAACCTTAAATACCCACAAGTTTAGCATATTCAGTGAGCTACTTGTGATCAATATACCAGGCATGGAGAACTACCAAGTGAGCTATTTCCATATGGATTAGGCTCTCAAAAATCCAGTATAGCACCTTCTTTCCCTATCTCCACTCATTGAGGGAGGTTTAATCGTTAACCTCGATTTACATCTATCCATCCATCCATTCTCTTCCGCTTATCTGAGGTCGGGGTCGCGGGGGTAGCAGCTTGAGCAGAGATGCCCAGGACTTCCCTCTCCCCGGCCACTTCTTCTAGCTCTTCCGGGAGAAGCCCGAGGCGTTCCCAGGTCAGTCGGGAGACATAGTCCCTCCAGCGTGTCCTGGGTCTTCCCCGGGGCCTCCTCCCGGTTGGGCGTGCCCGGAACACCTCACCAGGAGGCGTCCAGGAGGCATCCTAATCAGATGCCCGAGTCACCTCATCTGACTCCTCTCGATGCGGAGGAGCAGCGGCTCTACTCTGAGCCCTCCCAGATGACTGAGCTTCTCTACCCTATCTTTAAGGGAGAGCCCAGACACCATGCGGAGGAAACTCATTTCAGCCGCTTGTATTCGCGATCTCGTTCTTTCGGTCACTACCCATAGCTCATGACCATAGGTGAGGGTAGGAACATAGATCAACACTGGTAAATTGAAGAGCTTTGCCTTACGGCTCAGCTCCTTTTTCACCACGACAGACCGATGCAGAGCCCGCATCACTGCGGATGCCGCACCGATCCGCCTGTCGATCTCACACTCCATTCTTCCCTCACTCATGAACAAGACCCCAAGATACTTGAACTCCTTCACTTGAGGCAGGATCTCGCTCCCCAACCTGAGAGGGCACTCCAACCCTTTTCCGGCTGAGGACCATGGTCTCGGATTTGGAGGTGCTGATTCCCATTCCAGCCGCTTCACACTCAGCTGCGAACCGATCCAGAGAGAGCTGAAGATCACGGCCTGATGAAGCAAACAGGACAACATCATCTGCAAAAAAGCAGTGACCCAATCCTGAGTCCACCAAACCGGACCCCCTCAACACCCTGGCTGCGCCTAGAAATTCTGTCCATAAAAGTTATGAACAGAATCGATGACAAAAGGCAGCCCTGGCGGAGTCCAACTCTCACTGGAAACAGGTTCGACTTACTGCCCGGCAATGCGGACCAAGCTCTGACACCGGTTGTACAGGGACCGAACCGCCCTTATCAGGGGGTCCGGTACTCCATACTCCCGGAGCACCCCCCCACAGGATTCCCCGAGGAACACGGTTGAACGCCTTTTCCAAGTCCACAAAACACATGTAGACTGGTTGGGCGAACTCCCATGCACCCTCCAGGACTCTGCTAAGGGTGTAGAGCTGGTCCACTGTTCTGCGACCAGGACGAAAACCACACTGTTCCTCCTGAATCCGCGGTTCGACTATCTGACGGACCCTCCTCTCCAGAACCCCCCGAATAGACTTTTCCAGGGAGGCTGAGGAGTGTGATCCCTCTGTAGTTGGAACACAGCCTCCGGTCCCCCTTCTTAAAGAGGGGGACCCACCACCCCGGTCTGCCAATCCAGAGGCACTGTCCCTGATGACCATGCGATGTTGCAGAGGCGTGTCAACCAAGACAGTCCTACAACATCCAGAGCCTTGAGGAACTCCGGGCGTATCTCATCCACCCCCGGGGCCCTGCCACCAAGGAGTTTTTTTGACCACCTCGGTGACCTCAGTCCCAGAGATGGGGAGCCCACCTCCGAGTCCCCAGGCTCTGCTTCCTCATTGGAAGGCATGTTATTGGGATTGAGGAGGTCTTCGAAGTACTCCCCCCACCGACCCACAACGTCCCGAGTCGAGGTCAGCAGCGCACCATCCCCACCATATACAGTGTTGACACTGCACTGCTTCCCCCTCCTGAGACGCCGGACGGTGGACCAGAATCTCCTCAAAGCCGTCTGAAAGTCGTTCTCCATGGCCTCCCCAAACTCCTCCCATGACCGAGTTTTTGCCTCAGCAACCACCGAAGCTGCATTCCGCTTGGCCTGCCGGTACCTATTAGCTGCCTTTAGAGTCCCACAGGACAAAAGGGACCGGTAGGACTCCTTCTTCAGCTTGATGGCATCCCTCACCGCCGGTGTCCACCAACGGGTTCGGGGATTGCCGCCACGACAGGCACCGACCACCTTACGGCCACAGCTCCGGTCAGCCGCCTCAACAATAGAGGCACGGAACATGGCCCATTCGGACTCAATGTCCCCCACCTCCCTCAGACATGGTCAAAGTTTTGCCGGAGGTGGGAGTTGAAGCTACTTCTGACAGGGGGGCTCTGCCAGACGTTCCCAGCAGACCCTCACAACACGTTTGGGCCTACCAGGCCTGACCGGCAACCTCCCCCCACCATCGAAGCCAACTCACCACCAGGTGGTGATCAGTTGACAGCTCCGCCCCTCTCTTCACCCGAGTGTCCAAGACATGTGGCCGCAAGTCCGACAACACGACCACAAAGTCGATCATCGAACTGAGGCCTAGGGTGTCCTGGTGCCAAGTGCACATATGAACACCCCTATGCTTGAACATGGTGTTCGTTATGGACAATCCGTGACGAGCACAGAAGTCCAATAACAAAACACCGCTCGGGTTCAGATCGGGGGGGCCATTCCTCCCAATCACGCCCTTCCAGGTCTCACTGTCATTGCCCACGTGAGCATTGAAGTCTCCCAGCAGTACGAGGGAGTCCCCAGATGGTATGCCCTCTAGCACACCCTCCAGGGACTCCAAAAAGGGTGGGTACTCCGAACTGCTGTTCGGCGCATACGCACAAACAACAGTTAGGACCCGTCCCCCCACCCGAAGGCGGAGGGAGGCTACCCTCTCATCTACCAGGGTAAACCCCAATGAACAGGCTCCAAGTCGGGGGGCAATAAGTATACCCACACCCGCTCTGCGCCTGTCACCGGGGGCAACTCCAGAGTGGTAGAGAGTCCAGCCCCTCTCAAGGAGATTGGTTCCAGAGTCCAAGCTGTGCGTCAAGGTGAGCCCGACTATATCTAGCTGGAACCTCTCAACCTCACGCACAAGCTCAGGCTCCTTCCCCTTCAGGGAGGTGACATTCCACGTCCCAAGAGCCAGCTTCTGTAGCCGAGGATCGGACCCGCCCAGGTCCCCGCCCTCGGCCACCACCCCACTCACACTGCACCCGACCTCCTTGGCCCCTCCCATAGGTGGTGAGCCCATGGGAAGGGGGACCCACGTTGCCTCTTCGGGCTGTGCCCGGCCGAGCCCCATGGGTGCAAGCCCGGCCACCAGGCGCTCGCCATCGAGCCCCACCTCCATTTACAGCCCCTGCTATATTTGTTACTGCTGCCTAGAAAGATTCTTTTCTGCTTTCTTTAGTTAAAAACACAAATCACAATTATCAAGTTGTTATTTTTTACTTCTGGTTACACCAGCTGACAAGACTGAAGCAAACCCAGGACAGGGTGCCAGTCCATCGCATGTTTGAACACATAAAATCCGCAAACACACAGTAGGTCCAGTTTAGCATTGCCAGTTCACCTTATCTGCATGACTTTGGACTGTGGGAGGAAACCATAGCACCCAGAGGAAACCCACACAGACTAGGGGAGAACATGCAGACTCCAACACAGGGAGAACCCAGTGTGTATTGATTTTCTTTAAATAAAATCAAAACTGATTCTGTTCATTATTGCCTAATGTAATGGATGGCACACATGGGCTGGTATGAGTAAGGGTCCCTGTTCAACCCTGGCCGGAGTACATTGGAAGGACCAGGGGAGATGATAACTGGTGGATATTTTCTCCCCTAATATGCTTGATGGCAGCATCCCTGTTCTTCAGTACCCATTTGGATACCCACAGGGCATGCTGAGAACTGGAGTACCGGAGTACAGCCCTGTTGGGTTCTGTGGGTGCCGCCAGGTGGTGCCATAGGGGTTTACAGTTTTGGTTTTGTGGAACTTCCATCTGTCCTGGAAGTGCTTCCAATGGGCCATATCCTAAAACCAGAAGTACTTCTGGGTATGATATAAAAGGAACCGCTCTGCTTCACCTTAGGGAGTCAGAGTTGAGAGGCAGCAGGTGACACTCACTTGGAGGAATGATGGAGAACTGATTGTTACATTCTTTTGTCAGTTTTGGCTGGTGACTATTTAGAAAAGTGTTGGTAACAATTAAAAACCCTTTATTTGAGCCCAGAGTCATGATGGGTGACATTGAGTCCGTGGTTTGAGGCTCAGTGTTGCCTCCTTGTGGCTACACTATATTAGAAACAAAAATTTCTAATATTGCGAATTGTGAATAATGGCAGAGTTTCTTTGCAGCCTTTGTCGATTTTTGCAAAGCGTTCGACTCAGTTGATCAAGCTGCCCTGTGGGACATCCTGAAGGTTCACCGGGATCCCCTCGAGGTTGCTGGATATCATGGCCGGCCTGTACACTGGTACTGTAAGTGCTGTGCAGAGTGGAGGCAGAACCTCTGTGTTTTCCCAGTTGATCCTGGGGTTTGTCAGGGGTGTGTTGATGCTCCTACTCTGATCAATGCTTGTATGGACTGGGTGTTGAGCAAGGTCATGGGGTTCAGCGGCTGTGGGGCATCTGTTGGTGAAGAAAGATTCACAGATATTGACTTTGCTGACGATGCTGTGATCTTCGCTGAATCAATGGAGGCTCTGATTGGGGCGCTCGAGAGACTAAGCAAGAAGTCTGAGTGTCTGGGCTTCCAAGTGTCCTAGATAAAAACTAAGATCCAGGCCTTTAATGACCTTTTGGGCACAGCCATCAGCAGTGTGTCTGTTTGCGGAGAGAATGTCGACCTCGTCGAGAGGTTTACTTGCATTGGCAGTGACATTCATGTCTCTGGTGACTCTTCCTATGATGTCAGTAGACAGATTGGGAGGGCATGGGAGGTCATGAGGTCGCTGGGAAGAGGTGTGTGGCGCTCCCGATATCTATGCAAAAGGATGAAGGTCCAACTCTTTAGAGTCCTGGTGCTTCCTGTCTTGCAATATGGTTGCGAGACATGGACGCTATCCAGTGACCTGAGACAAAGAATGGACTCCTTTGGTACTGTGTCTCTCCGGAAAATCCTTGGGTACTGTTGGTTTGACTTTGTGTCGAATGAGCAGTTGCTCATGGAGTCCTGAATGAGGCACATTACCTGCATTGTGAGGGAGCATCAGTTACGGCACTACGGCCATGTGGCACGTTTTCCCGAGGGTGATCCAGCTTGTAAGGTCCTCATTGTTGGGGACCAGAGTGGCTGGACCAGGCAAAGGGGTCACCCACGTAACATCTGGCTGCGACAGATAGAGAGTCATTTCCGGAGGGTGGGACTGGACCATGTGTCTGCCTGGGGGGTTGCCAACCAGGATCCCAAGCTGTTTCGTCGTGTAGTGGTTGCGGCAACGCACTGTACCAGTGCATGCTCCCCAACTTGACTTGACTTGACTCGATAAAAACTGAAATGCTAGTATGATCTCATGATACTAAGTAAAATCTTATACATTTAAAGATATCTTAAAATAGACAGGAAGCCCCATTGAGACAATAGAAACTTTTACAAGAAGTAAATTGAAGATATCTTAAAACGCATTTTAGGTATCTTAAAATACATGCATGACCAATTGAGATATTTGGGATATGGGATATCTTAAAATGTGATGGAACATATTTTGAGATATCTGAAAATGAGCTTCAGATATCTAAAACAGTAAACTGGATTTTAAGATATCTGAAATTCATTTAGAGATATCTTTAAATGTTAATTTGGCTTGTCATACACATTACAACCACTGTGAATTTGATATCCTATAAAAATAACTATATAATGCATTTTTTCATAGTACTGGTAATCTCTGTATTCTCTGTTGTACAAGTAAGCCTGCGATTCGCTAGCGAATCGGAAATCCTAGAATGGCAATCAGTTTCTGTTCCGTTCAATATGTGGATGGATGACATATCATGGAGGGTGGGTGCGTCTGGGGAAATGTCATTTAATCCAATACGCATATCTGTACTAAAGCGGTTTCGTTTTGTGGAGACATGAGTCTGTTGCCTTTGCTGACACCGACTGCTTGAACAGGTTGTGTTGTTTGGGGGCCACCTACTGACTCTGGGAAGCCGCTGCGTCTGACTGTGGGGCGAGCGCCACAGCGCAATATGCGCCTCAGTGGGAAGCCGCTGTGTGAAGACATATCATGGAGGGTATATGCGGTGGTGTGGGCGGTCGCGTCCGGGCGGCTGTACAACCTGGCGTGCATGCTTTACCTCAGGTGTAGTTCACAGGTCGTAGTCTCGTTTCTGTGTTTTCTTTGGTTTGAGCTGTGACTCCTTTCGCAAGCGCGTTGTAGGCGCGCACGTTGTCACAGTTGGTTTGAGCCGTGACTCCTTTCGCAAGCGCGTTGTAGGCGCGCGCGTTGTCACAGCATGGACCTTTGGGGATTCAGTACATCCGATGAGCCCTGCGCCCATCCGGTTTACAACCTTCAGTTAGTAATATGGATGATCAACATCTTGTTCTTGTGTTCAGCCGGAACTCCTCCAATGGCCACAGTCCACAGAGAGTACAAATGACTGTACTGCAGAACCATTGCTTTTTTTTTGCCACTTCTAAAACTTGTTAAACCTTTTGAACACTGTGCAACACATAGTAGATGCTGGCTAAGTGCCACATACAGACAGTGTAATAGGTAGGATCCATTGGGTGTGGGTCCTGATATAAGGTGTTAATTACATTTTGATTTTCCCTTATATTCTTTTATTCTTGAACTGGAAAAAGAAAGACAACTCAGTCATCTACGCCTTGCTAGTTTGTTTTGCTGGGAATCTGGAACATTTCATGTATTGGTCTAAAGGAACTGGATGAAAACATTTGTGCCTAGCTTAATTTAAAAACAAAAAACTTAACTCAGTTGCTCTGTTAAGTAGACTCATTTAGGTGTAAACATCACAAATAAACATAAAGCTCTTTATCAACAAAATGTTGCCGCCTATATGGAAAAAAATTAAGCAAGACTTGCATAGATGGTCTACCCTTCATCTCACTTTAGCTGGAAGAATTAATATTGTCAAAATGAACATCCTTCCTAAGCTTCTTTTATTATTTCAAAACATTTCCACTGTGATGGACGGCAAGCGTTTCAGCCTGGCCAGGACGTCCCTCAACAGAGAAAGAGAAGAAAAGCAGCCTTTTCAGGGCCCTACATCCCCTGGGACACTAGATGGCAGCTCCCCTGGACGGAAATGGTTCCCCGGATTCCCTCAGGGCAACATGGGACATGGAGTCCGTTTCTTCAGCCCTGTTGGATGTCATGGGTGCCGCCAGGGGGAGCTCACCAAGAACCTGGGGACTATTCCTGTTACACTAACCCGGAAGTACTTCGGAGTCACGAGGACGGAAGCCTGCAGTACTTCCGGGATACTTGATGAAGGAGGATGTGGCGTTTGAGCCAGAGAAGAAATACTTCCGGGTCATGGACTATAAAAGGACTCTGGGAATACCAGCAGACGGAGCCGGAGTTGGGAAGGAGTGTGACGGAGCTGCTGGGAGTGGAGGAATGATTTGTGTTATTGGTTATTGTATTATTGCTTTATTATTTGAGAATTGTGGAGTGTGTGGTGCTTTGTACACTTAATTGAAGAACATTATTAAAGAATCTTCTTGGTGCTTTTAACGTGTGTCCTGGACATCTGTTTGGTGGGTTCAACGGGGCAACAGTGACCCCTAGCTTCCACACCATATACATTAATAAATCATTTTTTAAGAAATTACATTCAACCATAACCTAATTTATTTGGAATTCAAAACATCCATGCATCCAAAGGGCAACCCTACAAAGACCTAAGGCAGAAGGTGGCATGGCACTTCCTAACTTTCAATTTTATTACTTGGCAGCAAATATACAAGCTAAAAAACCTGGACATGGACACAAATAGATGAACATACACAGGCTTGGTCTGCAATAGAAATAAAATCCCGCAGTACTTCTTTACATTCCTTGCTTTGTATTCCCAACTAGCAAAATACCCGCGCTTCGCAGCGGAGAAGTAGTGTGTTAAAGAGGTTATGAAAAAAAAAGGAAACATTTTAAAAATAACGTAACATGATTGTCAATGTAATTGTGTTGTCATTGTTATGAGTGTTGCTGTGTTTTATATATATAAAATACACACACACACATATAAACATATATATACATATACATATACACATATATATACATATCTACATATATATATATATATATATATACATATACACATCCACATATCAACATATATATATACACATATATACACACACACACGCTTTATGGGTGATGATTGTTTTACTCTTTTTATCTTTATTTTATTTTATTGTAGAATCAACTCCTATCTGCGCACAGCAGGGCAGCCGTGGGCGGATGCGTATGGTGTATTCACTCCATGTTATCGTGCATTGCGCTGTCAGTGGTATTTTGATAAAAGAATTTGAACAACATATAAGAAGCGTATAAATTATTAAACAGTAAAACATTAACATTTAAGAAGTAAAGTTACATTAAGTACTACTGCAGTGCCTTCGGGTATACCTCATTTTTTGTTTGCCCATTACATGCTTAAATGTATACATTTTTTGGTGCACCTACCCGAGAACACGCGACATATAACCGAGCGTGGGAGAAGCATGGATTTTAAACACGCGTTGAGTTCATCTGCTGGTCTCCCTCGTGGAATAACTGGTAATGTTTGACTAAAATCTACAGCGAGTAAAACGACATTACCTCCTATTTTTTTTTTTTACGATCTCTGAGATCTTGCTTTTTTCGGTTCAAGGCTTCATAAGCTCTTTTATGTTGTATGGTGTACTTATCCCAAACCATCATCTTTGAATGTTGCAAGACTTTCGCCTTGTATGTAGATCGGGGTAATTACATTCATTGCATTCCTAGTCTGAATCACAATCTGATTGTATGGGTGGTTACCTGGCACTGTAGGGTTGCCACCCGTCCTTTAAAATACGGAATCGTGCCGCGTTTGAGAATGAAATTGCGCGTCCCGTTTTGAATCAATACTGGACGGGATTTATCCCGTATTTTTTTTATCATTTTTTTTTTAAAGCAGCGTCTCATGCAAATCATCCCACACGCATTTTATGAAGATGCCTCCTTTCCTACTTTTGATTGGGTAATACTTGATGTCATCGTTACTTTGATTGGTGTTTTTAACTGTCCAGTGAGGAGGGCATGTCTTTTAAGTAGAGTCTGCAAAGTGTTGGCACTGAGATGTGGCGTCAGCGCCATAGTTGAAGCCCCTAACGTTGCGGTCAGCAAGTCGGCTAACATCCGCCATGTGCCGTCTTTCAGTTGCGAGAAGCAGATCATAGAATGGTTGAAACTGTTGCCCCCTAACGTTGCGCCACGGCGTGTGGTTCGTTTATACCTCGTGTCTTCTCATTAAACTTTTATCTCGCGAATATGTTATTGCAATCCGCAGCGGGAGCGTTTCTATAAACTTAATTTAAAGTTACGTTTTACACCGTGCTTTGTTTCCCTTATGAACATGCTTGTATGCTTAACTCGCTCCGTTCTCAATTGTTTAATTAATTTTTTGCTCTTCGCTGTTTGCGGCTCTTCCTCCATTTCCCCCTACTTCGTTCTTTTATCTCGCGAATATGTTATTGCAATCCTTAACGGGAGCGTTTCAATAAACTGATTGAAAATAGTTTTGCATTTACCTTTTTAGTAAAAGGCGAGCTTTTAAGCCTGAGAAATCACCCCGTAAATGCACACGTTTAATTGGACATGTGTTAATATGTATGGTTACACAGTATTAAAAGACAGTGAACAACGTCAGTTACCTTTGTTCCCGCGTTTGATAAAAGGTGAGCTTTTAAGCCTGAGAAATCACCCCGTAAATGCACACGTTTAATTGCACATGTGTTAATATGTATGCTTACACAGTATTAAAAGACAGTCAAAAATTAACGTCATTTACCTTCGTTCCCGCGTGTGACTCGTGCTGTAAATGTCTTCCTTGTTTTTAGTTCACGTGATTACGTAGGAGGCGTGATGAAGCGATACGTGACTCCGCCTCCTCCATTACAGTGTATGGACAAAAAATATGTTCCAGTTATGACCATTACGCTTTGAATTTCGAAATGAAACCTGCCTAACTTTTGTAAGTAAGCTGTAAGGAATGAGCCTGCCAAATTTCAGCCTTCCACCTACACGGGAAGTTGGAGAATTAGTGATGAGTGAGTCAGTCAGTCAGTGAGTGAGTGAGTGAGTCAGTCAGTCAGTGAGGGCTTTGCCTTTTATTATTATAGATAAGTACAACTCCTCGCCAATATACTAACAACCCAATTGTGCTTCACTCACTCAGAATATGAAACCAATGTAGGAAGTATTTTAAGATAGAGAAGCTTTTATCTGTGGCACCTCTGCATGAGAACCACCTTTTTCCACCCTCTTAAACATACGCAGTTTTTAATGTCTGGAAAACATTCAGGATTAAATCACTTAGAGATCTGTACATAGACAATGTCTTTGCATCCTACGAACAATTACACTCCAAATTTAACTTTCCAGCAACACATTACTTTCACTACCTTCAAATTAGAAACTTTGTTAAATAAAACTTTCCCAATTTATCTCACCTTCCACCTCCCTCTATGCCGGAAAAAATATTGATCAATCTTGAGGACTCAGACAGCATCTCCCTAATAAATAAAACCATTTCACAGTCCCTCCGTTTCAAAGATCCATGAGTACAGTGGGAAAAGGATCTCTCACTCAACATCTCAGAAAAGGAGTGGAAAGTTGCAATGCACAGAATTCACACGAGCTCAATATGCGCAAAGCAAACAATTATTCAACTTCAAATTATATATCAAGCACATCTGTCTCGTTTAAAATTGTCCAATATGTTTCCAGGACAAGATCCAACCTGTGAATGTTGCAATCAAGGCCTAGCCTCACTGGGTCACATGTTTTGGGCCTGCACCAAATTAACATCATTCTGGACCAAAATCTTTAAATGCCTTTCAGACAGCCTCGGAGTCACAATCCCTCCTAATCCACTAACAGTTGTGTTTGGTGGACTCCCAGATGGGCTTAAAGTGGAGAAGGACAAACAAACTGTGATTGCCTTTACTACACTATTGGCACGCAGACTTATTTTGCTAAACTGGAAAAATCCTAACTCTCCTATTCTAAGTCAGTGGGTAACTGAAGTTATATACTCTTTGTAATTGGAAAAAATCAAATTCTCATTTAGAAGATCTGTGGAAAACTTTTTCAAAACCTGGAAGGATCTAATCAATAACATTTTAGAATAAGCATTTTAATTGAGGAAGTAGATTCTCCACCCTCTTTTTTTAACTCTATTTATTAATTTATTAATTTATGTATTTACTTATTTTTACTAGCTTAAAGTTTTACTCTGCTGGCCTAGCTCTCCTTTTTATGGGTGGGGGTTGATTTGTTTCGACCCTAGTTTTGTAAAACTTGACTTATTTGTATGGAATTTTATTTGATTTTATTAAAATCAATAAAATCAAAAAAATAGACAAATTTAGCTCTGGCTTCAACAACAGGCACCAATATTTGAGAAAACAGCAACTTGGACCTTTATTGTAAATCTCTGCTCTTCCAGCCAGTGGCAATCCTCCAGCTTCTGTACCTAAAAAAGCAGATTTCAAAACTTCTCCACATAGGTGTCATAATGTTTCTGGAGATTTCCTCTGTTTTTATATTCATCCATTAATTCTGGAATGAAAGCGATAGAAGAACATGCTATATGGAAAGAAACCTCATCCTATTATAAAGGCAGATAACACAACTGTAAGATACAATCCACGATGTAATGGTAATGAGCAGCACTGAGAAGTGGGGTATTATAGGCAAAGAACACTGTAGACAAATAAGTTTTAACAACAGCGACAGGAAATCTCTTGCAGCTCTCTGTATGAGGCCTTAACTTCCAGTGGTTTGCACTTCAGCTCTTTCATTAGTCACTTTGTTAGAAATAGAACACACACCGCAGCTTGTACTCCATCATCCATCAGTGGTGAATTTAAACAGGCATTCTGTACTTTTATTCTCCATCCCTCTTCCGGTAACTCATCTTTGTTGTTTAAATACGAAAGAAGTGAACGGAAACTTAAACTTCCTGCACTTTATCCAGTGGCACACACAGCTGAGATAGAGAAAGGGAGATGTTGCCCAAGACATCCATGTTGCAGGCTGAGAGTCAGATAGGCAGCTGGCTGAACTCTGCTTTAACTTAACAGTAGAAATTTTAAGCCCAACATCCTGGATTCACGTGTCACCCCTGCCATTTCAGACAGCTAGAGAGAAAGAAAGTGGTAGTGTCACCCTGAGTGATTCCCTGCTGGTAACACATGCCTGAATGTTTTATTTTCTCTTAACATCTGCAAAGAGAGAGCAGCATATAGGCACGGTGGTTAGTGTTGTAGCCTTAGTGCTCTACCATTCTGGGTTTAGATCTTGGCCCCAGTTACAATCTGTATGGAGTCTGCATATGCTTCAAATGTCTCTGTGGGTTTTCTCTGGGAATTGTTTTGTTTTGTCCTTCCAAATTTGAAACAAATGTATGCAGTGGTGGATCTACATTTTGTAGGGATCTGAAGCTTGAACTGTTATGGGAGGCCCCCTTTGTAACCAGCAACGAGGTCAGGGTAACCACTGTTATCTTCTTCAATGGGGTTGTTCCATGACAGATCACCACAGATTTTTAAAATCTTAGATTTTATTTAAAATTGCTGTACTGGATTATCTTTCATGTCAAGATCACTGGTGTGAATTAAAAATGACTATGCCTTATAGTTATGTAAAGATGAAAATTAAGTTTTATAAGATTATTCATGTAAATAAAAGTTACCAAAATGTTCTTTAGAATAACTAGCAACCAACAAAATATGCTTTGATTTTTTGATTATGGCTAGCCTAGGATAAATTATTTTAATAAAAAATTGAATTTTTATTATAAATGTTAACAGTGTTTTAAATTTTTATAATTATTTAATATTAAATATCTTTAGAATGAAACATTCTTAATTTGAACTTTTTTTCGTTTACAGCTAATCTACATGATACTTTAATATCCTTTTAATTTTTATTTTAACTATTACTTTGTATTGAATTGCACTATATTATGAATAATATTATTTTTTAAAAAACCTTTCTCATACAGTATACATCCAATATTTTTAAGCAATGCAGTCTAAAGTCACTTCTGGTGCACCTCAGGGATTAGGGGCCTTGAAGTTTAAGCTTCATTAGTTTCATAGTAAATCCGATCGTATGTATCTCTATATATAATCTTCATTTGGATCTTGATATTTGTTTGTCCGCAAATGAATTAGAAGAAGCAGCACTAGATGGCAGTAGAGAGACAGCTAAAACATAGGCATTGCATTAAGAATCTCCTCCAGGCTTATACTACTGAAGACTGTAGTACTCCAGTCACACCTCAAAACACAGACATTCAAACTAAACAAATCGTTGTGCTTTAAATTAACTAATCTTTATATATAATCTTCATTTGGATCTTGATCTTTGTTTGTCCGCGAATTCCACACATGCGTAGACCACCTTCCAGTTTAGTACGTTATTGTTACTCACGGATGTCAACAATGTGCCGGAATAACTAAAGGGGTGGTGGACAGTGTTACGCTGGTTAGCTCCTGAGGCCTGGTTAGAGAATGAGATTGCCGAAGATAAAAGGTACGTGCCTACATAACATATGAATGAAAGAAAGACAGTGGGTAAAATAAATGACAACGTAACAGCATGTTCCGGAAATTATTATTGTTACGTTGTAGCCGGCGAGTGCTGCGCGTCTCACAGTTGTACCCTGGCTTGCTCACATGTCAGTGAAGTGATCCCTATTTATGCTTTAAAGAGGCTGGATACCTATGTGTCCCCCTTTTATAACCATTGCTCCGTGTATATTGCCTTACTCTTTGGATTGCCACAAAACAACCTGCGAGATTGGAGAAAGGTTGAGAAGAGATCGTGAGAGGAAACGACAGCGTCGTGAAAACGAGACGGACAGTGAACG
This sequence comes from Erpetoichthys calabaricus, assembly GCF_900747795.2. Taxonomy (NCBI): domain Eukaryota; kingdom Metazoa; phylum Chordata; class Cladistia; order Polypteriformes; family Polypteridae; genus Erpetoichthys; species Erpetoichthys calabaricus. Next base: position 124,513,293 of record NC_041404.2, on the reverse strand, counting down.
GAGAGAAGCAGAAATGCTCCTCCACCACCACATAATTACTATTCAGACAGTGATTCCGAGTAGGCCGTTCCTATCGAATCAATGTCCAAGGGTTTTGCTTTGTAATTTTGTTTCCCTTATAAAAAATCATAATGCTGTGCGGCGAAGGGCCCAGTTCACGACTGGCAGCCGCGTTTAAACAGGGAGCCCTTCACAGACAACTTTAACACGCGCAACGTAGTTGGGCGCATATAGCTAGTAGTGTCTATAAAAAGAATTAATCCACCTTGAAAGTCTTCACACTTTATTATTATACCAGTAATAGCGCACTGCACGATAATGTGAAGTATACACTTGACTTGAGCATTCATATTTTTCATCCTTTTTCTCTGTACATTTAGCATTCGTTTGCTCAGAGGTTGATGCGCTTGCTGCTTCCTGAGCAGCTCTTCTTTTCTCCACCCTAGCAGCACACTTTTTCTCTTCTTTTATCAGCATTTTTTTGCGTTAAAACTGATTAAGTCACTATTTGTGTTGAAATTACTTAGTACATTTTCCCTAATTTTTCACTTAAGTCTTCAATCTGTCTCAAGAATGATTTAAGATATGAAGAGGCAGGGGAAGTGATGACGAAGGTGGTAGAGATGAGAACAGCGCCTGTACGCACGCGCTGCACGGCCACTCTGCTGGCTGCTGCCGAGAGTTGATTCTACAACAAAATAAAATAAAAATAAAAAAAGGAATAACCTTGGAGGTCAATCATCACCCCGAAAGCGGATAGTATACATCACGTAGTATGTGTGTACCAAATTTCAGGTCAATATGTCAAATGGTTTGCGAGCTACAGGTGATTTAAAATCCTGGACAGACAAACGAACAGCCACGGTAGCGTATTATATAAGAAGACATCATTGAACCACAGAGGATTTAATTTGGCTTTTTTCACATTAATAAACAGAAATAAGACTCTTTTAGCCTATTATGTAGGTTAGCCACCATAGTAACCGACAACAAGCTGGACCTTCACCACTTGACAACAGACAGGCAATTTCCATTAAACTAATTAGGTGACTTCTAAACCATTTGACAGCACCAGTGATGATTTAGGAATGTCATACTAAACTGAGTGAATACTTATGTAATCAATTATTTTGTGTTTCATATTTGTAATTAATTTAGACCATTTTGCAGTGGTGTGTTTTTATTTTGACCTTAAAGAGTCTTTTTCAGTTGATTAGTGTAAAATAGGTCAAATTAAAGCCATTGTGGTTCAAAGCTGTATAATGATAAAATGTGAAAACTTCCAAGAAGGGTGAATACTTTTTATAGGCAATATATAGTTCAATAATTTGCAACTCTAAATGGTCCCATTGTACCAATTAGGTGTAACCAAGTATGAGGGGTACATGATTGTGCCCTGAACTGGCCTGATGGCTGTTCCTGGGTTGTTTCCTGCCTGAAAGCAACTGCTGCTGAGGTTGGCTGTAGCTTTTCCCTTCTCAGCAGAGCACACCTAAAGCTATGCTAGTGTAACCCTCAACTCTAATATGTATAAAATGCAGAATGGAATGATCCTAAAAGAGTGCAAAGGAGGAACCAAAACATGGATGCAGTGTAGGGAACACACACATACAGCCAGTGGATTGATCAATAAATGATTGGACTCTCAAATTAGACAGAAGTGGGGCCATGTTTACGTTCCTATGAAATACATTCCACAAGCTCATAGGATTGAGGTATGAATTACAAAATTAACATTAAAATAGAGATAATGCAGGTGATGGAGTAATCACATAAATGATGGAAATAAAGAGGCTTTCACCCACTGGAAATAATAAGGCTTGATCAATTTTGGTTTGTCTTCCCTCTTGAACTTTACCAACAGTTTATGTTCAGTTTATCAACAGTTTGGCAGCAATTATAGTTTCAGGTTTTCTTGGGTAAGTCTCTTCAAGCTTTGCATGCCTGGATTTGAGTAGTTTATCTCATTTTTCCTGGCAGATCCTCTCATGATCTGTTAAATTGGATGAGATGGGTCTGTAAACTTTCACCTTTACGTGTCTCCAAAGATGTTCTATGGGTTTTACATGTCTGCGTGGGTTTCCTCCGGGTGTTCCGGTTTCCTCCCACAGTCCAAAGACATGCAGGTTAGGTGCACTGGCAATCCTAAATTGTCCCTAGTGTGTGTGTGTGCCCTGTGGTGGGCTGGCGCCCTGCCTGGGGATTTGTTCCTGCCTTGCGCCCTGTGCTGGCAGGGATTTGCTCCAGCAGACCCCCGTGACCCTGTGTTGGGATACAGCAGGTTGGAAAATGACTGACTGACTGAAACAACGTGATATTTGTATATAAAATGAATGAAACTTTTTCATTCTCTGTTAAATTACTTATATTTTGTTAAATGAACATGTCAATAAAGCATAATATTTTAACAATTGTTTTATAAACTTTTTAAAAAATGCACCTCACCGACTTACTTAGCTATAACCTTTATAGGTTGTCAATTATACTTGTTCCAGTATCATTTTACAGTTTGCGCTCAAAGTTATTAATAAGAAATAAACAGGTTTGCTTATACCAAAACTAGTTTTATATGGTAAAAACAATACAAATAAACAAAAATACAAAAGATTATTATTCAAAAGCAGAAATGTACAACAGTTGTACAAGAACACTGCTTCTTTGGCTGTGCCAGAATGCCATGACCAATGTATACCTAAATATGAACACAAAATGCACCTTGGATAGAGTGTTATATTATAACATTCATTTATTTATATTTATGTAACTGTATATATTATAGAATAAATGTTAAATATTAGTAAAATACAAAGTGTAAAAATTGCTGTTTGGCAACTTCTTTCACAAATTTTTTTTTTTCTTTTAATTTTCAAATGAGCAAATTCAGCATCTGCATTGTATTGTATTCAGATGTATTATTTATTTATCTGTATTAATAGTAATTATCTGGTTGAGCAATATTATGATAAACCTAATGAACAGCAATGCTGAAAGTAGTTGACCCGTAACGAAAGTCAGAACTTTTTTTTTCCAAGTATGTAAACGTACCTGTACTAAGCGAGTAAATTTAGACAACTTAATAGTACATTTACTGACTTATGACAGCAGTTAGTGAGCATTTGTTAAAACATTAAAAGAGAATACAAGGAAAAATGCAAAATGGAGTAATGTTAGTGTGAGTGGTTAAGTGTTTTAAATGAATATCTGAATATTTCTCGTGTGTAAGTGTGCGTGTGTGTTTTTTTAACTTTTATTTCACTAACCTTTTGCTCTTAATCGACGACAGTAACTCAAACCCACAACCTGTTGCTTCTTTGAAAGTCACATGACTTTACCGCCAAGTTATCCAACTTCTGCTGCCGATGAATCCCCTTGGTGCGTATTAATTTCCGGTGAGGACTAAATAGAACTATTTTGACTTCTACCTAAAATGACTGAAATTAGTATATTGTACATCTCACAAGATTCAATAAATTAAACATGATCGAGTTATGTTCAAAAGTGGAACACAAACAACACATGTAATATAAAGTTAATACACTTCTGTAAATGTAACAACTTGCCATTTCCCTTTTTCAGTGCACAGACTGGGTACATGTATTCATTAGAGATGACTAAATTGTAATTACTTTTTGGTGTTATGAAGAAAGTTAAAAAAAATGAAAAATATTAAATTCACAAGTGGAAGATCTGCCATCAAACTATAGGGTATAAAATTAAATGAATGATTGACAAATACTCCGGCTACCCACAAATCCAAATTTTTAAAACAGGTATGGGAAATCAATGAGTGGATACAAAATAACGATTTCATTTTTGAATTTCGACAACCATCTGTCTATTCGTACTTTCTCTATTCCAGTTTTCCCTGCTCAATGTTGCAGAATTTTTTTCCAGAGACACAGTACTTTAAAAAGTCACACTAGCATAAGGGCAGTTTAGATTTGTTACTCAAACTACAAGTATCAGAGTGGCTTTAGCATGTCCATTTAAATAATTAGAGCGGCAGTTCAAGAGGTCGACAGACCACTTACCTACTGGACTTTGTTTAAATGGGGCAGCCCCTCATCACTTTTTGCATTTTCTAGAATCTGTAGGAGAGTTTAGATTTGGGACAGCCTCACTTATTATTATTAATTATTAATTGGCTGATGCCTTTATCTGTGGTCACATTCAACATCTGAGAGATACAACTGGTTACATTTCTTTTTTTCCCCTTACATCTGTATCACCAGTGGGTGAAATGACGTGCTCATGGTCACAAAGTGTCCGCAGCAGGGTTTAATCTCACATCCTCAGGGTTTGAAGTCGAAAGCCTTAACCGCTATGCCACACTGCTTAAATAATCCCTTTTCAGATATGAGTGCACCCACCATGCTGTAAACACCGTCTATATTTCTGGCAGTCCTTTGAAATATAGCTATTCAGCTATGAGTCTGAACAGAAGCAATTAGAATGTGCAAAGAACCTTCGAGTCAGTTAGCATCTGGGTTGCAAAATGTGCCAAATCTAGTTACTCATCATGCTAAAAACTCTCTCTAACTTCCATATTGTTATTAGTAAATTGCTCTGTTTCCAATAATTACTTAATGGCATCAGGCTGGTTAGATGACTTTTAAGCAGGAGAGCACTAATCAGTGCTGCCATAAGCCCCATACCTACAAAAAAAAAGGCAAGCAGGCAGGCATGCCGGTTCATTTCAGTTTGTTTCAGGTTGCCAGTACATTTCCCCTGCTGTTTTTAAATCCATGTGATAATGCAACATAATTTGCTCTGCAGTACGAGGTCATGCTTTTACAGTGTATTCACACCTCCGCCCACCTATAATTTCACCTTATGATGAATTGCAAATGATGCCCACGTATGCTTGGACTGAATATTTCTTTTTATAATAATGAGGCTTAAACAGAATACCATTACCATATAAATAAGTCAGTGGTCCACAAAAACATTATTTGGACAACATAAAGGTACTATACATTACATAAGAAAACCTATATGATCTCAGACGCACAATTTAATAAACTTTGTAATCTGAAATGGCATCTCTCCCTCTCTCTGTGTTTATAGATTTATATGACTAATAAGGGGGCCACTCAAAGAGGAAACTTTTTCAAAAGCACTCTACTATTTTAAATCCAATGTAAATTAAACTGTGTCAATAAACCAAACTGTGATAAATTTTGAACACTTGCTTGGAACTCCTACATCCAAAAGATTGATTAGTAGCTCTGAATGAACCTCCGTAACAAGGCATTACGTAAATGAAACAATCATGAACAAGTGGAAACAGAACCGATGCAGCAGTCAGAGTGAGCGACCTTCTGTCAGACGCTGAAACTGAGTAAGCATTGGGAGATACCTTTTTATAATTAGTAACAGAGGAGCTATTGTTTGTTGAAAGCCGAAGCTCCACTTCACTTTTGTGTTTACATTTAGCATATCTTATTGCATTGTTCAGCCGATTCTTGGCCTGTTTGTGGGCTTCATTATCACCAGTTTTATGGGTTGTTTCTTTTGCCTGAGGAAGAATCGTTAGTTCTTTGGTAAATAAAGGTTTTTACTGTTGTAAATCACAAAAGTTTTGCTGGTATTTAAACAGTATCATAAGATAAAGGTAATGTAAATGAAAAAAAACAATGATTTTATTTATTTTTGGAAAAATGAACACATGCTGTATATTATTTCCATCTGTGGAAAAAATAAGTACACTCTTGGCTCTAACACCTGGCTTTGTCCCCTTTGGGAAGAAGGTTTTTAGCAGTCCTCCATGTAGAATTCTTTCAGCTGTATGATGTTTTACAAGTGTATTGCATGCACAGTCTTTTTTAAATTCCCTTACCACGTCTCAGTGGGATTCAGATCCAGGCTTTGACTTTGCCATTGCAGAACCCTCCATTTTTTTCTTTTAAGCCATTCATTGGTAGATGTACTTGTATATTTAGGTTCATTGTCATGTTGCAAGGTCCACTTTTGGTTGTGTTTTAATCTTCTGACAGATGGTCTCACATTATCCTCAAGCACCCTATAGTTCAATGCAGAATTCATTGTGGATTCTGTGATGGTGAGAAGCTCTGCATAAACTGTGTGAACAAGTTAATTACTTCAGTTTCGGCTTATTGATGAAGCTCAATCTCACAGACCTGATTGGGCACACCTCAGTGAAGGGGGTGGAGCCAAGACGGAAGATTAACATAAAAGAACCATTCCTAAGGATGGCAAGGAGAAGCAGACAGAGAGTAGGACGATTGGAGCTTCAAAAGCGTGGGCGGTTACCCCGACCCCCAAAACCGGGCATACTTGGGGTAAAGTGGGTACAAGAAGTCATGGTTAAAGGACGTTACAGCGGGAATAACTTGGCGAGCTTGTCGTCAGCGGGCGCCACTCGGTACTCAGATCTACAGGCTATAAATAAGTAGTCTTGTAAAAACCACCACCGGTTCTCGAGTCAGAGGTGTTTCGGCAGGACAGGTAAGGCAGGCAATTGCCTATATAGCCCCAACTGAGAACCACACCGACGGTGTCTATTTACATAGGTACTCACCAGAGGCGGCCTTAAGGGGTGTGCGGGGCCTAGGGCTGACCAACCTCACGCGGGGCCAGTTACGTCAAACGGACGTATAAACTTGCGCGCAAATTTAATAAAAGTAATGCTAACATACACCGGATTTTCTCATTACAGTATTAAGCTAATTTTTGTGCAAGATAACACGCGGACTTTATCAAAATATAACTGGAGAATATAGCTTGACAAATCCGCTCGAACGGGACACGCGGACCCCAAAAGCGGTCGCCCCACTTGACACCCCCAAACGCCGCTCTTGGTACTCACTGCACTAACAAATGTTTGGCAACCCAAACTTGAAGCATAGCATCGACACAATACAACAGCAACTGATGGCCCCAGTCTCTAGAGTGACTGTAATGAATGCTACGTTTTTTAGTAACGTTAAATTTAATCAACGCTGTTTTCATAAATCAGGAAGAGAATTTACAGGTCTAGTAGTAAAAAGCGGACAATGGTAAGTAGTAGACGATCTGTAGTGCTCAGTTACAGCCATATTAACCTGGGTTACTTAATTAGAGTGGGTTACAACTGAACTGAGGAATCGGGAGGAGCGGCGGCTCACACATTCAGAACGAACTGACGGAGTGTTTTACAGCAGCAAAGGAGGATAGCTAATAATTTATCCGGAGCGAAAAATTAATCGAATCTGTCAATAGAACAAAAATTACAGATAGAATAAAAGATGTCATCCGACTAGGAGAAGAAACCAATGGCCTGAAATCGATCATCTAGCCAGTGATGAGAGTTTGAACGTGAGTGTCTTACGCAGGGGAGAAGCAAGGAATAGATTTTACGGTGATATATAAGGGCACGTTTCCAAAAAATACATCTATACATACAGTGTTACATTCACATAACTGAATAATTAGGGCCATGCAAAAGTTGATCAGAAATTATCAAGGCAATCAAACGTTGTTGTGCCACGATGGACACAGACACAAAGCATTCCATACCTGTCTTCTAAAGTTTTATGGCAGAGGTAGGCGTCGGGGCCTCAAATCGAACTGATTTCGTCACAATCTAGATTTTCAGCAAGATCCTGTTCAAAGAATAAGATAGTCAAGTTGCTAAGACAAACTGATGACATTGATGATCTCAAACGCGTCTTGACCCGATTTACTGATTAAAAAAAACTCTTGTCATCACGACAAGTTGTCATTGGAAGTGGGACCATTACAGGTAATGTTTGCAGGGCAGTTGTCAAGCACCTCCAAAAGAGATCACAATTTTTGCTGTCGTTTCCAGTTTCTTGCAATTTGTTGGACAAACACTGTGTGTTCTGCATCCAAGATACAGTGCATCTGGAAAGTATTCACAGCGCATCACTTTTTCTACATTTTGTTATGTTACAGCCTTATTCCAAAATTGATTAAATTCATTTTTTTCCTCAGAATTCTACACACAACACCCAATAATGACAACGTGAAAAAAGTTTGCTTGAGGTTTTTGCAAATTTATTAAAAATAAAAAAACTGAGAAATCACATGTACATAAGTATTCATGTATTCAAAGCTATTCAGTATTCAAAGCTCAATACTTTGTCGATGCACCTTTGGAAGCAATTACAGCCACAAGTCTTTTTGAATATGATGCCACAAGCTTGGCACTTCTATCCTTGGCCAGTTACGCACATTCCTCTTTGCAGCACCTCTCAAGCTCCATCAGGTTGGATGGGAAGCGTCGGTGCACAGCCATTTTAAGATCTCTCCAGAGATGTTCAATCGAATTCCAGTCTGGGCTCTGGCTGGGCCACTCAGGACATTCACAGAGTTGTCCTGAATCCACTCCTTTGATATCTTGGCTGTGTGCTTAGGGTCGTTGTCCTGCTGAAAGAAGAACCGTCACCCCAGTCTGAGGTCAAGAGCGCTCTAGAGCAGGTTTTCATCCAGGATGTCTCTGTACATTGCTGCAGTCATCTATCCCTTTATCCTGACTAGTCTCCCAGTTCCTGCCGCTGAAAAACATCCCCACAGCATGATGCTGCCACTACCATGCTTCACTGTGGGGATGGTATTGGCATGGTGATGAGCGGTGCCTGGTTTCCTCCAAACATGACGCCTGGCATTCACACCAAAGAGTTCAATCTTTGTCTCATCAGACCAGAGAATTTTCTTTCTCATGGTCTGAGAGTCCTTCAGGTGACTTTTGGCAAACTCCAGGTGGGCTGCCATGTGCCTTTTACTAAGGAGTGGCTTCCGTCTGGCCACTCTACCATACAGGCCTGATTGGTGGATTGCTGCAGAGATGGTTGTCCTTCTGGAAGGTTCTCCTCTCTCCACAGAGGACCTCTGGAGCTCTAACAGAGTGACCAACGGGTTCTTGGTCACCTCCCTGACTAAGGCCCTTCTCCCCCGATCGCTCAGTTTAGATGGCCGGCCAGCTCTAGGAAGAGTCCTAGTAGTCCACTTACGGGTGATGGAGGCCACTGTGCTCATTGGGACCTTCAAAGCAGCAGAAATTTTTCTGTAACCTTCCCCAGATTTGTGCCTCGAGACAATCCTGTCTCGGAGGTCTACAGACAATTCCTTTGACTTCATGCTTGGTTTTGAGCTTCATGGCAAAGGCTGTGAATACTTATGTACATGTGCTTTCTCAATTTTTTTATTTTTAATAAATTTGCAAAAATTTCAAGTAAACTTTTTTCATGTTGTCATTATGGGGTGTTGTGTGTAGAATTCTGAGGAAAAAAATGAATTTAATCCATTTTGGAATAAGGCTGTAACATAACAAAATGTAGAAAAAGTGATGCGCTGTGAATACTTTCCGGATGCACTGTATGTATTCCATATAGTTAAACGAGGCCTTTTGAATATCCTTAGTAGTTTCGTTTGTTTTGCCATGTCACAAATATGAGTTAAGTATGCTTAATTGAGTATGTTCGTCGAAAATATTCAATTAAGCAACTTAAAGTTCTGTTAACTGTCTAATGGCTACTATCAGTCAGGTTACACATACACGGTAATACCGCCCCATTTATTTATTTAAAATTCAGTAAACCAATGGGATTTGACATACCGCTTCGAAGCCGAAGGAAAAATAAAGTAACAAATATCCAATCAATTATGAGAAAAGCCAAGCAAAATGACACCTTTTATTGGCTTACATCTTGCCTGAAGAAGGGGCCTGAGTTGCCTCGAAAGCTTGCATATTGTAATCTTTTTAGTTAGCCAATAAAAGGTGTCATTTTGCTTGGCTTTTCTCTACATTCATAATGGCTAACACGGTGCAATACCCTAGTACTACCAATCAATTATAAAATTTAACGGAAAATTTCATATGCAATGAAGTGATTGGCTGTGCCTACGGTCTCACAGTAAACCAGGAAAACACTGAAGACAGAGACACAGCTGAAAACACTTCGATAAGAATAAACTCGGCAATAAATGTAGTTCAACTCGCTCTCTGCCTGCCTTTTATATGTTGAGGTTTCTGACCTCTAAATCATTTACACTTTAGGTTTTAGGCCCACAGACAGCGATTTTGAAACTTACAGTAATACCTTTACAGTAGTTAACTTTTTTATTTTCTATTTTGTGCAGTTAATTTTTTTAATATTACCATGTGCAGTTTGTAGTTATTTTCATTACAATGTGCACCTTACATTTTATTTACTTTTTACTTATTTCGAATTTTTAAATTGATTTTATTATATTGTTAGGGCTTTTCCATTTTCTATACAAATGTTTTTATTGTGCTCTTTTATTTATGGAATCTGTATTTTAACAAATAAAAATAAAGGATTTATGTTTATTAAATTCTCCCTGTCGACTAAAATAATGGTGATAAAGTTTACCATTTGGCGATTCTAAATTGGCCCTAGTGTGTGCTTGGTGTGTGGGTGTGTTTGTGTGTTTCCTGCGGTGGGTTGGCACCCTGCCCAGGATTGGTTCCCTGCCTTGTGCCCTGTGTTGGCTGGGATTGGCTCCAGCAGACCCCCGTGACCCTGTGTTCGGATTCAGCGGGTTGGAAAATGGATGGGTGGAAGTTTACCATTAAAAGTCCCTAAAAGCTCCACTGCACCATGTATCGTATTGTTTTCAGAGCGACACCTTATCCAACACTACCATTAAGTCATTACTTCTTGTTCTGTTTGATTAAGAATGGCAACAATGTGACCCAGCTGTTAGGCAGGAATATTAAAGCCAGTTCAAAACGACAGTGTCAGCAATTGAAGTATTTCCTGCAATATTATCCACAACGTGAATCTGCCTCGGCAAAATGACTGCAAAGACAAATGAACATTGAACTGAACAAATACATCGTAATAAAAGGTAACAATGAAAAACATTAACAGTGGAAAAAAAGGCGACATCATTCACCACGCAGTCCATCCTAAAGAGTTTGTGAGAAACAAACGATGCGCTACGATAAGCTTCGGTTCTCTTGTCCAACAGTCCATAAAAAATGATGTGGTGCAAAGTCAAAGGGCAAAGACCCCACTCGTCAAATATCCTTTATTAACCTACGTTTGTTGTAGTTGAGCTCGGGGTCTCCGGTAGGTGCACCTGTCGTGTCAATCCACATTGTTCTTCATCACTACTCCTAGCTGAATCACATTTTTATTAATAAACACGGCTTTAAAATCTTGCACATTGGCAGTTAACCTTGATCTTGTAGTCTCTTTACACGGCAAACTCTGGTCTAGAGAAATAAAGTCCGGGCCGTCTTGTTAGGGATGGGGCGCGCAATATTAACTTGCAGAGACACAGGCTGATGTCACTTCAAGTGATGTACTGCTGCCACCTGCTGGTCACACGTCCTTTAATCGCCTAAATACTTCATGAAGCACAATAAAATGTTTCAATCTTCTTAATAATTCTACTAGGACTTCTAAAACGAATTATTAACTACATTCATCAAATTATTGTTGTTGCTTCTTTATCTTTTCACAATAAAAGATAAAATATTATAAAGTTTTTTTTCTGAAGTGCTGACAATTCCCATTGTTATACTTGCCAGTGAAATACAAATATTGATTTGGTCAGCAATGACGTCATTGAAATCTCTTCATTATAGATAGATAGATAGATAGATAGATAGATAGATAGATAGATAGATAGATAGATAGATAGATAGATAGATAGATACTTTATTAATCCCAATGGGAAATTCTTTATTGAGTAAATTCATTGTTGCTTTTTCTTTATTTTCTTATATTGACATTAAACATATTCATAAGCGTTGGGTTCAGTTGTTATAAATGCCTTTCTCTGATGCTATATTTCTATACTAATTAGCACTCACTCATAATTAATCCTTTAATAACAATTTTAACTTCATTCCCAACAAAGTGACACTTTTTTTTGCAAGCTTTTAAGGCAACTCCGGCCTGAAAAAGGGGCCTGAGTTGCCTCAAAAGCTTACATATTGTAATCTCTTTAGTTAGCCAATAAAAGGTGTCATTTTGCTTGACTTCTCATTACATCCATAATGGCTAACATGGTACAACACTCTAGTACTACTAACTTCATTCCCAGTAATAATTGGAAGTACTGATCTGTACATAATTCCTTTCATGCCAGTTTATCTACCATTTGATTGTCTTGTATTCCTTTGTGTTCTCTTTCAGATCCATGTAAATTTCAATAATATATTGCATATATACAATAAATACATAGTGCATACATAGTGTGTGTGTGTGTGTATATATATATATATATATATATATATATATATATATATGAATATATATATATACATATATATAATGTATATTCACGGCATTCGTAGTCTGAATCACAATCTGATTGTATGGGTGGTTACCTACCAGGTAACGCTTGTGGTTGGTCAGCAAGTCGGCTAACATCCGTCATGGTGCTCTCTTTCAGTTGCGAGAAGCAGATCATAGAATGGTTGAAATAGTTTTTACTGTCAAATAATGCAAAGAGTACGCAACACGTGTTTCGCCCTAAACGGTGGGGCAGCGGTAGCACTGCTGCCTCGCAGTAAGGAGACCTGGGTTTGCGTCCCGGGTCCTCCCTGTGTGGAGTTTGCATGTTGTGTGGGTGTGTGTGCCCTGTGGTGGGCTGGCGCCCTGCCCTGGGTTTGTTTCCTGCCTTGCGCCCTGTGTTGGCTGGGATTGGCTCCAGCAGACCCCCATGACCCTGTAGTTAGGATATAGCGGGTTGGATAATGGATGGATGGAGATATATATAGTGATGTATGCCCGGGGATCTTTCCCAGTTGGGATGCCCTTTTGAGGAGAAGACCGGGGGAGTGGCCATATCATGAGCAGTACTTGCCCCGGGACACAAGAGGGCAGCCCCCCTGGTTTACTTTGCAGCCATGGAACTGGAGCTTAGAAGCTCAACCCAGCGGGGGTCCGTGGCCACCACCAGGGGGCACCTGGACAGCTCCGGAACCTTAGCCTGCAGCACTTCGACCACACCCATTAGTACTGCTGGATGTTAATTGGGAGCACTTCCGGATGCAGTATAAAGGAGGCCGCCTCACTTCACTCAGGGAGCCAGAGATGGGTGGAAGAAGACAGAGCTTGCGAGTGAGGAGTGGTGGTGGTGGCAGAAGAAAAGAGACAGAAGAGAGGAAGAAGAGGAACTAACAGCTTTATTGGTGGTGCACTTGTTCATTGTGTTGTGCAGAAAAGTAGAATAAAATGTGTGTGTTTTGGGTCATTTGGGGTCTGTGTCTGTCTGTGTTTAGGTTCAAGTTCACACACACATATACCTGTGTATGTATATATATTTTATATATATATATATATATATATATATAGTTCCAGGCTCACCTAAGGTATGTGGTACCATTCTGAGGCAAGAGAGGGCGCTGTCACTAAACATCTTGTGTCCTTTTTCCCTCATAGCCTTGAGAAACTGCCTCTTGAGGGCAACAAAGCCAATGAAGCCCTGCTTCTTCTGGTCCGCTTGGTATAAAAGGGAGATGATCCCAGAAGGTGACATCTCATTTCAGACCTGACCATATACACAGAAAGAGCTGTGTGTGTATGTAGCAGTCTGCTCTGCTCACACTCAACCACAGCCACTAAATGGCGCATGCATTCACTTTTACATTTTTTCGGCCCTTGCATGCACCTTTCTTCTCACTACGAAAGAGCTGTGTGCAGCAAACACTGCCGTCCAACAACAACATTGCGCAAATGACTCAAAGAGACACAACATCGAAATGAAGCAAATGCTACGGCTCAGCCACATGTAAGTGAAACACCTCAGCAACGGAGGTCAAGGCTTGAAGTTTTCACTAACAACATTGTCTATCTGGAGGTATTTTCTTGAGACAAAGATTAATAGGACTCATATGTCAGCGATACGGCTAAGATATGGTATAACCAGTGTCTTATTACGAAAGCCAGTGGGCCAGCAAGCACATCTGCACCGGGTAATTCTAAAGAGTTAGCTCCCACCTCTCCAAGATCACAAATATAGCAAAATGTCTCGGGTTGTTTTTTGTCCTGAAGACCACAAGTAGCTAGTATATAGAAATATATAGGGATGGGAGGCAAGGACTGACTCGCATCCTGGCTGGAATGGAGGATAGATAGATAGGCCAGCCAGAAGGCCCTCATAAGTTTGACTCCCAGTTATGATGGTTGGTGTTCCTTTTTCCAGTCAGGAGAATATAATGGATGGACAGAGGTGACTGCCCCTGGTACACTGCAAGACAGCATCCCTCTGGAATGACTCCCATTTGGACACCTGCAGGGTTACATGGGAGATGTAGTTCTGGAGGGCAGCCCTGGTGGGGTCCTTGGGGGCTTCTAGAGGGTGATTTTGGAAGGAGGCTCCCTTGTTGGATGGAGGTACCAGCTGATCCAGAAGTGCTTCCTCACTACAGTGCTGATGTGTTGGCAGTACTCATCCAAGTGAGTCGGGGTCGGGAGAGGAGGTGGACAAAACTTGCCTAGGAGGAGTGGAGGAAGAGAAGAGAAAAAAGGGAAGGAAAAGAAAAGAATTGCACTGTGTATTCTGGATAGTGGAAGAGGTAGAAGCCTGTATGTGGTGTTTTTTAAAAGTAAAAAGGTCATCTGAACCCAGAACTGTGTCAGAGCAGTTATGTCTGGTTTTTTCGGTCTCTGTGACTCAGCTTTCATTGTATTTCTAAAATCAAATTTTCTCTATTAGATGATTTCCCAGACTCCAAGGCCAAAGGAGTCAGTTTAGTTTGCAATCTTCTCAAACATTATGTCATTTTCTGATACAAAAGCTAACATGCTAAAGATGACTGCAAATGCTTTTCCCATCCTTTAAAGTTAAAAAGCTGAAGCCATTCAGTTGTTATGTGGATCTGTTGCTCTGTGTGTATAGATCTGTGTGAAGTCCTTATAATGCAGCTCTACATTACTGTCAACTAAATACGCTTGATATACCAATCTTTTCTTTTTAAATCATGTCATGTCCAAATCAATATCGGCTTTAATGACACACCAAGGTATCCATACTGAGATCTTGTTAAGTGTCAATGAATATTTATTATTTCCTAAATCTGCTATGCTGTATATCACTCTTTTCCCAAGAGATTAATTTTTTTTCTTCCACACTGGCATTCCCAACCATGATTTAAAATGCTAGCTGTTGAATAATTTCCGTCTCATTTTAAAAAGGCCCAGGTGTTAAGATCTCTCCTATTCCTTTTAATAATAATTTTATTATCACATTCCTTTTAAAGCACAAGGGGGAATTTGATATTTCAACTATTAACATAGTGTTGTGCTTGAAGCTCACAGAAATATTGCAAATGCCCTGAACTGTATTTCATTTAAAAGAGCCAGTAAACTTGCAGCTGATGAAGTGTAAGCTGACATCCTTAATTCAGTATAGACCTAAATAAAGAAAATAAACATTTCAGTAAAAAAATTCCATTGGCTACCCATAATTCCTACATGTGAAATTCTCACTTCATTTAAATATCCAATGTCATACATACCCAGAAACTTAAAATTCATTCTCATACTAAACTGTTGAACTGTACAAGAGTAAGACTTTACTCCTGTAAATTGTCCTTACTAAGAAGCAAACAGCCATCGTTCTGAAGTTGATCATTTAAAATCCTAACAGTGACCTCATATTTCAAAGACAGAGACTTCCGATTGCACTTTCCTAAAGTGGAATTCAAATTGTTTTCCTCCTCTTTAACAAGTAGCACCGTCATCCACATATAAACACATATCTACATCTGATAGAATCCTGGGCATATCCATCCATCCATTTTCTTAACCCACTTATACAGATCAGGATCACGGGGAAAGCGAAGCACAGCAAGCAAGGCAGCAACAACCCCTAGACAGGGCAATGACCGGGCATTATCATTATATTAAATGCTAGCTGTGCTACCTGACAGTTGAAATCTAAGTAATCAACGCAGACCTCAGTGTTAACACTTACAATGCACCAATGCACATGTCTCTGTTATTTGCCATTTTGTATTGGATTGATAAGAGCAGAGTTTACATTTGTGATGTGCCATCTATTGAAATGACAAATGTGATATGTTTTATTGCTAAAAGTGTTTGTGGTGTGCCATCTGTTGGAATGCCAGAGACATAACAATTGGGTGGACACACAGACACTTATCCTTTTATTAACCCTTAACTACTCGCACCATGTCTCATCTCATAAGTACTCGTGCTGTGTACTTTATACACCAGTGCTAAAATGGCTATTTAAATGCACTCTGTGAGGTTGTAATATACAATATTGCATTCATTATAAATTGTACATGTATGTAATGTAATTTAATACCATATTACTGAATAGTATGACACAGTCTAGGACTATCGGAAAATAAATCTGATCCACTTCTCCAGTGCTCATTCGTCTACCGGTCATCTGCTGCAGGATGTGCATGTATCTCGTTTCACTTCGGTTGTTGAATGTTCTTTGTAGACAAAGTCATTGCAAGAAGAATATCTCATCTTTGTAATACATACGTAAGTACCCGCATGGTGTACCAGTTGCACCATATGGAATGTACAACTGTGCATCCACTCATAAAACCGGCTGGCGGCACACTGGAGCGACACTGTACTTGTAGTGAATCAAGCTGAGGATAGATGGCAGATGATGCCAGGATGTTGGAAAAAAATAAGTGAGATTGATGTACAAAATGCACCAGCGTGAGTAGTTAAGGATTAAAGTGGACAACTGAACTAATAACACTAGCCTGGGAATTGCCATCTTTTACTAACAACTTCTGTTATTTGTAAAGTCCTTTCAGATTAAAAAGTTGCTAATTCACCCATAGGTTCTTCAATCAGTCCTAAAGTGCATTCTTCCACAGCATGTCTTATGCGTTTTCCAAATCTGAAACATCTAAAATATCTAATCTTAATAAAATCTTAAGTATCTAAAATAATGCAATCAGCTTTTTCCTATTATTGGAAGATATCTTTATTTTTGATTTCAGTCTTAAAATGCAATTAGTAGTACTGTTTACTCGAAATCCATTGTGAAAAGATGTGAACAAAGACTTTTTACCTCCCCAATGAATTGGAGTCTTTTATTAACCATTCTCTCCATCGATTTCTTAAAACTAGAGGTAAGTACAATTGGCCTGCTGTATATGATATGAATGAGGCAAACACACATCTTTCCTTGGGTTCTCTCTTGGGAGTGTTATTGATTTTTCCATCATTTTGGTAGCTGACCTTTGATCTTAATCAAATTAAAGAGGTATAAAATGAATTTGATTACCTTATGACTTTTATTTCTTAAACTTACATTGAAAATATTTCCCAGTCCAAGAAAATAGATTTTTCCTTCAGGAATTACTACCTTAAAGTTAATTAAAATTAACCTAAATTATGAATACAAAGAGTATATTTAGATACTTTTGAACCTTCGATATGTAGCTATATCTCTTAATTTATTTTTCATTTCTCTATTTTTTTTTAAATTTTCATCAACAGCAAATTTTCTAATTTTTTTTTTTTTTACAAATATGCCATGTATTTCCAGATTCAGTATTTAAACAATGCAATTTTTCCTTCCATATTTGCCTCTCATTCTTTTGATCTGAACACACACTTTGTTAACTGAATTATCCTTTTTAAAATACTAGCAATGGTTCCTCGAATATTCCTTCTTTGCAGATTATATAGCTTTCCCCACATTTGCCACTAAAGTTTTATAATGTGGCGCACTGTCAGATCTAAAGGCTTTCTTCAATTTTCTGAAGATGCTGTTTCTGTCATGAATGATCCTATTACATTTTTCCAACCACCATGGGACGATTTTAAATCTCATCTCATTTTTATTTATTTATTTATTTTTAATATTAGCACCTTTAATTTTAATGAAATTAATTATTGAACTCATCACTATTATCTGGTGTTAGCAGTTGTTCAATCTACTCATCACACATACTGTATATTTAAGCATACTAAAATTAGCTTTATTAAAATTTAAAAGTTAAATCCTAACAAGTCAAGAGAGCTTTTTATATATCATCATTTAAAAATACCAGATTTAAAGAATCTAATAGTTGTTCTGAATATTCCCCATTTTTATCTGGATTGTACTGCCCTGCCTCTATCAAAGATTTCACTCAGTGTGTAGCAAAAATAAAAATTTCCAGTCATTATTGTTCATCCATTTTATTTAAAGGAATACTCCACCCAAAAATAATGATGTTATATGTTACTTACCCCATGTACTTTGTAGTGGTGGCCAAGATATATTTTTAGTCTTACGTTCCCATGCAGAATAGAGACAAAGATGTGACATATAGGAAGTCAATAGTGACCAGTGCTGTACAACAGCAAACAATGTGAAAAACATCAATGGAAAAAGACACAAAAAAAATCTCAAGTCACTCATGTCGTAAAATCTATATGTCTGTTATCCAGCTGAAGATGTTCAAAATGAATGCTTTTTTTGCTAAAATATTGTTAAAGCAGCTGTCCTACCCGTCTAGGATGAGTTGAAATCTAAACAATTAAAGTAGACCTTTGGTGTACTTACTGCTAATATTTGCAGTGCACCATCTATTCATGGAATATACAGTATTTCATAATGCATGTAGTAATAAAATGCATTGCATTTTTTCATTCCACACAGATGGTGCATCACAAACATTTGTGGTAAGAAAATGCATTGCATTGTATCATTCCAACAGATGGTGCATCACAATCATTTGTAAACATTAATAAAACACGTTGCATGTTTCATTCCAAAGATGGTGCATCACAAACATTTGTAGTAATAAAATGCATTGCATTTTTCATTCCAACAGATGGTGCATCACAAACGTTTGTAGTAATAAAACACATTACGTTTTTCATTCCAAAGATGGTGCATCACAAATATTTGTGGTAATAAAATGCATTGCATTGTTTCGTTCCAACAGATGGTGCATCAGAAAAATTAGCCCTGCTTTCCTGAATCTCATACCAAATGACATAAAACAGAGACAAAGTCCAGGACAGACACACAGATACACACACACACACACACACATACACACATACACTTGTGTATAGTTACTTCCAGAATTTTCACCCCACATATAAACAGGAAACCTAAAGACTCATGGGAGTGACGTTTTGCCTTGTAGACCCACCTCGTCCCGTCATTCGTTGATCAAGAGTCCTGCCTTCAAGTCTTTAGGTTTCCTGTTTATGTGTGTGCTGATAATTCTGTAAGTAACTATTTAACAATTTTTTAGCCAAAAACATTTGTTTAGCAAAGCAACTGGATAACAGATATATGGATTATGTGACACGAATAACATGAGATTTTTTTTGTGTGGACACGTCTCACATTGTTTGCCATTGTACAGCACCAGTGACTGTTGTCTTCTGTTACATCATAAATTTATTTGTCTGCATTCTGCATGATGACATATTTTTTTCTCAGCCACCACTACAAAATAAATGGGGTAAATAACATATAAAAAATATCATTTTTAAATGGAATATTCCTTTAAGAAAATGATATGTTCTGCTGTGCTGGGATTCATATGGTTTCTTTTTTAATTATCATCTCCCCAGCTTGAAATAAAAAATGCCTTCACAAGATACTGCTGTTGTTAAGATAAAAAGGTTTTTGAATGTTGGTAAAGATGTGGATGTCCAGCTGCTCCTTGCATCATCATGTATGCTTCAGTGAGGCATCTTCTTACCTCCATTGTGGAGCACTGCTGACCTTTTATATCTCACTAACACAGGAGCCAAGAAGTTCCCATAAATTGTCTGTAGAAGTTGCTGATGAATATGATGATGATGGTGAGGCTGAGCTCAATTTCTGTGGTTCTGTTTGAATGATCTTGTGCTTTTATTTTAGATCTACAGCATAAGTCAACTATAGACAGTACCATAGAATGTTGTACCCATGGTGTCTGGTGATGACCACATCAATGATGCACACTGCCCTAACGAGGTGACTCTCTGTATCACTGAAGTTGTATTTTGAATCTTGGGTCCAGCAGGTACACCAGAGCCAACACCCTATGGATTCAACATGAGATGATATTTCCTTCTGTAAATGCTGGGAATGTATACTGTGAAGGCAAGGGGGCAACAGAGAACTGCAAACACCAAACATGAACACACAAGACAGTCCCGGTATCAAATAAAGGGTGTTTAATACACAATACCTCAGTATACACAAGCATCTCTCCTTCCAAATCACATCTCCTCTCTCCACTGCACTGCTCTCCTCCAGTCGAGTGTTGCCTTCCTTCCTCCCAGCTCTGACTTTCCTGGACAAGGGATTGCGGTCCCTTTTATTGAGGACCTGGGAGTACTTTCGGTACCAGGGCTTGTCTTCTGGGTCACACGGAAGTCCCACCTAGCAGGGAGTATATCTCCCTGCAGTGCCCTCTTGCAGCACCCACAGACCCAGCAGGGCTGTGCTGCCAGACTACAATTCCCAGCATCCCCTGACCTGCTCTTCTATCCCAGCCAGGGTTGGTGCTAAACATATTTCCGGTCGGTATGCCTGTCCATTTATCTGGGGTTTCCCGCCCGTATAAGGAACCTTCTTATCCTTTGTCTGGGATGTCCTTTCGTCCTCCTGGGGAGTCTTGTTCAAGTGCAGCACCTTGCTCTCTTTCAGCCGGGACGCCTGTCCGTCCACTTGGGGGCAAAGTGTTTTGTCTCACATTACTAGGGCTGTTGTTTGCTCCATGGTGCCTTAGTTTTTTTGCCACTAAAGATAAGAAAAGAGCATCACATTATAGCCATGACAAAGATTTGTCATTAGCTTTTAGTGTTTTATGGACTGTCCCTGAATAATATTATCCCAATATGTAATGTTAATGTAAATGGCCAGAAGATGTCAATAGAGAGATGGATGTCAAATATTTCAAAACCTTAAAACAAAATCAAGCACAATTTTTAGGTACTTCACAAAGTTTCATTCTGCACATCACTGTCCCTCACCTCTTTCTGAATGTCCTTAAATAGAACTTCCTGTTGTGACAGTAGAAGATGCTATACCAGCGCTTAACCTGGCACAGACAGACACAAGAGGCACACTTACACAAGTTCACGCTTTTTATTTTCAGTTCTTTTCTTTACAGTCCTTTGCACTTCACACACCGTGGACAAATCACCTCAAATAACTCAGTCCTTTCTCGTCTCTCACTATTGCCGCCTCCACTCCACTCCTCGCAAGCTCCGTCCTCTTCCACCCGACTCCGGCCCTCTGAGTGGAGTGAGGCGGCCCCTTTTATAATGTACTCCAGGTGCTTCCTGATGACCTTCTGGCAGCACTTCCTGGTGTGCTGCATACCACGGCTTCTGAGCCATCCAGGTGCCCCCAGGTGGTGGCCATGGGTCCCCACAAGGTTGAGCTTCCAAGCTCTGTTCCCGTGGCCCCAACACCCACCAGGGTGGCTGCTTTCTCGTATTCCAGGGGAGGTTCTGCTCCTCTCCCGGTCCTTCCATCTTCCAAGCATCCTGACTGGGCATCAGCCCCAGCCGTCCACCACACTGTATACAAGGTTTAAATTTTTGTCTAAAGCATAGATGCAAATATATTTAATTACCCCAACATTTACATTTATTCATACCAAAACAAAATGAATAACAATGGTCTAGATATTTAAAAAGCTGAAGCAAAGCAGCACTCACCAGACACCTTGTAATGTTGGAAGTCTTTTCTCATTCCTGTCTTCCTCCAATTTCTTCTATTCAGTCTTACCATCTGGAAAAACATTACTCAATGTGTCCTTGGGCTTCTGCTTACACTTTAACAGCAACGTGGTATTCACAATGCATCATCAAATCCTGTCATTCTCAGAAATATTTAAGGTCCAAAGTAGCAAATCCCTTGCTCTCAATGGTTAGCAGCCAGTCTTCAGTAGACAATAGACAAGGAGACAAATAGTAATGATTAACAATTTGTGTTCACTTTGTTTGCTGTCTGTTTAAGTCAGCCTCGGTAGTTAAGGGAAGTGATGAATGAAGGAAAGTTACCAGTCAGAAGATGATGGTCTTAATACGCAGCTACACAAAACAGTCTCAGATATCTTGCATGTCACCTCAATGACCTAACTTACCAATATAGAGTCTTACAATAGATTTCAGGAAATGATATTGAAGGTCCTCTGACACTAATATTAATCAAGAAAGATTACCCGTAATAAAATGATTAATCACATGAATGATTAATGAAGTCACAGGAACAACCAACATTGTTTATGGTAAAAAGTGTTAGACAAAGCATAATAAATAATACCCTTATTTTTATTGATCACTGACTGTACAGTGAAAGTATGGTGACAGAATGACTCATTATGTTTCAAAATAAAAGAATGAATGACCCTCACATCGATCGGCATAACATAAGTCATGTCATATAGATGGACAGGCCTTTTACCTAAATGGGCACTTAGATAGGGACGAACAAAACAGCTACGTACTCTAATGGGTGACGGCAGTACATCAGATGATGTGAGCACTTGTATGGCCGGAGGAGGTTAATTCAAGCAATTTTAAACCACATCTCCACTTCCATTAGACATTTAATCTAACTCAGTGCCATGAAGCCAGAAGATAACCTCAGACTGCAGAAATCTTCATTCGTTATCAAACATAGAAATAGGAATGAATTGATTAATTAGCAAAGATTAGGATAGATATTAAACTGTAGGAAACTGTAAACCTAGACCCACACATACTAAATAATTTTTAAAGCCTATTTCAAATTTACCGTTCCTCTCTAAAATACTAGAAAAAGTAGTCGCCAGTCAGCTTCAGTCACACCTTACGCATTACAATTTATTTGAGAAATTCCAATCTGGTTACCGCACTAGTCATAGTACAGAAACGGCACTAACACGGGTTGTAAATGATATTCTGATATCCTCTGATGAAGGAAACTCCACTGTAATCATGTTGTTAGACTTAAGTGCAGCATTTGATACCACTGACCATTCTATTTTACTACACAGGCTAGAAAATGATGTGGGGCTTACAGGCACCGTGCTCGCTTGGTTTAGTTCTTATTTATCAAATCGATTCCAATATGTACAGAAATGTGCTGACAGTACTCCATCATTATACACAGAAGTTCAATATGGTGTCCCGCAGGGCTCAGTACTGGGACCTTTACTGTTTTCACTTTACATGCTTCCACTGGGATCTCTCATTAGGACACATAATGTTAATTTTCACTCGTATGCAGATGACACCCAGTTATACCTTTCATTTAAATCAAATGAAGTTTCTCCAGTGTTGTCTTTAATTAGTTGTGTTAGTGAATTAAAGGAGTGGATGAATAAGAACTACTTGTCTTTAAATACAGATAAAACAGAGATGTTAATTGTTGGAGGGAATGATGCTGATCACAACAATATTTTGTCATCATTTAACTCAGTTGGAATCCCCATTAATTTTACTGAATCAGCCCACAATCTAGGAGTTATCTTTGACTCTAGCATGTCATTTAAAGTGCATATTACAAAGTTGTCCAAAACATGTTTCTTCCATCTTAAAAATGTTAGGAAATTAAGGCGCTTTCTAAATAAACAGTATTCTGAGAAAATAATTCATGCATTTATCTCTAGTAGGATTGACTACTGCAATGCAATGTTCGCTGGATGTTCAAACTGTTCTCTATACAGCCTCCAGTTAATCCAAAATGCGGCTGCAAGAATTATTACAAGAACAAGAAAATATGAACACATAACTCCAGTTCTTAAATCCTTACACTGGCTCCCAGTTAAGTTTAGGGCATTTTTCAAAATCCTCCTTTTAACATATAAAGCATTAAATGGCCAAGGTCCGGCTTACTTGTCGGAACTTATTATGATTTACAATCCAGAGCACACATTAAGATCTCAAGATGCCGGTTTGCTTATTATTCCAAGGATTAATAAAATAACAATGGGAGGTCGAGTTTTTAGTTACAGGGCCTCTAAACTGTGGAATGGTCTGCCTGCTACTATAAGAGATGCCCCTTCGGTCTCAGCTTTTAAATCCCGACTGAAGACTCACTACTTCAGTTTAGCATATCCTGACTAGAGCTGTTGATTAACTGTACAGACTGCATCTCTATTGTGAGTCATTAGCACTAAAACATAAGTAACATGATAGTTAGAATTTGATACTAACCCTCACCTATTCTGTTTCTCTTCTTGGTACTCAAATGTGGCACTTGGTGCCACTGCCCACCTGTCAAGTTGTTCTGCCTGCCTAAGGTAAAGTCATCCCTGATGAAGGATCGCTGGAATCGTGGGAAGGAGGGGTCCTTTCATCGGATTGGCTGGCCCAGCACTGTTTCAGCCATGGAATGACCAAATGGGGGAGGCAGCTTGATGGATGAGGTCTCCAGGACTCTAAATATATCCAAATCTTCTTATGTGATATCATTTACTGTTACATTATGCTCTGTACTTCTAAAATTTTTATTTTTATACTGAGGATTTGTTCTGTTCTGTGTATTGTATTATATTGTATTGACCCCCTTCTTTTTGACACCCACTGCACGCCCAACCTACCTGGAAACTTCCTTTCACAAGGTTTTTTTGGGAGTCTTTCCCTATCTTCTTAGAGAGTCAAGGCTGGGGGCTGTCAAGAGGCAGGGCCTGTTAAAGCCCATTGCGGCACTTGTTGTGTGATTTTGGGCTATACAAAAATAAACTGTACTAGCCAACCCGCGGCGTAACATACGCCGCATAATTATGTATTGATGGGTGAACACTTGCTGAACGACACAGTTGTCCAAATGGGGTGGGTTTGTGGATACCACTGTGAGTGAATGAAAAGATGGACCTCTGGAGAGAGCAACATACAATTGTCCGTGACTGAAAGCGGGATCGTCTGTGACGATGGAGGCCACTCTGGTGAAAGTTACTTCGTCGGTAGGGATAAGTTTCAGCACTTGTTCATTAAGGTGTAGCGAGTCTTCGTTGTTGACGCTTAATATAGCTTGCGTACTGAGTTGTTCCGGAATCACAGTTGAGAAACACTTTTTTAATGTCTTTTAAGCACAGGGAAAAAAATTAACATGTGAAACATCCATAATGTAATAAGCCACCAAGAAAAGTAACATTGCAACAATGCACTCTACGATCCGATTGCTGTAAACAGAAGTGAAAACAAAATCGAGGCCGGTGCATTCTTTAACTGCCTTGTAGCGCAGTGGTAGAGTTGCTGTTTTGCAGTAAGGAGACTGTGGAAGATTTTGGGTTTGCTTCCCGGTTTCTCCCTGTGTGGATATCGCTTTGAATACTGAAAACACCGGTATATCAATGTAAGGAAGTATTATTATTCTTATGCGTTCAGCGCTCTCTCTCTCTCGCGCGCCTGTATGCGTGTGTGTGTCGCTCGCTCTCTCTCGCTCGCTGCACATGTTCCTGCAGGCATACCAGTAAGTGAATGAAATGATGGAACTCTGGAGCGAGCAACATACAGCTGTCCGTGACTGAAAACTGGTTTTGGCAGATACATGCACATCTTTTTGAAAGTTTGGCCCTGTGCCTTATCAACTGTCATCGCAAAGGCAAATCTGACAGGAAATTGTCTTCGTGTTAAAGTAAAAGGCAAATTATCCGCGACAAACAAACTGTTTTACACGCTGCATACCAACCCATGGCGTAGTATGCGCCACATAATCATGCCGCTTTTTTAATGTTTTTTAAGCAGAGGGAAAAATTTAACATTTGCAAAATCCGTAATGCCACTTTCAGTAAGTACAATGCACACGTGTTTAATTTGTCAGCCACTTTTTGCCAGCCGTCTTTTCTGGTTTGGGCTGCTTTTGCAGTGTTACCGCTTGTGCATATTAAATCTTGAAATCCTTCGAGTAACTAATTAACTAACACCCACCCACCCAGCTTGTGAGAAAAAAATGTGCCCGTTCTTTCCACAGTAGTGGAGTCAGGCACAGAGAAGGTCAGCTGCTGAGAAAGCATCTCGACTGTTGCAGGGCGGTGAAGCAGGTGAGACGCTAATGAAAAAGAGGCACAGGGCTTATTGGTTTTTAAAGACTGCTTCCTTCATTGTGTTTTAACCTCAGTTTTAAAGGATTGCGCGGCTCTCTCTGTCACGCTGCCTGTGTGTGTCCCTCTGTCTCCCTGTCGCGCTGCCTGTGTGTGCGTGGCTCTCTCTCTCGGGCTGCCTGTGTGTGCCTCTGTCTCTCTCTGGCACTGCCTCTGTGTGAACCAAGGTTCCACTGAGGTTGACTAATGAAAAGTCAACGTGGCTCAGAGGTCCATGTGCAATGTTGCACAGACGAACATAAATGACGCCGTTTTTTCTGAGGCGTCGCGTCAGAGGTGGTGGGCGTGGCTCTGCGAGTTGTCGTCGTATCCAATGGTCATAGAGTTGGTGGGCATGGCTCCTTCCTACTTATCGGCGGCTTAGTGAATCCACGCCCCTTCCTGCGTGCTTTCATGGGTGTCTTGTTTTGGTGTGCGTGCTTTCATGGGTGTCTTCACCTTCTGGCGTCGACTTTGTGAATTATATATATAGATTGTATTGTATTGTAAGAACTGGCAAATGTCTGGAGTCTACTAAAAAATTCTCAGATGATTCTGCACTTATGGCGTGCATTGATAAAAAGGGGATGAGGCAGAGTATGGAAGTCAGGTGGAAAAGTTGATTTCTTGGTGCAAAGAAAATTGTGTAATTTTAACATCAGCAAAATCTGGTTATTGACTTTCATCACACCAAGGAGCCCCTATGTCCAGTCACTGTTCAAGGAGTGGAAGTAGAGGTGGTCCACTCCTACAAGTACTTGGGGGTCCACTTTAATGTGAGGCTGGACTGGTCTCAGAACACAGAGGAACAATATAAGAAAGGGCAAAGCAGGTTCTTTTTACTTAGGAGACTGCATCCCTTTAATGTGGGGAGTAAGATCATGTATTCTACAACTATGTGATGGCCAGTGGGCTGATAACATCACTTCAAGAGAGGCCCACCAAATCAACAAGCTAATTAAATGACAAGCTCAGTTATAGAACATGGAGCGCACTCTGGACCCCTAATGGTATTAGCCAAGGAGAGGATTAAAACAAAAGCGAGTGCCATTTTGAACGAAGCTGCACATCCTCTCTCTGTCATGCTAACACTGAGGACTTCCAACCAATGAATCATTCAACAGAAATGTGTCAGGAAACTCTATGGGGGCTCCTTTATACCAACAACAATACACCTGTATATTGCCTCACTGTGACCGTCAGAAGTTATTTCCTTTTAATTTTCTTCTTTGTTTAGACCAAAGTGTGTGTGTATTTTTTATTTGCTTATCTACGTATGTATTTATTTAAAGAGTTTCATTAAAATGGCAAATATTCCCCTGGAGTCAAATAAAGTTCTCTATCTATCTATCTATCTATCTATCTATCTATCTATCTATCTATCTATCTATCTATCTATCTATCTATCTATCTATCTATCTATCTATCTATCTATCTATCTAAAAAAGTAGCAACCAATAGGGACATAGAAAGTAATTTTTAGTTCTCAGTGTCTGGTGTCTCCTCACAAATCAGTCTGGCAGCAGTTTAGCCTGACAACCCAAGAGGCCATATTAAGTCAGGCAACTGTGATAACCCACACTTTACCTATCATTGTGCTGCTTTTTTGTTCTGCTACCAGGAAATATCTGGCCAATCAAAGCATTCTATGGCAAGATGTATTCTATACTTTTATTTTTAATTAATTAAAACAAAATATCCGTTTTAAAAGCACAAATGCTGTGGACAATCCACTAAAACATCATGCTTACAGTAATTAAAAACGTTTAGCAGTTGCTGGTGTACGTCACATTTTCTGGGATACCAACTGAAAAAATATTTTCTTGTTCTACTACCTTTCAAGTTTTATTTAATAGAAAAAAAGACTCTGTGTTTTGATGTATGTAGCAAGGTGCTGGAACTGTCCTATCAGTCCATAGTAGACCGTGTGGTGTTCTGTGCCACAGTCTCCTGTGAAAGCAGTTTTAGCTCAAAAGAAGCACAACTCCCAAACAAATGACTGCTCCATAACTAGACAAACACAGAAGCTGTCGTGGAAAAGAAGATAGGGGCCAAATGTGGATGTCATCATGAAAAATCCTCTCCGTCCCCACCAGGAGGCGCTCCCTTGGAGCACTTTTAGCTTATTCCACCACATTGTGCTAAGAAAAGCCTTGTCTGTCCACTCCCATCATGCAATTCAATGCTTCTTCCTGAGGTGCTCATTTAGTTCATTTTGAAATATCTGCACAACATAAATCTATTTTTTTATTTATTGATAGATTGGCTGTATTATTTGTCCTGTGAGTCTGTATTCTTGCTTTTAATGTTTCTGCTGTTGTATGCATCTGAATTTCTCCTTAGGCTGAATAAAGTTTATCTAATTTATTCTGATCTAATCTAGTCTAATCTAATCTAAAAGAAGACTGAATAATAATACTTTTGCTGATTTGCAATAGGCTAATAGATGTAATATTGTTTTTTACAACATCAAAAGTAAGCACCAGAATGCTGCAACCATCAATTCAAAGCAGTCTTTTATTTCACTTTAAAACTAGAAGGTTAAATTTTCAATCCAATCCTCCAATTTTCTTTGCGTCACTTAATCTACGATTATTTCAAATATACAAAAACTAAATAAATACATATACAGTATATATATATATATATATATATATATATATATATATATATATATATATATATATATATATATATATATATACTGTATCATAAAACTATCTTCCAAGTTTATCATTTAGTTAACATGCTAAGAACAACAAACTTCTTATGCAACTTAAAATAAATACACATTTAACTTTCTGGACATTTCTTTGAAATTACAGGTTGCTCACCCTTCAATCTCTATCCTTACCTAGTAAGTCATACAATGAAGCCCCTTTGGAATTGATTTCTGAAGTCAGCTTTCAGTTGGCTTTTAAAATAAATCTAAATTATAGACTTTCATGTTCAGATATTTAACAACTCTGGGCTTCGTGGCATAGTTATAAACCAAAAGCTGGTAATATTTTAGTTTACATACAGCACAAATCATCTATTACTCATTTACTATTAAGTAACAAGACCTTTGGGTCTTAATAAACATTTACAAAACATCAGTAAAGTGTAACAAAACTTCACTTTACAGTAGTATTAGGTGACATAACTAAGACACATTTCTATTGACATTACATACTAAGTACAAGGCCTGTGAAGCCTTCATATTAACAAGTCATTTTACCATCACGTCATTATGCCACGCTGCCCAGGGATTAATAACCTAACTATTGATGTTTTTTAAGTGTTATGAAGACCAAAAGAAGCCTTTCATTAAGGTCTTGTCTCTCTATTATGAAAGAAAATCTTGAGACGAGACTACTGCCAAGAACGTTTTTCAAGTTTCGCCCTCCTCTCAACCATTTCCAGTTAACGGCCCACACCCAAGGTCCTCTCACCTCTCATTCGTGTGAATGCTTTTGTCAGACACAGTTCCTGCGCTCTCAGCTCTTATAAATGTTTACGTTTTCCTCACTTTAAGTTCCCAATAAAAGTAGACTTATTATGTTCAAATCTTATTGGAGAATTTCATCCCAAAAGGTTATCAACAGAAGAAATGAGTACATGGGCAATCCTAAAACAGAGAAACGATGAAGTCAAATGAATTGATGCAAAAATTGTTGATCGGTTACTTGGCAAATTGGTTAAAATGCATTTCTATAGATTATGCTGAAACAATTGGTGGTGATGTTGCGGTAAGATGAAAAGGATATCCCGTAAAATATCTACTACCGTTAACACCATCCGGTTTTCCTCCGCACGAATTACTGTTGAAAGAAGGTTGTATCGTAATGTTATTGCGTAATTTATGTCTGAGTGATGGGCTATGCAATAGGACAAGATTAGTTGTATTCAAAATTGGTCAAACAATTCTGATATGTAAAATTTAAACAGGCGACAAGAAAGGTAATAGTACATCTTCTGCTGATAACATTAGACAACAAAGCAGATCTTGATATGCACCATTCGTATTAAAATGTTTATAGTTTCCCGTTAGAATAACTTTACTATGACAATTAACAAATCACTGGGACAAACATTCGAAAAAGTCGGTTTATTTATTAGAGAGACAGAAACAATATTCAATCACGGGCAGTTATACATTGCGTTGTGACAATGTAAGTCCAAACACAGAATCAAAATTCAATGTGATGTTGATGAAAAGTTAATTCAAAAAATTGTTTTTACTGAAGTTTTACAGTAAAAGTGTAAATTTAAAAAGTATTTGCATGTTCCAGTAGAGTCTCGCTTATCCAACCTTCGCTTATCCGACATTCTGTATTATCCGACGTCCCACCGCAAAAAAAAACCCCAAAAAAACTCATCACTCGGTAACAAGAACTGCAAGTTGTGAGCGTGAGCGTAGTCTATTTTTTGTTGCTAAGTTCATTTTTTCAGTTAATTTTTCTGTTGTTTTGTTGTAAAACATGATTATTAGGTTCGTAATGTGTAAAATTATAACATAGTTTGACGTTTAATAGACTTTTTCTTACACCTCCCATTATTCGACATTTTCGCTTATCCGACGTTTTGCCTGCCCGTTTATGTCGGATAAGCGAGACTCTACTGTAATTTCAAAGCCAAACAGAACAAAAACAAGTAACACAACGAATACCTCTAACGCAACATGAAACATAATTTTCTTTCAATGTATTGCGTTTTACTATTTTTAAACATGGTTAATTATTCACGGTAATGTAAAATAGTTAGTTCTGTTATGCATATGTAACAATTCCCATGAAAATAACAATCTGTTTAAATTGTACATCCACTTCCCTGTACGTGAGCAGCAGAGCTGCGAAGTAGCTAGCGTGTAGCGCACGCCCAGGGGTTAGCGAGCAAAACGAGCAGGGGGGAGCCCCTGAGTTATATAAGAGTAAATGAGTGATAGATGCATTTCTGCAGTACCTAAACTAAAATGTTACCCAAAAGCTTTTTGTTTTTTAAAAACAACAACAATAATATTAATAATGATGCATTGGATTGAAAAATACAGAAGGATCTAGGGACCCCTGAGACCAGTCAGTGTTTATTCAAACCCATTTACAGAGTAAATCTTCACAAAACATTCTGTAAGCAAAGCACAATTGATCTTTGAGCAAAAAGACATCGCATGATCTTATTATATCAAACTGATCTTTCCTGACAGAAGGTGAAAAGCACTGCTTTTGAGGAGAGCGAAAAAGTGACCATCATTCTGAAACACAACTATTACAGCGGAGCAGTATGACGGCAAGATCATTTTTAGTGATGTTTTCTTTTGTTTTCTATCATTCAAATTAGTGTGATAAACGATTCCCATATTAATGCAAAGCCTTTTTGACTGTTCATCTTGTGTGAAATCATGCAGGGGGTTGAGTTGGTTTAGTGTTATGCAATGGACAATCATTATTTTGGGACTGTAGACATTATTTTAAAGGCAGGCTGCAGTTTGTGCTCAGACCTGTAAAGGAACTCCCTGAATGGAGAGCAAGGCTGTGAGGAGCACCGTGACAATGTTTTCTGTTTTTCCTTTAATTCTGTGTGCTTTGTGTATTTTTCTTCTTATGTTGTCTAAGGGTATACCTTATATAATCATAGGATAAAATGACCAGACAGCCTATAACTTCAATTTTAGACAGGAGTAATGGGAACTGGAGATACAACACTCCCCTCTGTCTTTAGGCAGAGCTGTCCATCACCAAATATCTGAGTGCAACATCATGAAGTCCAGAACCCCACATGGCCCTTTAGCATAAAGAATGGACCATCAGAGAGACACTCCATTCCACCACAGAAACTCCCGATACTGAAGAAGCCATCTGTACATACATCAGCTCAACTGCTGAATATGAAAAACTATTCAGTCTCATTCCTCCTGTCAAGCTGATGTTTTCTTTGCTGCTTATCTTCCATTTTCCTATCATCATGGAAAGTATTGTTTAAGCTTTTCTTATTTTTGTTCTGCATTACCATATGTTTAGATGTTTTATTTGTGTTTTTGTTGATCTTGAGTTATGTTTCATGTCTCTGTGATTTTTTGTTGATTTGAAATGTGATTTTTGTAAGTGTACAGACCCTTTAAATGACTATGTCTTTTGTGGGTGGAGCACCAGGAGGCAGGGCCACCCTTATGTTACTGCTGCTGGCTCTTCTCTCTGAGTTGATAAGTAGCCCAGAAAAGAAAGGAGTCAGCAGCAGTGATTTCAAATGTGAAGGAGATTATAGTGAGTTATTGTGTTTTGGCACATCCTTTTTGCTGTTTTGGAGTATTTTGTTATTTTTCCTATTTCTGAAAAAAACCTTCAATTTATAAAGATTACAGTTTTGGATTGCCAAAGGTTTTCATGGTTTTATCTCTGTTGTAAGACATTTTTGCATATCTACATCTTCAGAAGTTCCTAGGCCAGCTGACCATTTTGGGGCCTGCTCAAGCTGCAGCCTGCAGGTAGATTTGTTGGCCAAACTGGTGTGAAGCAGGTCTTATCTGGGTTGGCATGTGAAGGTTCTAGCCTGTCCTTTGTGGAACTTTATTTGAAGGCATCACATCACTTGCCAGGTTTGGAATTCCAAATCACAACGTTACTTGAAGACTTTACTACTATTCACTATTTTATTTATTTCATTTAGTTCATTTGCAATAATTCTATTCTTATTAAATACTGCTTAAACTTCTATATTGTGCCTGTACGTGTTGTGGTGGACGGCTGGGGATCCTACCCAGCCGGGATGCCTAGAAGGACCGGGAGAGCGACGATACCTCCCCTGGGCCACGAGAGGGCAGCCGCCCTGGTCTACAATAAATAAAGACTACTAAAACAGCCCGATTCCTACTTGTCTTGTGAAATGGCACCACTCAAAAGCGTATTTTTCTGAGACAGTCTTCTAAACGGACGTTGCTATAACCTGACATTCTCAAATTGTGAATTTGAAGTTCTAAATACTTCGCTGTCCTCACTCCTATCTCCCGGTCTTAATGTACAGGTCTGGTGGTGGGGCATAATTTACAACTTCGCCTATGGCAGCAGAAATCCTAGAACCAGCTCTGCAGCTATTCATTTTCAATACCTGGTTACTCCTGGTCAGATTTACAGGCGGCCAAAGCCTCTGCCAGCAACAGCAAGCACAGAACTGATAAGGACAGCAGCCCATCAGAAGACCACTCAATTCGGGTAATTTAAAGTGGCCAAGCACCTAATAAAAGTTTTTTTTTTGTTAAAAATCCCACATAAACAGGGAGAATTTGGCAATTGCACATAGAAGACAGTCCAACTGGAAATGAAATTGCTATCCAAGTGGAGGGATACAGCAATGCTAAATGCTGAAATCAATGGGGAACATAAAATCAATTCTTGCCTGAAAATGGAAAACTCATTAGTGCAACCCTTCAATGAAAGATACTCCAAGGCAACAAGAAAAGTAAGCAGAAAATGAAAATGCAGAAATGGCAAGCAAATAACACAGCAGCTTAGGCGTAAAATGAAAAGTGCTCAGTGAAGCACAGAGCTCCTCTGCCACGGGGCATATTGATGTAAATGAATCCAGCCAAGAGCACTAATGAGAAGAATGGAATGGCGAGTCTCGTCTGGATATGAGAGGCAAAAATAAGGGCAATTACTTGGACATTGGCTGAAAAACATAAATGATTTAATGCTTACACAATCTTCTAATTATTTCTGTACAGAGCAAAAGTTTTAAAAAGTACAGAACAATGCTGGAGGTTAGTGAAATACAGTAAGTTATAAAAACCTGCAGTTCTAGTAAAATCGCCTAAGAAGTAAAACAGAAAACTGACAACTGCTCTTATTGATACATAAATACATACAGTACATTGATTATCTAAACTGGGGGTGGCATTACTCACTGAGTGTGATACACACATTAAACTAGTCATAATACAGGGGCCTGGCGTGACAGCTACAGTTTGGGTTCCAAAGTAAAACTCACCACGAGACAAGAACACACCGGGCTTCCAATATCACAGTATTCAGCGTGGAGCAGGGTGGGCTCAACTCCTGTTTTTGTTTTTTTTTTCTTTATATAAATACCAGCATTGGGAGTTTCAGTCAGGATGAGGAATTGCATGCTGGAAAGGGTGGTATGGGACGTGGGCACAGTCATATATGACACGTTCAAAACAGAAAGCAGGAAACACACACTGGTAGTTCCAGTGTGAAAAAGTGGACCAGCTTACTCTGTGTCTGTGCTTAGTGCTCAGGAAAGGCAATATGTATGGACAGTAGTATAAGCTAGGAGGAGAAGCAGCCCCCAGGATGCTAGAAGGCAGGCAACCCAGCAGTCATCAAAATTAGCCTTACTCTCATTTCACGTTTTTAAACAGAGAAACGTGCTTTTCAATTAAAACAAAATCGACTCTTGGATTCCTGATGACCTTTCTTTGGCAACTACAACCTGTTCAGGCGTGACTGGTGACTCTTTATTGGTCCTGTAACAGCGAGTGAGCCATTGAGAAATCTAAAGACTCGAACAGAAGATAGGGCAGTTTGGAAAGGGGTCAGTGTGAATGGTCGCCAGGAATCGAAAAACGACCATTTAATCATCATCAATCGAGAGTGGGGAGGCTCAGTGATGGACTTACACACTGTCCAGGATTGGCTTGTGGCAGCCCTGAATTGGAGCAAGTGGATTTGGCAAAAGAATAAATGAACTACTGTGGTGGGCTGGCACCCTGCCCGGGGTTTGTTTCCTGCCTTGCGGCCTGTGTTGACTGGGATTGGCTCCAGCAGACCCCCGTGACCCTGTAGTTAGGATATAGCGGGTTGGATAATGGATGGATAAATGAACTAGAATTAATAAGTGGAAGGACTCAACCAATGCAAATCAAATTCATATCCAAAAAGAAAATTATAAGACAGGAACAAACCAATGCATTTACATTATTGGAGATATGGACATTAATAAAAAGTCACTTACTAAAGCAGAAACAGTCATCAGTCTGTAGCCGATAATGCAGCCAAATTCCGAGGTTCCACATGTACTAATAGAGACAGCAGGTTTAACGTCTCCGAGTGCTACACATCAAATTTATTTAGCAAGTAATATGGCAGCAGAAATACTCAGATCGTTTTATATGTTTCACTTTGTCGTGATGGCCACAAGTAACAAACATGATTTTATTTTTTCGCCAAAAACAAATTTCAATGAAATAGGTAGTTACCTCCTTAAATATCATTTCCTTAACAGCTCAGGGCAGCTCAGAGGAAAAACTGAGAATGCTTAAATGAATCCACGCCTGCTTTCTTGTGAAAATGGCCAATATTTTAAAGACAGCCTGCAAACTTTGACCATTAAGTTTAACATTTCTGCTCTGAAAAGCCCCATAGTGTCCCATCCACCCCAAAAGATGGAGGTTGGGACCTTTAGGACTCATCCCACCTAGAGAGACATATTCAAGTTAATTAAGACAATGGCACTTTGGTTTACATTGGTGATTCCAAACTGGCCATTTGCTGTTCTTTCTCTGTACCCACAGCACTTCTTTTTTAGACTGTTCAATGGCACCCTTCATATCAGCAAAATCCAAGGAGCTGGTCATAGGCTACAAAAAACAGAAGGCAGACCACACTGTCATCTAATCTGGATTTCCTCGAATGACCATAACTGATGAACTGAAGTGGACACAACACATGTCAACTCTTGTCAAAAAGGCCCACCAGTGCCTGTCTGAAGGCACTGTCTGTACAGCTACACATTGGAGTCCATCCTCACTGGCTGCAGCACATCCTGGTATTGCATTTGTTCTGCTCAAGAATTAAAGCACTGCACAGGTGGCGCTGACAGCAGCACAGAATATTACTGGCACCCAGCTGCCTTCTCTTCAGGACATACTGTATACAAGCCTAACACACATGTCACTGAGATGTTCACTGGAAACTAAAGTGCCTGGAGAAAATACCCACACAGTCATCAGATGTGGGATTTGAACCTAAGCCTAGAAACCCAGAGGCAGGAGTGCTAACTGCTGTGCTGCCATGCAAATCAGGAATATGGAACTGAAAAATGAATGACTTAAACTTTTTTCAGTTATTCTATAAATCTGAATTATTGTTTTTAGGGTACACCTAGCTATTTTAAGATAATTGGGCGCTAACACAAGAGGTAGCTGGACAAAGACAGTGGAAATGATCCTGTCACAAGAGAAGCTACACCCTGATCATAAAAGATGAGTGGCACAAATGTTGAAATTGCATTGGAAAAGGAAAGGATTTTAATGACATTAAAATGACAAAAGAAAATGTTACAGTAATTTTCTTTGCTGCTGATGGAAAAGGAAACCAACTACTGTTTGTTTGCTTAAATAGATACAGTTAGGTCCATAAATATTTGGATAGAGACAACTTTTTTCTAATTTTGGTTCTGTACATTACCACAATGAATTTTAAATGAAACAACTCAGATGCAGTTGAAGTTCAGACTTTCGGCTTTAATTCAGTGGGGTGAACAAAATGATTGCATAAAAATGTGAGGCAACTAAAGCATTTTTTTTTAACACAATCCCTTCCTTTTAGGGGCTCAAAAGTAATTGGACAATTGACTCAAAGGCTATTTCATGGGCAGTTGTGGACAAGTCCGTCATTATGTCATTATCAATTAAGCAGATAAAAGGCCTGGAGTTGATTTGAGGTGTGGTGCTTGCATGTGGAAGATTTTGCTATGAACAGACAACATGCGGTCAAAGGAGCTCTCCATGCAGGTGAAAAAAAGCCATCCTTAAGCTGCGAAAATAGAAAAAAATTATAAAAAACAATATTACGAGTGGCAAAATCTATAGTTTGGTACATCCTGAGAAAGAAAGCAAGCACTGGTGAACTCAGCAACGCAAAAAGACCTGGACATCCACAGAAGACAACAGTGGTGGATGATCGCAGAATCATTTCCATGGTGAAGAGAAACCCCTTCACAACACCCCAACCAAGTGAACAACACTCTCCAGGGGGTAGGCGTATCGATATCCAAGTCTACCATAAAGAGAAGACTGCATGAAAGTAAATACAGAGGGTGCACTGCAAGGTGCAAGGCACTCATAAGTCTCAAGAATAGAAAAGGCTAGATTGGACTTGCTAAAGAACATCTAAAAAAGCCAGCACAGTTCTGGAAAAACATTCTTTGGACAGATGAACCAAGATCAACCTCTACCAGAATGATGGCAAGAAAAAAGTATGGAGAAGGCGCAGAACAGCTCATTATCCAAGCATACCACATCATCTGTAAAACACGGTGGAGGCAGTGTGATGGCTTGGGCGTGCATGGCTGCCAGTGGCACTGGGACACTAGTGTTTATTGATGATGTGACACAGGACAGAAGCAGCACAATGAATTCTGAGGTGTTCAGAGACATACTGTCTGCTCAAATCCAGCTGAATGCAGTCAAATTGATTTGGCGGCGTTTCATGATACAGATGGACAATGACCCAAAATATACAGCCAAAGCAACCCAGGAGTTTATTAAAGCAAAGAAGTGGAAAATTCTTGAATGGCCAAGTCAGTCACCTGATCTTAACCCAATTGAGCATGCATTTCACTTGTTGAAGACTAAACTTCAGACAGAAAGGCCCACAAACAAACAGCAACTGAAAGCCGCTGCAGTAAAGGCCTGAGAGAGCATTAAAAAGGAGGAAACCCAGCATCTGGTGATGTCCATGAGTTCAAGACTTCAGGCTGTCATTGCCAGCAAAGGGTTTTCAACCAAGTATTAGAAATGAACATTTTATTTCCAGTTATTTAATTTGTCCAATTACTTTTGAGCCCCTGAAATGAAGGGATTGTGTTAAAAAAATGCTTTAGTTGCCTCACATTTTTATGCAATCGTTTTGTTCACCCCACTAAATTAAAGCTGAAAGTCTGCACTTCAATTGCATCTAAGTTGTTTCATTTAAAATTCATTGTGGTAATGTACAGAACCAAAATTATAAAAAAGTTGTCTCTGACCAAATATTTATGGACCTAACTGTATTTAAAAGTTTTAGAGAACAATAGCTATAAGTGACACAGATCAAGTTCAGGAGCAGGTGGGGTCTGTAAAGTTCAGTCCCAAGCTGCCATTTACTGTGTGTGTGTCACCTGCTCTAATTACATCACTCACCTCACTGCTGTATGTCACTATGTTTTACAGAATTCAGTTTGAAGAGTTAAAAAAAACTGGATGAAAGAAAAAGAATATTATATAGTTAAGAACATGTATTACTTACCCGTTCAGTGGCAGGAATGGTTCATAAACAGGATATCATCTCTTGAAGGAATACACCACCTAAAAATGATATCTTTTAATATGTTACTTACCCCATGAATTTTGTAATGAGGGCTGAAAAAAATTTTTAGTTTCATGTTTTCATGCAGAATGGAGAGGAAAAAGAAAGTTTGATATAATAGAAGCCGGTAGTGACCAATGGCGTACATCAGCAAATGATGTGAAAAACGTCCATGGAAAAAAGAAAAAAAAACTCACTTTACTTGTGTTGCATGATCCAAAAAGAAGGAGAAGCCTAAGCACCAAAGTTTCATATTATATTTTATATATATATATATATATATATATATATATATATATATATATATATATATATATACACACACACATATACTTATATACATAGATATACATACACATACTGTATATCTATAATAATAAAAGGCAAAGCCCTCACTGACTCACTCACTCACTCACTCACTCACTGACTGACTGACTCACTCATCACTAATTCTCCAACTTCCCGTGTAGGTGTAAGGCTGAAATTTGGCAGGCTCATTCCTTACAGCTTACTTACAAAAGTTAGGCAGGTTTCATTTCGAAATTCAAAGCGTAATGGTCATAACTGGAACATATTTTTTGTCCATACACTGTAATGGAGGAGGCGGAGTCACGTATCGCGTCATCACGCCTCCTACGTAATCACGTGAACTAAAAACAAGGAAGACATTTACAGCACGAGTCACACGCGGGAACGAAGGTAAATGACGTTAATTTTTGACTGTCTTTTAATACTGTGTGAGCATACATATTAACACATGTGCAATTAAACGTGTGCATTTACGGGGTGATTTCTCAGGCTTAAAAGCTCACCTTTTATCAAACGCGGGAAGAAAGGTAACTGACGTTGTTCACTGTCTTTTAATACTGTGTAACCATACATATTAACACATGTCCAATTAAACGTGTGCATTTACGGGGTGATTTCTCAGGCTTAAAAG
The DNA here is from genome assembly GCF_900747795.2 of Erpetoichthys calabaricus. NCBI lineage: Eukaryota > Metazoa > Chordata > Cladistia > Polypteriformes > Polypteridae > Erpetoichthys > Erpetoichthys calabaricus. The sequence goes on along the minus strand of NC_041404.2, from coordinate 124,474,106 downwards.
CTCGCCTTTTACTAAAAAGGTAAATGCAAAACTATTTTCAATCAGTTTATTGAAACGCTCCCGTTAAGGATTGCAATAACATATTCGCGAGATAAAAGAACGAAGTAGGGGAAATGGAGGAACAGCCGCAAACAGCGAAGAGCAAAAAATTAATTAAACAATTGAGAACGGAGTGAGATAAGCATACAAGCATGTTCATAAGGGAAACAAAGCACGGTGTAAAACGTAAGTTTAAATTAAGTTTATAGAAACGCTCCCGCTGCGGATTGCAATAACATATTCGCGAGATAAAAGTTTAATGAGAAGACACGAGGTATAAACGAAGCACACGCCGTGGCGCAACGTTAGGGGCAACAGTTTCAACCATTCTATGATCTGCTTCTCGCAACTGAAAGACAGCACATGGCGGATGTTAGCCGACTTGCTGACCGCAACGTTAGGGGCTTCAACTATGGCGCTGACGCAACATCTCAGTGCCAACACTTTGCAGACTGTACTTAAAAGACACGCCCTCCTCACTGGACAGTTAAAAAACACCAATCAAACTAACGATGACATCAAGTATTACCCAATCAAAAGTAGGAAAGGAGGCATCTTCATAAAATGCGTGTGGGATGATTTGCATGAGACGCTGCTTTAAAAAAAAAATGATAAAAAAAATACGGGATAAATCCCGTCCAGTATTGATTCAAAACGGGACGCGCAATTTCATTCTCAAACGCGGCACGATTCCGTATTTTAAAGGACGGGTGGCAACCCTACAGTGCCAGGTAACCACCCATACAATCAGATTGTGATTCAGACTAGGAATGCAATGAATGTAATTACCCCGATCTACATACAAGGCGAAAGTCTTGCAACATTCAAAGATGATGGTTTGGGATAATTAGTACTTATTAAGTACAACATTGAACATAAAAGAGCTTATGAAGCCTTGAACCGAAAAAAGCAAGATCTCAGAGATCGTAAAAAAAAAAAGGAGGTAATGTCGTTTTACTCGCTGTAGATTTTAGTCAAACATTACCAGTTATTCCACGAGGGAGACCAGCAGATGAACTCAACGCGTGTTTAAAATCCATGCTTCTCCCACGGTCGGTTATATGTCGCGTGTTCTTGGGTAGGTACACCAAAAAATGTATACATTTAAGCATGTAATGGGCAAAGAAAAAATGAGGTATACCCGAAGGCACTGCAGTAGTACTCAATGTAACTTTACTTCTTAAATGTTAATGTTTTACTGTTTAATAATTTATACGCTTCTTATATATTGTTCAAATTCTTTTATCAAAATACCAGTGACAGCGCAATGCACGATAACATGGAGTCAATACACCATACGCATCTGCCCACGGCCGCCCTGGTGTGCGCAGATAGGAGTTGATTCTAAAATAAAATAAACATAAAAAGAGTAATACATTCATCACCCATAAAGCGGATAGCAGACGTGACGTATTATATGTGTACCACATTTCAAGTCAATACGTGAAACGGTTTGCAAGCTACATGTGATTTAAAATCCTGGACAGACCAACGAAAAGCCACGGTAGCAAATTATAGAAGAAGATTTTACTGTTTAATAATTTATATTTATATGAAATGTGCTTCTTATATATTACTTCATATTCTCATATGATAATGATGTTAATGTTGTTTATATTGATTTCTATGTTATTGTAAGTGCATCTATGTGTGTATATGTATGTATGTATGTGTATATATATATATATATATATATATATATATATATATATATATATATATATATATATATATATACAGTGGAACCTCTAGATACGAGTTTAATTCGTTCCAGAACTGAGCTTGTATAGCGAATTTCTCGTATCTAGAACAAACTTCCCCATTGAAAATAATGGAAATCCAGTTAATCCGTTCTGCACCCCAAATATATTAACATAAAAATCAATTTTCCTAACAAATAACACTGATAAATTATATATACTGTAGTCTACCTTTAATAAATAACACTGGTAAATAATATAACTGATTATTAAAAGAATCAAAACAGGTGTCCAAAGTGCAGTAGAGCATTCAATAAATCTTTAAATAAATAATCCTTAAAACAGTTGTGAAGCGGAGGTTTAAAATACACAAGAATAACAATCCTTTAACACGAGGTTAAAACGTCAAAAGGATGCCGTCTTTAAAAAACAGATGACAATCGCCGGTGCTTCTTCTCTGTTAGCGTCTCACCTGCGGGCTCTGCAACAGGCGAGACACTGTTAATGCAGCTGACCTTCTCTACACCGTCCTGCTTCAGCTGTTTGGCTCGCCTGTTCAGCTACACGCGAGCCTGCACTCGCCCGCCCGCCTGCCTGCCTGCCTTTTTTTTTTTTTTTTTTTTTTTTTTTTCTCTCTCTCTTTCTTTTACTTTTTCTCCCCCTTAACCGGCTCGCGCTTCTCTATATATGCGGGGAGGACATGGCAGCTGCAGCCCATCAGCCACAGGAACAATCATGGATGTGGGCAGTTTCCCACCTGTGCACTTAAGTGAGAAACGCAGACACCGCAGATCGCGGCTCGCAACTGCTACCACGCCCCCTTGCTAAGCCGCGAGCTATACCCACAGCCTGGCTCGTGGCTCGTTACGCGAGCCAATGCTCGTATTTAGATCTGAATTTTTCGCTCATACTTTCCTCGTATTTTGAATTTCTTGTATAAAGAGGTGATCGTATCTCGAGGTTCCACTGTATATATATATATATATATAAAAAATATATATATAAAAAATATATGTGTATATGTATATATAATATATCTGTATGTGTGTGTATATGTGTATATGTATATATATATGACAGCAACACTCATAACAATGACAACACAATTACATTGACAATCATGTTACGTTATTTTTAAAATGTTTCCTTTACTTTTTCATAACCTCTTTAACACACTACTTCTCCGCTGCGAAGCGCGGGTATTTTGCTAGTATATTATATATACAGTATACACACACATATATACATACACATACATACACATACACACATATACAGTATATATTATATATATATATTTATATATATATTGTCACACACATGCGAATAGGAGTCAACCAAAGGGCTTGAATAAAGGCAATTCCACATCCAACCAGAGGGCAGCTGGGTGCACTAACTGTCTCTCTCTCTTGATCCCTTGCAGACCATTCTCGAAAATTCCCACAGGGTTCCGGCGCCTTGGATGATGTTGCTGCCGGTTGCAGCACCGCAGACGACGTCACTTCCGATCCACGCCTCTGATTACATCATTTCCTTCACAGGCCTTTAAAGCTGCCATTTTGTCTGTATTCATCAGTTCTGTTTTGGACTCAGTTGAGTAAGCAATGTTCTGTTCTACTAAAAGCCTTTTTGCAGCTAGAGAACATTATATGGGTGGTTGCCCAAAACCTTTACGAATGTCTAAGTGTTGTTCTTGTCACAGTGACGTAGTCGCCAGGATGAAGAAAGCCCAGAACCAGGTGGAAGAGTACTGGGGCCGAGTTTCCGAATGGGGGGGTTCATCCTGGAGTTCAAAAAGACCTGGTGCAGGCTCCGCTCCCTATACACTTGTCTGGGCTAGTAAAATTAGAACAGGAAAGTGTGGAGGAGACACAAAGACGTGGGCTGGTCTCTGTGGGAGAAGAGACAGGGGCTTATTATGCCCTCTCGGAGGAAAGAGCTGTCCTCCCCACTGAGACTGAGCTCCCAGAGAAATTTGGGGCATTCCCAGGCCAACAGGTGATGTATTTATGGGCAATTAGATCTGGAGAGGTCGACCCAGGAGCAGGCTTCTGCTACCAGGGAAAAGGTGGCAGCATGGCGAAGGTCATTGGATTGCTCCACCTTTCAAATAGTTCAGAAAGTTGCCTGCTTTCTATTGATGTCCAACCTTCCCGACCATTTCACCCAGCTGGTCTGGGGAGACTTCCATAATATGAACAAGCTAATAACGCTCATTGAAACATCCAAGACAGCCTCGCAATCTGGGAGAGCAGAACGGTTCTTTAGCGGACACTATAGGGGCTATGTCCCACCCACTCTGCCTCCCGTATATGAACCAGAGTCTGTATCGGAGTCCCCGGAGCCACTGGTGCGCAACTCACTCGGGGATAAGGTGGGATGTAAGTGGAGAAAGAGGGAAGGGTTGTGTGCACTTTCAAACCCCCTGTTGGTATCACATACGGGAGTAGTTATAATGAATGGGTTTAAAGTGGAAGCCCTCTTTGATTCTGGCAGCAACATTTCTATTGTTGACCGTCGATATGTACTCCAGCGACAATGGCTAAAGATAAAGACCAGTATAACTTGTATTCACAGAGAAATCCGACATTATAAAACTGTCTTATGTTTCATTAACCATGGAGGATCGCTGAAAAAATTCCCAGTAGCGATCCTCCCGAAGTGGCATGGTGGCACAGTGGTAGTGCTGCTGCCTCGCAGTAAGGAGGCCTGGGTTCGCTTCCCGGGTCCTCCCTGTGTGGAGTTTGCATGTTCTCCCTGTGTCCGCGTGGGTTTCCTCCAGGTGCTCTGATTTCCTCCCACAGTCCAAAGACATGCAGGTTGGATGCATTGGAGATCCTAAATTGTCCCTAGTGTGGGTGTGTGTGCCCTGCAATGGGCTGGCGCGCTGTCCGGGATTTGTTTCCTGCCTTGCGCCATGTGTTGGATGGGATTGGCTCCAGCAGACCACCGTGACCCTGTAGTTAGGATATAGCGGGATGGATAATGGATGGATGGATGGATACTCCCAAATCCACCTTTCGCTGTGATTCTAGGGCGGTGTAGTACTTAGTACTCCCAGATCTAATTTAGGCCTAATAATAAATGGGAATGACGCTGTGTACTCAGCTGGCAGAGAGATACGGGAAACCAAGCGGCAGATGGGGAGGTTCCTGGACCATCGCAGGCTATTACCTCATCAATGGGTGCCTAGACATGTCGGGATGAATCTCCGCCCCTTGAGGTCAGACCGGACCCTCTCTCTGAAATACACTTTCAATTTAGAGAAACGCCGGCCTCATTTAATGGGGCTGGGGTACGGAAGCTGTTGCTAATCCCATAAACCTACCGGTGGCAGGTCTGTAAGTTGGCACATGCCCATCTCCTAGGAGGTCATCTGATCACCGAAAAGACATTAGAGCATATCAAGCTCCGATTCTATTGGCCGGGAATTAACGAGGAGGTTCGTTGCTTTTGTATTTCTTGCCCGGAATGCATGAGAACTAGTATGGGTATTTGAAAGAGCAGACGTTCAGGGAAATGGCCAAGTTACTTAAAATAAAGCACTTAAAGACCGCAGTGTATCATCCTTAAACCGATGGTCTAGTCGAGAGGTTCAATCAGACTCTCAAACAGATGCTTCGTAAGGTGGTCACCGGGGATGGGAGGAATTGGGATCAGCTTCTCCCCCTCATTCTCTTTGCCTATCAGGAAGTCCTACAAACCTCTACGGGGTTCTCGCCTTTTGAATTGTTGTATGGACAACAACCCTGAGGTACTGTATATTGGATATTTTAAAAGGCTGGGAAGGAAAGGCACTTCCCTCTACAGATATATTAGAGTATATCGCAGTTAGGCGATAGATTTGGAAAAATTCCACCTATACTAAAGAGTCAATGGAGGAGGCGCAAGCAGCACAGGCCCGGTATTATGACCAATGCACAACACTCCGAGAGTTCCATCCAGGGGATTGCGTCATGGTGTTGGTTCCCACCTCCCATTCTAAGTTGTTAGCCTATTGGCAAGGCCCCTACAAAGTTAAGGAGAGGAAAGGACTCATTGATTATTTGGTGCAACAACTCAATCATCGACCGAGTAAGCAGATAGATCATGTAAACTTGCTGAAACCATGGAAGGAAAGGGATTCTGATCCCTTCTCCGATCAGCCCCACTCCCTCTTTGCTCAGACTAATGTCCTTGACTTTGGTACTGAATTAAACCCTAGACAGAGACAGGAACTTGAAGCAGTTATCCTGTCCGTCCCAGAAGTGGTGAATGAGAAACCAGGAAGGTCCTCTCTGATTGCCCACGATATTGTGACAGAACCCGGGGTTATAGTCCAAGAGCATTCCTATTGTCTTCCTGAGGCAAAGAAAACAAAAGTGGAGCTTGAAATCAAGCGCATGCTGGACTTAGGTGTAATAGAGGAGAGTCACAGTCCCTGGTCCAGTCCAATCGTCGTGGTTAGTAAGCCCGAGTTTGATGCTTATGCCATACCTCAAGTGGACGACCTGCTTGAGAGGCTTGGACAGGCACAGTATTTGACCACACTTGACATGACAAAGGGGTACTGGCAGGTTCCTTTAACGAACTCCACAAAGGTCAAAACCGCGTTTAGCACTCCTAGTGGACACTGGCAGTATTGTGTTCTTCCATTCGGGTTACATGGGGCCTTTAAAGCCACCATTTTGTCTTTATTTATCAGTTCTGTTTTGGACTCAGTCAAAGCCTTTTTGCAGCCAGTGGACATTATAAGGGTTGCTTCCCCAAACGTTTACGAATGTCTAAGTGTCGTTCTTGTCACAATATATATCTCTCTATTATAAAAAAAATATCTTGCGACAATACAAGACTTTTTTCCTGTGACGACATGTGATCTTTTGAAGAGAGACAGAAAGCAAGCGAAGTTCAGATCACTCAGCATTGCAGCAGCAGCAAGCCAGCAGCTGATCGAGCAAAGAGGTGGTTTTAAAAAAAAAAAAAAAAAATGTGTTTCCCATTGTATCAAAGTTTAAGAGGGGTTTCAGAGGAGCAGCCACGTCTCTTTGGGGTGCGTTCAGCCCTTGTTATCACAACGGCGTGTATCGCTGGCAGGGGGCAAAGCCTCCTAGTATATATATATTTTATATAAATACCCCAGTTTTGGGCCTATTTAACACCATTCAGGGGAAAAGGAAATGTGAGCCTATCCTGGCAGCAGAGAGTTTAGGCTTCAGGAGGTGTGGAATACTACAACAAGATATTATTATTCATATGTGGCCATAATGATTTTGACCGTCACACAAACAAATATGTATTTTACAAGAAGAAAAGGGAAATCCATTTTAACAAACAGAATAATAAATCAGAAAAGATTTACTTCTCATAGCCTTCATTCATACAAATAGTTTCAAGCAACAGAATTGCTATAGTAAATAATATTTTTCAAACAAGTATTATACATGTGTCTTCATATACAAATCACGTTTAATTTGTTAATGTGGACTTTAGAAAGCCACGTCAGTCAGGCAGGCAATTAGAAATCATTGTCACTGTCCTCTAGAAATTCTGATTTGCGAGAGCCATGGACAGGGCAGGATGGTTTGGATAACTGGGCATCCACGCTATCATTATCATCATCTTGATCATCAATTTCATCATCGTCGTCGTCTTCATCAACATCAATATCACTTTCATCTGAATCATCCTATATACAATAAATAAAGACATGAAGTGTTAGTCCTTCAAAGATAGACTATCAACTCAGGAGAATGCAAAACTGAAGTTGTCATGTCCACCATGCTGGATATTTTCTATTCATTGTTGTATTCATCCACTTGCTTAAGCTGTTTCTTTCATTACAGAGTGATCAGGGCGTAACCTGGCTGCATTAAGTGTAGGACAGGGACGGACTCTGAATGGAATGCTAATCTACACACACACACACACACACACACACACACACACACACACACACACGCACACACGCACGCACACGCACGCACAGTAACTTAAAGTGAGTTAGTGTACTTTAGAGTCATCGATTAACCTAGCAGGGGATGGCACTACCACAACAAAAACAAGAGATGTATTTTACATGCAGAAAACAGTTATCAGATGGAGATACACATTTTAGGTAGTACTTTCCACTTCTACCTTTGTCTTGGGTATTTAAAAAAAAATAATTCTCTTATTTCTGCTGTTAATAATGGTGAGTGTTCTATATAATATGTTTGTGAGTGCAACAAATTTTGATTCCACCTTAGTTTTTTTTCTTCTTCCAGTTCAGTCTTCCTTGAGATACTTAACGGACACAAGTTGAGATGATAAGCTCAATACAGCCTTAGTGGAGTCGTGGTCCAATCCTTAGTCTTTCAAGGCAGATCAGAATAATCAAGATGCATGTACTTTCATGATGTTCAATAGTTTGTTGGGATCAACACAATTAAAAACCCTGTATAATCTATTGTACAAAGCTATAGTATTCATTGTCTTTTTAAAGTTGTTCTTCTTCATTATTCAAGGAATTCTCTCTCTCTCTCTCTCTCTAATTGAGCACTGAACTGTATTTGTTAAATGTGCATGGATAGCTGCAGTCCCACTTTAGTTATTACATTGCACGTACTGAGAGATCAAGACTGATGTAGAGTAATTGGAAACATTTCTGAAAATGCCCTTTTTTTAATAAAATTGATATCTACCAATCAGCAGGATATTGCTTTTGTTATTATCTTAATCATCTTCAATATTTTACTCCATGCCTAGTCAGTAAAAATAGAAAACAAGTAAAATCGTTCCACTTCTTATCTAATAAACACACTACAGATGTACACAATATAGTATGCTTTACCCTGAAGTATTTCTATACTAGAGTCAAATTATAGGACTGATAAAACAGCATGCAATGTCAGAGGAACCAATAGCTGCAAAAAGGAAAGTAAAAGATTTGGCCATGGTTAGTTTCACAGCACTGAAGATATTAACATACAAACACCTATGCTTTTAGCGATAGTTGTCTGTATAAAACATGAAGGAGTGAGGATGGGAATACACTTTCTAAACATCTCAAGGGAAAACGCTACAACAGCCTGTCCTCCTACTTCTTTTTTTCCCTGGAGTAACAGGAGCTGGAAGAGAGGAAAGCACACTGCAAGTAAACTAACCTACAACCACACAGCGCTGACTGAACACTAACCTGTTTTTGTAGAGAACTGCCTATGGCAGAACTGGCATTTGTCAATTTCAACTTTAAAGCAGCAGAAAAAAAAAAGGAAATAGACTTGAAAAAAATCAGTGAGTATCTGTAAGCATACAACAAAATATTAGTAAATGTAACTCTGAGAAGTAAATTTGGCCCAGCTAGCAAAATGTATTGTACCATTAACCACAGAGCTGAAAATGACCAGTCATGATTCCTCACAAAAGGGGAATTTACAGCGCCTATGACAATTATTCACCCCTTGAAACCATAATGTATTTATTTGGTTTTTTTGACACACCTCAACAGAAAAAGACTCTTTAATGTTGCATAAATATTTTCTTAAGAACGCCTAAATCATCTCTGGTGCAGCCAACTGGTTTTAGAAATCATGTCACATAATTAGTTCCATGGAGATCACCCGTCTGAGGTTTCAATTGACTGTAATATAAATGCACCTTATCAGAAAGGCCAGCTTATGGCGAGTCAGTATGGTGGCCTAATCAACACAATGAAACCAAAAGCATCCTCCAAGTAACTCTGTGAAGAGGTGTGTGAAAAGCACAAGTCAGGCAATGGAGACAAGAAAATATCCAAGTCAAAGAGTATCCTTTGGAATCCACATCAATCAACCATTAAGAAAATGGAAAGAGTCAAGCTTTAAATCTGCCTACAGCAGGCCACCCACAAAATCTAAGTGATTGTGCAAGAAGACGACGCGTGAGAGAGGCCTCCAAGAGACCTATTCTGAAAGAGTTACACTGACCGAGATTGGACAGACTGTTGTCCAGGTTCTTCACCAGTCACAGCTTTATGAGACAGTTAGAAACAAATAGAAAGCTACTGTTTAAAAAAAAACAAAAAAAAAAACGCATATGACATCTCAGCTAGAGTTTACTAGAAGGCACACAAGAGACTCTGAAGTCATTTGCAATAAGGTTGTGGTCTGATAAGACTAAAATTAAGCCTTTTGGCCATCAGGCTATATGCTTTGTTCAAACACCGCACATTACCAAAAAACACAACCATTCCACTGTGAAGCACACGCATCATGCTGCGGAGATGATTTTCTGCAGCAGGCCCTGCAGGGCTTGTGGGGTGAGGTTAGACGGCAAAATGAAGGCAGCAAAATGTAGGGAAACCCTGGAGGAAAAACTGAGGCAGTCTGTGACACAGACCCAAGTCTCTGCTTACCAAGAAAAACTATTAAGCTTACTTTTTTATTGGAAATTGTTATTTATAGTTATTGTCGTGTTTACTTTGTGAATCTTTAAGTTAGAAAGAAGGATAGTGTAATTGAAGTGAATTTGGGTCTTTACATCACTTTTATAAAACAAACTAAAGCAGGGGTATATTAATGTTATATGTTTTTATAACAACCGTTCTTACCTTTTGGTTTTTTTTGTTTTTTTTTTAATTATTGGGTTCTATAGGCTCGTGGTTGAATCCAAACGGATTCCCAGGGAATTCTGGGTTATTACAGAATTATGGGATATGCAGCTTGAACTTTTTTTTGGATATACTTTGATAATCTCTGAGGGGAAACTGTCTTTTTGCATGACCTTTGGGGGTCAGAGCGCATGTTTATTTTAAGTTTTGTGTGTGGGTGTGTTTTTTAAAAATGAATTATACTTGTATTGAATATCAGATTGTGTTTGTCACATGTCTATAGTTATGGATTTAAATAGACTTAGTTTACTTTTGAAATGTTAAGTGATAAAAGTTAAGTGGGGGAACCTACTTAAACTCTGTGTGTCTTGTTGTAGAGAGTGGTGGATGAGTGTTTTTTTTTCCTTCCCTTTCCAAGAGGAAGACACTGGAGAGAAAAAGAACGTCCTAGGCTTCTAAAATGATTTGACATTTAAATATTTGCATATATACATTTTCTTAGTTTGAAGGCTGAGTAAATAAATATTAATATTTGATTTGGACTGGTATCAACCCTCTAGTATTACTTATCCAATGTCACACAGTCTACAAGAAAAATGTGCCTTAGAGGATGGTTTGTTTTCCATCAAGACAACAACTCCAAACACAGAACTAAAGATATACAGCAATGGCTTAAAAACAATGGTGTCAATGTCCTGCAGTGGCCAAATCAGAGTCCCGATCTCAATACAAAAGAGAATTTGTGGCTGGACTTGAAAAAGGTTGTTCACTCACGATTCCTATGGAACCTGACAAAGCCTATGCAGTCTTGCAAAGAAGAACTGGTGAAAAATGGCAATTGCAGTATCCAGATGTGCACAGCTGACAGAGAGATCTGTGTATACACACTTAGGGCTGCCATGGTTGCCAAACGTACACCTTCTAAATACTGACTTGAAGAAGAGAATAAATATGTGATTAATTATTTTGTTTCTTATATTTGTAGTTATTTTAAACCACTTTGTAGAGATCTTTTTTCACTTTGACATTAAAGAGTCTATTTTTGTTTATCAATGTTAAAACCATCAAATTAAATCCACTTTGATTTTCGGTTGTATTACATAAAAATCTGAAAATTTCCAAGGGGGTGAACATTTTTTCTACTTAAAGCAACTTGTCTTTAAATTATACACATATAAAATAAACAATGTTGTCCTTTAAGAAAATATTCGCTACAGTATATACCTTAAACCAGGGGTCCCCAACTCTGGTCCTGGAGGGCCACAGTGGCAGCAGGTTTTCATTCTAACCCTTTTCTTAATTAATGACCTGTTTTTCTGTTAATTAACTTCTTTTCAATTAATTTTAAACTGACTCTCTCTTGAAGATGCAGACCCTTCTTTGTTGCTTTCCCTTAATTAGCAGCCAAACAATAACAAGATACAAAATGAGCCAAAACATGACCAGCAAACTGTGTCTATCATACAAAATCTGAAAATAAAGAGAGATGAATATCTCAGGGTTGTTGACCTGCTCAGGTCTCCAAAACGTTTTAACAGTGCTCTTAGAAAAGAGAAAATGAACAATGTCAGAAATGTATGCTATCGCACAATGAGAGCAGCAAAAAGCCATGGAATTAAAGAACGGGTTTAATTAACAACAAGAATCTGTGTCTAATTAAGCAACTGGTTGGGCTGAAATTGGTGGGAGTTTGAGGCCCTGACTAAGTTGGTCTTCTGTTGGCTCACGCACTTCATATTTGGGTACCATTTAAGGAAAGAAATGAAGCAATCCAGAGGAACGATGAAGAAAATCAGGAGAACAAATCTAAAAAAAAACAAGGTCAATTAAAATGAAAGGAGTTGTTTGGGAGCAAAAACAGGTCACCAATTAAGAAAAGGGTTAGAATGAAAACCTACAACCACTGTGCCCCTCCAGGACAGGACTTGGAGACCACTGCCTTAAACCATCCATTTTTATGAATGCTTTTTTTCTTCTTCAGTACTGTAAGATGAGCCTGCCCTAGACGATTATAGTTTAAGGAGGGTGGACTACTGCAGGGTACAACCATATTAGTATTAAATTGTAAATCCACCTGAAAAAATAACATTGGGAAGAAATCCACCAGAACAGCGGAACAGTGTGATGTGAGAAGGGGATATTAAACAACAGTGCCACTGTATTTTCCACATCAGATATGCTAAGCAAATCTTTCAACATTCAGTTTTAAGTATAAGGAAACTAAAGAAGAGGCATATGAGCTTCAGGAAGGTGTAGATTTCTTGTACAAAATCCTTGTTTTTACTATGCACTATTGCTGAGAAATACCCACTTTATAACTAGGCGTCATAGACACCAAGGTGGAAAGGAACATACCTCATCTTCAGTGTCCCCTCCTTGCATAGTCCCCACTATGTGAGCAGCACCTCTCGCTGTTGATGTTAAGGAAAAAGAGATGGTGTCAATAAAGAGAATGCCATAATGTTCACACATTCTGTCCTTGGCTTTTTGTGTAAAAGACGAATCAAGAGAAGGACAAAGCAAGTTCATATTAAAGCACTGCATTTTAGTATTACTACTAAAACTAGTTTAAAGGTCCCATAATCAAACGAGTCTTTATTTCCTCATATGAAGATAGCACTTTTCAGTCTCCCAAAGCTGGTCTTTCCAGAAATAGCTAGTTTAGTCTTCATGAAGAAAAATCCACTTTTATGTGGAAGGTGAAGCTAATGGGCACTGATTGACTAAGAATTGAATTTAAAGGTCTTGCAGCTATGAACATTATACAAACATGAAAGGGTTGCCTCAGTGAAAGAATACAGCATTAGACAATGAATTCCCTAGGACGTCTTTAATATTTAATTTTTCAGTCTAACTGCATTTGTAAATTGTCTTTTTTTATTAGCCCGTTTTCCAAAACCTTTCAGTCCCTTCATCATTGACAGAAGGGACAATCGAGACTCTTTACTGGTAGATGAAAGCTGGTAAATCACTGGTGCTCTTGAATGAATGAATGAAAGAAAGCTTTGCTCAGCAAAATCTATTGCTAAGGAGCTGTGCTGTAAATTGTTCCAGCAGCTCCTCAGAAAGACGGCCAACCTCTTTTCCCCCTCATCTTAAAAGCATCCACCAAGCATTTTATTAAACTAGTCTTCTTTAAAGTATAAACATGATATTGTGTATCCAGCAGCTCAGTTACACATTTAGATTTGTAATGTTTAACACAAGGGCCCTTAAGCTCTTCATTTACTGGCTTTTATCTCCTAATCAGAGTTGCCTTTCATTAATTCCTCCACTTCTATGTTCAGCTCTTGTACTTATGAGACTTAGAGAATTCAAACATGTATTCTTGGAAATAAGATGCCTATAAAAATCTTTCATTGTATAAATTATTCTCAGAAGGCACCCAGTCTTTGACAAATTAGTAAGTCTACCTTTCCACAAGGACAAGAGAACACCATTTTACAATGTAATTGAATATTCCTAGATTCAGCTCCATCGGCTAAACAAAACACATTTCATACATTTCTGCAAATTCTGTAGATAAAAAGTAGAGTTTAGTTTTACACATTTAGACCGTGTTAGCCTAATTTAGTCATATTCTAATCATAATGTCTTGATTACTTTTAGTCAATGTGCCATTGATTATAACAGTCAACAAATGCATCCATCTATCGATCCATTTTGTACCTTATAATACAATTTAGGGTTATGTGGAGGTGCTGTGCATCTCAGCAGCATTAAGTATAAGCCTGGATGCAGCCCTACCACACACACATACACATACACACACACCACATAAGGCCAATTTAGAGTTCACAGCCTACTGTGACCCGGAAATGGATTAATATTATTATATTGTGCACAAAGTAGCAGCATAATAACTCACTGTTATGTCTTTAGTAATCCAGACTAACCACAGAAGAAAACATTTCATTGACCACGGAATTCAGGTTAGGAGTGGAAGCAGCTCAGAATAAAAGAACTCAACTAGAGTGATACAACAATAAATCATGAGGCTAAAAAGCACAAGACATGTAAAACTCAGTGTTATGAAGAATATAAAAAACTTTGTAAAGTAGTGCGGTAGTACCTCGAACACTCATGCCTCTTGTGGGACGAGGCTTAGTTGGCCGCTCCTCATCAACCTCACTGTCTGTGCCTTCATCTTCTTGAATTTCAATATCTGAATCTTCTTCTTTACCTGGTTAAACAAAAAAATAAACTATAGATAAATAAATAAATAAATAAATACAGGCCAACTTAAAACTATGACAGGCAGAACACTATTTGTTGGGTTTATTTTGAGCAGTTTCAGTTGAAGGAGTACAAGAATGTATTCAACGTCTACAGCAGGGCAACTTTGTATTTAGGAATGTAGCATGGCTATGGCTTCACCAGTCAGAATATCGGCTTCATGATGAAGATGGTTAGAGGACAAGGTGTTATACTCTCTGTGAGTGAGGACTCATGACTAATATACAGTGGTATGAAAAAATTTAAACCTCTTGAAGGTCATCATAATATTCTGCATGACAAAAGATTTGTATACATATTTATCCATTCAACATTTTTTTGTAAACTCATATACTGTAACAATACATTTCCAAAGTCAAAATAAACCATTTTCTGTAGACAGTTAACTGAAGAAGAAACCCTCAAAAGTTAGTGTTTTCCTACGTTTTTAAACCTCTGTGCTTTGGAAGCTCCATCTTTACGCAAATGACAAATGAATCCCAAATAACACAAAGGTGACAGTCATATGAGCATAATTAAACATAATTAGGTTCTAATTGTGAGTCCTTAATATATCTCTGGATATTAAAAAAAAAAATCATCCTTTCTAAGGGCCATAGTCTTTGTTGGACAATCACTGAAAAAATGAAGACAAAAGAGCATTCTGCTGATGTAATAAAGTCATTGACATGCACAATGCATAAAATGGCTACACAAAAAAATATCGAAGAGTTTGAATATCCCATTAAGCACTGTTGGATCCATCATCAGAAAGCAGAAGGTCCATCAGAGCACCCAGACTCTTACTAGAACAGTAAGCTCAAAACTAAACATCAGAGCAAGATGTAGACTGGTGAGAGTGCCTACTAAGAATTCAACCGTAGCAGCAAGTCCGGCATTTGACCATTAAACACCAACGTCCCTTCTCTTTAGGTTCACTGCATTAGCACAACTTTTGTAATCCTCTAGCATGCCAGAGTAGACGGCAGGCAGTGCAAAGCCTCTCCTTCTTAAACAAATTCTTGAGGCAATGCCCACAACCAGCCACCCTTCTTGCCTTATTCTCTCCTTTAGTCTTTCCAGCGGCCCTAGAACACAACATATACATTAAACCATCTACAGATGAAGAAACTAAGCGAACCTTGTACTTAATACTCACTTGTGTCATGAAAAGTTAAACAGCTTAACTTTTAAGCAGTGTAACTCCATCCTTTTCCAATCAATAAAATAACAAAACAAGGAAACAGGAGTGCTTCAAAACACAGTGAGTGTTATCATATCACTTTATTTCTTTGTTGACCTAATTTACTGGGTGTTAGATTTAGTTGCAACCTCAAAAATCCATCTCAGCACTTATAAACCTGTGAATATTTGTTCCCACCTTACACTGCAGGGCGGCACAGTGCTGCAGTGTTAGCTCTGCTGCCTTAAATAAGGAGACCAGATTTTGCATTCTGGGTCCTCCCTGTGTGGAGTTTGCATGTTCTCCCAGTGTTTGCATGGGTTTCCTCTGGTTTCCACTGTCAAAAGACATGCAGGTTAGGCGAATTGGGGATGCTAAATTGGCCTTAGTGTGTGTTTGATGGGTGGGTGGGTGTTCACCTTGTGATGGACTGGCACTCTATCCAGGATTAGTTCCTGCCTCGTCTTTAGAAAAATAGACACTTAGGCCAATTCACACAGGCCACCATAGTCTGATGGTACTGTATATTGTAGATTACGTGCAGAGGTTCTGTGTGGTCAGCTAGGCTCACCAGACTAATTTTGAACTTTCTAATAGGACTGCAGTCCTTAGGTTCACTTTCTCAAAATAGTACATTCTTTGAGGTCATGTTGCAAAAGTCAAGGGAAAACAACTCCAATCACATTCAGCACTTGCAAACACGTGGTTTGCATTTTTATTTCTGTTATTTTATGTTTTACATTTAGCTGTATCAGGAGCAGCCTGCTGTGAAAATATGTACTATAAATACATTTGAGACAGGCTAAAAAGTAAGTATTGGTTTTGATTTAAATTGAACAAATATCTTTTTGTTAGGATAGTTTTCTCAGGAATGGTCTAGGCCCAACTTTTTCAACTGCCTTCTGTCTGTGGCCCCATCTACCCGGGTCTGTTGTATTGCAACCAGGGTTGTAGAGTCGGTAGATAAATCCTTCGACTCCGACTCGTTATTTTCCGGGACTTTTGACTGCGACTCCTCTGTATTTAATATGCTAATGTATTTTCCATGTTGATTGAAGGAAGGCAACATACACGTCATTTAACCACAGAACTACTGGCTAGGAAGCTGACTCTCTACTGTATTGGCCAGACAAGAACCCCTGAACACACATCAGGCCATAGCACACACATACACCTACATCATTACACTTGTTTAAACTCAAATGAACTTGTTAAACACATTATATCTATTACAAAAAAAAATCTTGGCAGGGAGACAAGACGCGATCTTCTCAGAAGACACTTTGACATCCCATGAGAGACACTTGAACGTTACGCAAGACAAGGCAGTGAGACAGAAGGACAGCTGCTGCCCAGGGCAGGAAATAAAGGACAAATACTGTTTTTACAAAAGTTTTAAAGTAAAAGTGAAAATAATGCATATGTAACAATTCCCATGAAAATAACAATCTCTTTAAATTGTTTATCCAGGAAACCAAACCCAGGGGTGGGCGAGCAAAGCAAGCAGGGGGAAGAGCCCCCTAGTCTGAAATAAAATGAAAACACTTTTTGTAATGTACCATAATCCATCCATCAATTATCCAACCCGCTATATCCTAACTACAGGGTCACGGGGGTCAATTGGCCAATCCCAGCCAACACAGGGCGCAAGGCAGGAAACAAACCCCGGGCAGGGCACCAGGCCACCGCAGGTACCATAATCCAGATTACAATATGTGAATGTCAGGTTGTATAATAGCTCAGCTGAACTTCACACTAGTAGTAACACAACTATGCACTGGGTTTTATTCTTACATGAAAGAAGTACATAATTAAAATGGCACATTTGAACTTGCTGTATTTTTTTTTTCATTACATTTTAAATTTATTAGGAGTCGGAGTCGGCACATTTTTGCCAACTCCGACCCCAACTCCAGGTACCCAAAATTGTGTCCGACTGACTTCGCGACTCCGACTCCACAGCCCTGATTGCAACATTCATTACGCAGCCTTGGCTTGTGGGGTTTTGAAGTGTTTGGATTCATGCTTTGCTACAGGTACTATATAGAGCTCTATTGTTGTGGTGTTTGGTTATAGCATTTTGACCTTTGCTTTGTTTTTTGGATTTCTGTGCTTGCTACAGTTTTTTGCAAGCTTGGCTTACTGTTTTTGATCTTCTGTCCATTTTGAATTCTATTTATTATGTAAGGGTCTTTGTCAAGAATGGGCTCCATTAGACCCCACCTTTTATGTCCCCAGCCCCTCCATTCTGGGACTGTTGTGTAACAAGTGTTGACATGCAACAGACCCACACAGAAGGCACTTGAGACAGAGAGCAAGTAAAAAGAAGGTCTAAGAGGTACTGTCCCTTCTGACAATTGTTTGTGGGGAAAAAGTAATTTCTTAGAAATTTTATAATTTAGACTTGATTCAAATGTCAACTCAATAAAGACCAGTAAAGTGAGCACATTTTAAAAATACAAAGCAATAGAAAGAAATGCCTTTGGTTCAACGTGATGGTAATTCAGATCGACTTCAGGTAAATGTCTGAAATGTCTAGAAATTAAATACAAATACTGCCGAACAATTTGTATCTTGCTGCAGTGCTTCATTTTCAGCATTCAGTATCAGGCAAAAAACATTTTGAGCATTCTATGGTACACAAGACTGCCAGAGCAAGCAATGAGAGGAGAAGATACACAATTTAGTCGGGACAGGCAAACGTCTAGACTGGGAGATTGATAATAACTGGTAACCAGGAAAAGAAGGATGAGATGAGAATTGAATGTCAAAAACAAAAGCAAAGTCATTGTCAAACCTAGCACATTGGCCTATTTAAAAATAAAGCAACTACACAACAGATTTTAAGGACATTATTTTTCCACCTAAGGATAGCAAATATTGAAACTACCACCATATTTTTACTGGCACATTTTTGGCATCATTACCACAACAAAAACAGTTTTTAGTATCTATATTGTGATAAAAGGAAAAATGCTGCCATTCAAAGCTTGGCTTGCAAGACATTATACATTTGGTTAAAAGGCAACTCATAAGTGAAATCTGGGTGGTAATTTTGAGAAAGACTATGTATCCTTCCATTTCATGAGCTCACTTTTCATCACAGGGTCATGGCAGAGTTCAAGTTTAACCTTAAGGTTTTGGATACAGTGAAGAAACCAACAGTTGTTTGCAGCGTATACACACACACACACACACAGACACAAACATATGCACTTTTACTAATGCTAGGTCAGTTTAGGGTCGCCAAGTATAGCATAACAAGCTTAAAGATGAGTTATGAATGGACATGCGAGAAAATCCCAGTGAACATGGAATGAACATCCAATCTTTACGGAGTCTGAGATGTGCACCCATGTTCCAGGAGCAATGTAAACCACTGTGCCACCCCTTAGTACTGTCACATGTAAACAGCAAAGTGAAAATGTAAATAATATGCTCAACCAACCAGCAACACAACAATCAAAACACATTAATCTACTTTAGTAAAAAGGGAACCAAAAGCTGCAATAGTTCACCTTCATAACAGATTGTGAAACTCCACATTCATGTGTTAGCTGCTGTAGCACTCAGAGCTTTTAGTGTTACCCAGAACTGTGGGTTGAGGCTCTTTTTGTGTGTGTCAGCTTCATTTTAGACTGCAGAAATGTCCTTTTTTCCCCCTGGGATACAAATAAAATCTGTAATTAGATTTTATATTCAAAATAAATGCGGCATGCCAGCTGTGTGTCTCATATAAATTTTAAAAGCAAGAGTGGATTGTCAATGGCTCCAATTTTTGGCTTTAAGCAGAAGTACTATTGAAAGTTTTGACATATTTCAATTTTTTACATTCAACTGTTTTTGGCTGCTTTTCAGAAAAAAGCAACAAAGAAAAGGTCTCAGACAGTAAGCTAATATAACCTTTAAACACCAATTACTCCAAGCACTATGTAAATCATTATTGATATTACTTTTCACTGTTTTCTATAAGTCTAAAGAATAATCAAACTCACACCCCTCCTTTAACCGCCACCTTATCGTGGTGGAGGGGTTTGCGTGTCCCAATGATCCTAGGAGCTCTGTTGTCCGGGGCTTTATGCCCCTGGTAGGGCCACCCAAGGCAAACTGGTCCTAGGTGAGGGATGAGACAAAGAGCGGTTAAACAAACCTCCTATGATGGAAAACAATTTCGGACAGCGTTTTCCCTTGCCCAGACGCGGGACACCGGGGCCCCACTCTGGAGCCAGGCCTGGAGGTGGGGCTCGATGGCGAGTGCCTGGTGGCCGGGCCTGCACCCATGGGGCTCGGCCGGGCACAGCCCGAAGAGGCAACGTGGGTCCCCCTTCCCATGGGCTCACCACCTATGGGAGGGGCCAAGGAGGTCGGGTGCAGTGTGAGTTGGGTGGTGGCCGAAGGCAGGGACCTTGGCGGTCCGATCCTCAGCTACAGAAGCTGGCTCTTGGGACGTGGAATGTCACCTCTCTGAAGGGGAAGGAGCCTGAGCTAGTGCGCGAAGTTGAGAGGTTCCGGCTAGATATAGTCGGACTCACCTCGACGCACAGCTTGGACTCTGGAACCAATCTCCTTGAGAGGGGCTGGACTCTGTACCACTCTGGAGTTGCCCCCGGTGAGAGGCGCCAAGCGGGTGTGGGTATACTTATTGCCCCCCGACTTGGAGCCTGTACATTGGGGTTTACCCCGGTGGACGAGAGGGTAGCCTCCCTTCGCCTTCGGGTGGGGGGACGGGTCCTAACTGTTGTTTGTACATATGCACCGAACAGCAGTTCGGAGTACCCACCCTTTTTGGAGTCCCTGGAGGGGGTGCTAGAGGGCATACCTTCTGGGGACTCCCTCGTTCTGCTGGGAGACTTCAACGCTCACGTGGGCAATGACAGTGAGACCTGGAAGGGCGTGATTGGGAGGAATGGCCCCCCCGATCTGAACCCGAGTGGTGTTTTGTTATTGGACTTCTGTGCTCGTCACGGATTGTCCATAACGAACACCATGTTCAAGCATAGGAGTGTTCATATGTGCACTTGGCACCAGGACACCCTAGGCCTCAGTTCGATGATCGACTTTGTGGTCGTGTCGTCGGACTTGCGGCCACATGTCTTGGACACTTGGGTGAAGAGAGGGGGCGGAGCTGTCAACTGATCACCACCTGGTGGTGAGTTGGCTTCTATGGTGGGGGAGGATGCCAGTCAGGCGTGGTAGGCCCAAACAGGTTGTGAGGGTCTGCTGGGAACGTCTGGCAGAGCCCCCTGTCAGAAGTAGCTTCAACTCCCACCTCCGGCAGCACTTCGACCACATCCCGAGGGAGGTGGGGGACATTGAGTCCGAATGGGCCATGTTCCGTGCCTCTATTGTTGAGGCAGCTGACCGGAGCTGTGGCCGTAAGGTGGTCGGTGCCTGTCGTGGTGGCAATCCCCGAACCCGTTGGTGGACACCGGCGATGAAGGATGCCGTCAAGCTGAAGAAAGAGTCCTACCGGTCCCTTTTGTCCTATGGGACCCTGGAGGCAGCTGATAGGTACCGGCAGGCCAAGCTGAATGCGGCTTTGGTGGTTGCTGAGGCAAAAACTCGGGCGTGGGAGGAGTTCGGGGAGGCCATGGAGAACGACTTTCGGACGGCTTCGAGGAGATTCTGGTCCACCATCCGGCGTCTCAGGAAGGGGAAGCAGTGCAGTGTCAACACTGTATATGGTGGGGATGGTGCGCTGCTGACCTCGACTCGGGACGTTGTGGGTCGGTGGGGGGAGTACTTCGAAGACCTCCTCAATCCCATTAACATGACTTCCAATGAGGAAGCAGAGCCTGGGGACTCAGAGGTGGGCTCCCCCATCTCTGGGACTGAGGTCACCGAGGTGGTCAAAAAACTCCTTGGTGGCAGGGCCCCGGGGGTGGATGAGATACGCCCGGAGTTCCTCAAGGCTCTGGATGTTGTAGGACTGTCTTGGTTGACACGCCTCTGCAACATCGCATGGACATCAGGGACAGTGCCTCTGGATTGGCAGACCGGGGTGGAGGTCCCCCTCTTTAAGAAAGGGGATCGGAGGGTGTGTTCCAACTACAGAGGGATCACACTCCTCAGCCTCCCTGGAAAAGTCTATTCGCGGAACAGTGGACCAGCTCTATACCCTTAGCAGGGTCCTGGAGGGTGCATGGGAGTTTGCCCAACCAGTCTACATGTGTTTTGTGGACTTGGAAAAGGCATTCGACCGTGTGCCTCGGGGAATCCTGTGGGGGGTACTCCGAGAGTATGGGGTACCGGCCCCCTTGATAAGGGCTGTTCGGTCCCTGTACGATCGTTGCCAGAGCCTGGTCCGCATTGCCGGCAGTAAGTCGAACCCGTTTCCAGTGAGAGTTGGACTCCGCCAGGGCTGCCCTTTGTCACCGATTCTGTTCATAACTTTTATGGACAGAATTTCTAGGCGCAGCCAGGGCGTTGAGGGGGTCTGGTTTGGTGGGCTCAGGATTGGGTCACTGCTTTTTGCAGATGATGTTGTCCTGTTTGCTTCATCAGGCCGTGATCTTCAGCTCTCTCTGGATCGGTTCGCAGCCGAGTGTGAAGCGGCTGGGATGAGAATCAGCACCTCCAAATCCGAGACCATGGTCCTCAGCCGGAAAAGGGTGGAGTGCCCTCTCTGGGTTGGTAGCGAGATCCTGCCCCAAGTGGAGGAGTTCAAGTATCTTGGGGTCTTGTTCACGAGTGAGGGAAGAATGGAGCGTGAGATCGACAGGCGGATCGGTGCGGCATCCGCAATAATGCGGGCGCTGCATCGGTCTGTCGTGGTGAAAAAGGAGCTGAGCCACAAGGCGAAGCTCTCAATTTACCAGTCGATCTATGTCCCTACCCTCACCTATGGTCATGAGCTATGGATAGTGACCGAAAGAACGAGATCGCGAATACAAGCGGCTGAAATGAGTTTCCTCCGCAGGGTGTCTGGGCTTTCCCTTAAAGATAGGGTGAGAAGCTCAGTCATCCGGGAGGGGCTCAGAGTAGAGCCGCTGCTCCTCCGCATCGAGAGGAGTCAGATGAGGTGGCTCGGGCATCTGATCAGGATGCCTCCTGGACGCCTCCCTGGTGAGGTGTTCCGGGCACGTCTAACCGGGAGGAGGCCCCGGGGAAGACCCAGGACACGTTGGAGGGACTGTCTCTCGACTGGCCTGGGAACGCCTTGGGATTTTCCCAGAAGAGCTAGAAGAAGTGGCCGGGGAGAGGGAAGTCTGGGCATCTCTGCTCAAGCTGCTGCCCCCACGACCCGACCTCGGATAAGCGGGAGACAATGGATGGATGGATGGATATTACTTTTCACTGTTTTCTATAAGTCTAAAGAATAATCAAACTCCTTTTGCAGTGGTCTTGGGAATCCTAATAGGTGGGACCACGTTTATGTACATCATGAACCATTATATACATCCAAGTCTTCAATTGCTTTATCTCATCCAACCACTCACTCCTCTTCCATCTTCATATTCATTCTCATCTCAGTCCTTTCCAGCCTTGCTTCTTGTAGTTACTGCCATTATGCTGTGTTAATTTTTTTCTATTTTTTGCAATACTATAGTTTGCAATAATTGTAAGTTCTGTGAAAAGAGCACCACGGTCAGCTCCCATTTCCTTTTTCCAGATGATTTAACTAACACTTCCAAAGAAAATAAGTATAATAAAGTGTAAATGATGATCATCCCATTTCTCTGCGCATGAATGCTCCATGACCACAATGGCTGTGATGTTTTATTTCTAATTTGGTACCATTTGCAGATATGTAATATACATAAACCATCTGTTTTGATTAAACAATCAGGAAACAGATAAGTTAATAGACTGAGGGATACTAATCCATTATGATCTGCAGAATTGTGTTGACATTATCTAAAAAGTGTCAATATGGTTTTAAAAATCTGAAGCAAGGCAGATTGAATCAGAAATTAGCCATAAAATTAAACAAGAGTTTTCATTAACAGAAACCAAAGGAATAAAAGGTCTGCAGCCTTCTAGTATCAGCATTGCTTGCACATAGAAAGCATTCTGTAAATCCCAGAGCACTGATGTAAATGACTTTTTGGTATTATGCGAGTAGTGGTATCTTATACTAGCTTGCTTTATTGAATAGAAAACCGCAGGCCAGAACATTTTAGATGTGGGTGGGTGGAAATTAAGGAATAAATGCATACTCTAGTATGAATTATTGATAGTTTAATTTGTGACTACATAAGCCACTATACCATTTAATTCCATCTATTAACAACAAAGCAAAAGTGGCCAAATCAAGAGTTATAATTCAATGGGACTAAAGGGTCTCAAATAAGTCTTGTCAGTGAAACCCATGAAATACCATCTTCATCCCTGTATAAAGTATTGTGTGAAATGGCATCTACAAGAAAAGCTGTCTAGGTGACAGTAAAAAGAATGTGCCTCATTTATTGCTATAGAAATGGACTCCCTTGGGGTTTCTTTTTGTCATCCGTTGCCACACAAGCACTTCAGGCCTGACCAATAAGAAGTGCAAGATAATTAGATATACTGCCATCTTTTGTTTTGCAGGTTGCTATGCCTTTAAAATGGAATACTGCTTTTAGAAATCCTCCTGAAAAGGTCACCCATTGGCTAAATCTCAATTTCTTCCTGCAATAGCACTGCAAGCACCCACATCTTTCTGCGTTGGCACAGCTGATACAATGTGACCCAACCTCTGGTCAACTTAACACAGCTACTTCACAAAGCCATCTAATTAACAGTTAGCTGCTTTTATAAAAATCACAGAGTAAAGACTTTGAGACAAATGAAATCCTGAATAGGCATCATGCTAAGATAATAAGCTTGTAGCTCTGAACGAGCACCATTGTTTTTTTATACTCTTTACAAGCAAGCAGAGACCTAAGAATAAGATTTCCTTCACTTTATGTGTATAATGCAATTATCTTAGTGTCACCAGGAGAATTACTTAAAAACACATATCCTAGTATTTGTTTCAAGTTGTATTTGTTTAATTGCTAAGTTCATAGCTGTTAACTGTCAGTAATACTCCAAACACCAATTGTGTTTTATTTCTTTATCTGGCAAATGCTTTTTGCCAAAGTGCTCTATAAATCAAAAGTTGTTTCCACATTTCTATGATGCAAACACTGCTTGTTTAATGGTTAAAGGGAGTTCTTCAGAGCCACATAGGGACTCAGTGATAGGGTTTAATCCAGCATCTTTGTGATTTACAGCCCAATGCCTTACTCATGACCAGTGTAACAGCTATTCACATAGTCCAATATTATGACCTGGAGAATGATTCTAAAACTCAGGCAATGGCTGTAGATTTTCATTCCACCCAATTCTTTCCTGGGCATAAGCCATTACTGACATTTGGGAAGTATAGTGATTTAATGATTAGTCCACCAGGAGACTGGACATAAATGCCAGTCCTGGTTGCTGTCTGTGTGAAGGCTGCACAATCTTCCATGTGAGTTTTCCTTTGGTTTGGTACAACAGTATTGGGTTGATTTGTGACTCTAAACTGTACCTGTACAAGCAAGTTTGGATGTGTGCAGGTGAGTGTGCTCGGCAATGGATTAGTACTTGGCCCCCATGGACAATTACTGTCTTGCACCTCGTGCTCCTGTGAAAGCAAGCTCAGTAAATGAATGGTTGGTGAATTGTTCTTCCCAGTTTCTACTTTTAATGTGTAAATCCAGAAGTTCACAACAGGCTTTTTTCAGTTTTGGACAGAATTTAAATATATGTGAGCTTTACATGACAAAATAAACAGACTTTACTTAGCTTGTTTGCTAAGGTTTAGCTTTTTTCTTTTGTTTGAACATTATCGGTTGTATAAGTCATTGCTTGCTAATATGCATATCAAAGGGAAAAAATACAGAGTACGATGTTCCACTTCAGTTGCTTTTATCATCGTCAAATGTTTCTCTAATGTAATTGGAGAACTTCTTTGATTGTAGTACAATTAAGAGAGCAAATGCTACAGAAAAAAATAAATTTCAAATGGTACAGAAAATGCATTGATAGATGGACTCTTAACTATTAAAAGCTATGGCAAAACAGACATATTATTTGAAATTTCTTTCAAATGCATGTCATACAGGTGTTTTCCCCAGGTACACAGATCAAACATAAAAAAGGCAAGTAATTAAACAAGGAGTTTAAATAAAAGATGGATGAAACGTCAAATTATGAAACGGGTTAAAATAAGAATCTTTTGCTCCAGTTTACATTGACTCTGGACTCCAAATCGATTCAGAGTACGTGTGTGTTTACCGTGATGGGCTGATGCCCAGTTCAAGTTTGGTTCTATGACTGGCTCAGCTTGCCATAACTATAAATTAAAAAAAAAAAAAATCGTCAGGTTCTGAAAACTGATATATGCACGCACAGATGATAGTCTAGAGTAAGGCTAACAGTTCAATACAATGAGAAACATTTTGTAGAACAGATGTCATGGTGTGATGCAATGACGCTTACTGTGAAAAGTTTTTATCTGCTATACAGTAATCCCTCCTCCATCGCGGGGGTTGCGTTCCAGAGCCACCCGCGAAATAAGAAAATCCGCGAAGTAGAAACCATATGTTTATATGGTTATTTTTATATTGTCATGCTTGGGTCACAGATTTGCGCAGAAACACAGGAGGTTGTAGAGAGACAGGAACGTTATTCAAACACTGCAAACAAACATTTGTCGCTTTTTCAAAAGTTTAAACTGTGCTCCATGACAAGACAGAGATGACAGTTCTGTCTCACAATTAAAAGAATGCAAACATATCTTCCTTTTCAAAGGAGTGCCCGTTAGGAGCAGAGACTGTCATAAAGACAGACAAAGCAAACAAATCAATAGGGCTGTTTAGCTTTTAAGTATGCGAAGCACCGCGGCACAAAGCTGTTGAAGGCGGCAGCTCACACCCCCTCCGTCAGGAGCAGAGAGAGAGAGAGATAGAGAGAGAGAGACAGATAAAAAAAATCAATACGTGCCCTTTGAGCTTTTAAGTATGCGAAGCACTGTGCAGCATGTCCCTTCACGAAGCAGCTGCACACAGAAGGTAGATTTTTAGACGAGCGTCCGTATCGTCTAGGTGTGCGAACAGCCCCCCTGCTCACACCCCCTACTTCAGGATCACAGAAAGTCAGCGCAAGAGAGAGAATGAAAAGTAAGTTGGGTAGCTTCTCAGCCATCTGCCAATAGCGTCCCTTGTATGAAATCAACTGGGCAAACCAACTGAGGAAGCATGTACCAGAAATTAAAAGACCCATTGTCCTCAGAAATCCGCGAACCAGCAAAAAATCCGCGATATATATTTAAATATGCTTACATATAAAATCCGCGATGGAGTGAAGCCGCGAAAGGCGAAGCGCGATATAGCGAGGGATCACTGTAAATGTCTCCTTTATTTTCTTAGTAGTGCTGCCTCACAGCTTCTGAATTCGGTATTTAAATCCCAAAACCAGGCTACTATCTATGTGAAGTATGTATGTTCTTCCATGTATATGTGCTTGTTTCTACCATTACTCTGGTTTTCCTTTCACATGAAAATGGCACCCTGGTTAGAAAAAAATTAGTGAGTGTGTATCTGAAATGGACTGATGCTATCACTTAAAGGCACCCATTAAGTTGGTTGGATGAATGACCGATATATTTTACCCTCCTGAACCTTAGCATATAAGGTTAATCACATCTCTAACATATATAAACAAACACATTAAATTCTTAAATCTACTTAATGCAATCCACATCTGTAAGGGATATCATCACCTCTAAGGCAGGAACTGATTGACTCACACAGAGCAAATTTTGAATCTCCAGTTAAACTAAAATGCATGTCTATGGGACAGAGGAGGAGACTGCACCTTGCTGAAGGAAGACCAACAAAGAAGGGTAGAAGATGTAAATTTCAAAAAAGTTTGTGTCCTGGTGTAACATGATACAGCAGCACCACTATTCACCTGGATGCCGGCATAAAAATAATTCTTAATTCCTTTCAAAATTAAGAAAATACAACAAAATGTTACTGAATATAATAATACTACAATAAAAATAATTTCAATGCATTACATACTGAATGCAAACTTTGTTTTCAAAATTTTCAGTCCAACTAATGCTAAGAATTGGATTTGAAATTAGACAAAACATCCTGAAAAGCAAGTCTGCAGATATACTGGTCCAAACTGGTCCAGTTTATCAGGCAACTTATTTAAATCTGAGCTATTTAATGCAAGTGGGTAAAGGAAAACAGTAGGATGAGGAAAATTAGCTGCTGCCCAAAGCAACAAACAAAGCTGCTAGCTTTTGTAAAATGTCATTCCTGCTGCATTACTTTCCCAAGTTATCTGAAATGATGTACTTTTATAGCATAAACAAAGAGGACAGCACTAAAATAACTGTACAAATTGCTCATTTGCTAAAAATATCAAAAGACATAAAATAGCAAGGAGAGGATGCAGATACCAGGGGCCTCGTGTATTAAAGGTGCACACGCCCATTTCCACACTCACATTGTGATGTATAAAAACAAAACTTGGTGTAAAGTCATGCACATTCTCATGGCAGCACCCCGGGTATGAACATTTCTGCTTGGTTTTGTAAATTGGTGGCACACAGCGTCAAAGCCTTGCTACTGTTACTGTGGGGTTTCCCTTTCTTTTTTAGATTCACATCTTTAATGTGGGCTTTATCAAATACTCAGAAATTAATTGCATATTATTTATAAATTTAAGGCACCTGATTGTAATCAACCTGTAGCAGTATAATGGTGCATGGAATGGCCAAGCTATTCCAAATACCACAGCTGCTTTAGTGTTGTTACTCTCAGTGCACCACTCAAGAGTATTTTAACCCATTGTGTCGAAGTGTGGAATCACAGCTCTACGGCAGCTGATCGGAAAGCTCTATGGCAGGTTGTGTTGAAAGCGTAGAGGATTATCGGGATACAGCTTCCAGCCCTGGAGGACATTTATAGCACAAACTGCCTCAGGAAAGCCACCAGCATCTGCATGGATTACATTCAGCCATGCGCACAGCCTATTTAAACTTCTCCCATTCGGTCAATGCTTCAGAGCCTTTCTTGCACCGACCACAAGGTTCAGAAACAGCTTTATCCGAAGACCTATAAATGCACTCAATCAGTCCATCAAGTGCTCCCAGTACTTATAATTACAATTACCTCACTGTAAACTTGCACTACAGCTGTAATATTGCACAACCTGAGCCACTTTATGAACCATTTACACAATATGTAGATAGAGCTGCCAGGGAAGAGGAAAAGAGGAAGGCCTAAGCAAAGGTTTATGGATGTGGTGAGAGAGGACATGCAGGTGATGGGTATAACAGAACAAGATGCAGAGGACAGAAAGATATGGAAGAAGATGATCCACTGTGGCAACCCCTAACAGGAGCAGCCGAAAGAAGAAGAAGATATTGTACTTATGCTTTCATACTGTATATTTTTCTTTTTTTATTATTATTGTTATTTTATCGTTTTATAAGAAAATAAGTTTATGGAGGATGTGCATATTGAATCTCACTGTAACATACAATAAAGGAATTCAATTCAATTCAGTAGAAGAGAGCGAGTATTTACAGATGATGATGACTGGCTTCCAAGTTGATTTAGATTTCCAAGAGCTATCCTCTTGGAGCTCTGTGCAGTTAGAATACTAGAATGTATACTTGATATTATTTTTAAGATACAATGCATTAAAGTATGTATATTAAAAATATACAAATAAATTGTTAACTTCATTTAAATAATGTATATTGTTAATAATTAAACACGTGGAGGATCTGGAAGGAGGGAGGATTGGTCCTGCCTCACACTGTATGCTTGCTGGGACTGGCGCAACCCTGGATGGATATATGGATGGAATAATTAAACATGTTCTATGAAGACTTTTCAATGTTCCTTAAAGGTTTTGGAGAATCTGTGTTCAAAGCTTACAGCTGGTTTGATATTTATTTTATATTGTGGCGATTGGTTACATGGAGAAAAAAACAAACTGAAGGACAGGAAATGGGGTTTGGTAATTATGACAGAGACAGTACTGCTGCAATAAATTATTTCATTAAGGGTTGCACACATCCTAGCAAGCATCTTGCGGGAGGCAAGAACAATCCCTGGACAGGGTGCCAGCTCATCGCTGCCACTGCACCACCATTCGCCCATGTTTAATACATGCTTTAATGCATTTCATCATGAAAATTATAATCACATATAAATCTTAGTATTCCAAAATGTTCAGAGAGCTGTAATATCATGAACGTAATGTATTCTGCGTGGAGATCAGTGCCTGTGTGCTCCTGTCTGCGGAAGAGAAAACCCGTTTAAGAAGCATGTAGTGATTCACACACATACAACACATAGAATATAAAACATTTTATGTGCTACTTTAGTTATGATGGGATTTGAGAAACTCTAGTAAATTAAACATCGATTTTAAGATGAAGTTTACGACATTCTACTTTAA